>NW_027174565.1:0-300000 GCF_000390325.3 Nicotiana tomentosiformis
TAGTCCGGAAAAAGTTTAGGCGATAGGGGTCCGGAGGTCCCGGGACCACTCGGAAGGCGTGGGCTATAACGCACAAAAATATGGGAATCGCGCGGAATTCTAGTTGTGCCGAAAAATGCCAAAAATGAGGAACGATCATGGCGGGGCGGATACTATGGTTCCTCAGGTCGTATTTGATAGTCCGGAAAAATTTTAGGCGATAGGGGTCCGGAGGTCCCGGGACCACTCGGAACGCGTGGGCTATATAACACACAAAAATATGGTAATCGAGCGGAATTCTAGTTTTTTGGCCAAAAAATGCAATAAATGAGGAACGATCATGGCGGGGCGGTGACTATGGTTCCTTAGGTCGTATTTGATGGCCCGGAAAATTTTAGGCGATCGGGGTCCACGGCTCCCGGGACCACTCGGAAGGCGTAAGCTATGCACACGAAAATATGCAAATCGCGCGGAGTTCTAGTTTTTTGGCCGAAAAATGCAAAGCATTTGGAACGATCATGGTGGGGAGGTGACTATGGTACCTTAGGTCGTATTTGATAGTCCGCAAAAATTTTAGGCGATTGGGGTCCGCGGCTCCCCGGACCACTTGGAAGGCGTGGGTATAGCACACGAAAATATGGGAATCGGGCGTAATTCTAGTTTTTTGGCCGAAAAATGCAAAAAATGAGAAACGATCATGGCTGGGCGGTGACTATGGTTCCTTAGGTCTTATTTGATAGTCCGGAAAAATTTTAGGCGATAGGGGTCCGGAGACCCGGGACCACTCGGAAGGCGTGGGCTATATAACACACAAAAATATAGGATCGCGCAAAATTCTAGTTGTTTGGCCGAAAAACGCAAAAAACGAGGAACGATCATGGCGGGGTGGTTACTATGGTTCCTTAGGTCGTATTTGATGGCCCGGAAAAATTTTAGGCGATCGGGGTTCGGGGTTCCTGGGACCCCTTGGAAAGCGTGGGCTAAAGCACACGAAAATATGGAAATCGCGCGGAATTCTAGTTTTTGGCTGAAAACGCAAAAGACTAGGAACGATCATGGCGGGGCGATGACTATGGTTCCTTAGGTCGTATTTGATAGTCCGGAAAATTTTTAAGCGATCCAGCTCCGGAGGGCCCGACCCACTCGGAAGGCGTGGGCGATAGCACACAAAAATATGGGAATCGGGCGGAATTCTAGTTTTATGGCCAAAAAATGCAAAAAATGAGGAACGATCATGGCGAAGCGGTGACTATGGTTCCTTATGTCATAATTGATGGCCCGAAAATTTTTTAGGCGATCCGAGTCAGGCGGCCCGGCCCACTCGGAAGGCGTGGGCAATAGCACACAAAAATATGATAATCTAGCGGAATTCTAGTTTTTTGGCCGAAAAACGCAATAAATGAGGAACGATCATGGCGGGGCGGTGACTATGGTTCCTTAGGTCGTATTTGATGGCCCGAAAAATTTTAGGCGATCGGGGTCCACGGCTCCCGGGACCACTCGGAAGGCGAAAGCTATAGAACACGAAAATATGCAAATCGCGCGGAGTTCTAGATTTTTGGCCGAAAAATGCAAAGCATTTGGAACGATCATGGTGGGGCGGTGACTATGGTACCTTAGGTCGTATTTGATAGTCCGGAAAAATTTTAGGCGATCGGGGTCCGCGTCTCCCCGGATCACTTGGAAGGCGTGGGTATAACACAAGAAAATAAGGGAATCTGGCGTAATTCTAGTTTTTTGGCCGAAAAATGCAAAAAATGAGAAACGATGATGGCGGGGCGGTTACTATGCTTCCTTATGTTGTATTTGACGGCCCGGATAAATTTTAGGCGATCGGGGTCCGGGGGTCCAGGAACCACTTGGAAGGGTGGGCAATAGCACACAAAAATATTGTAATCGGGCGGAATTCTAGTTTTTGGCCGAAAAACGCAACAAATGAGGAATGATCATGGCTGGGCGGTGACTATGGTTCCTTTGGTCTTATTTGATAGTCCGGAAAAATATTAGGCGATAGGAGTCCGGAGGTCCCGGGACCACTTGGAAGGCGTGGGCGATAACACACAAAAATATGGGAATCGCGCGAAATTCTAGTTTTTTGGGCGAAAAATGCAAAAAATGAGAAACGATGATGGCGGGGCAGTTACTATGGTTCCTTAGGTCGTATTTGACGGCCCGGAAAAATTTTAGGCGATCGGGGTCCGGGGGTCCGGGAACCACTTGGAAGGGTGGGAAATATCACACAAAAATATAGTAATCGGGCGGAATTCTAGTTTTTTGGCCGAAAAACGCAACAAATGAAGAATGATCATGGCTGGGCGGTGACTATGGTTCCTTTGGTCTTATTTGATAGTCCGGAAAAATATTAGGCGATAGGGGTACGGAGGTCCCGGGACCACTCGGAAGGTGTGGGCTATAGGACACGAAATTATGGGAATCGCGTGGAATTCTAGTTTTTTGGCCGAAAAACGGAAAAAAACTAGGAACGATCATGGCTGGGTGGTGACTATGGTTCCTTAGGTCTTATTTGATAGTCCGGAAAAATTTTAGGCGATAGGGGTCCGGAGACCCGGGACCACTCGGAAGGCGTGGGCTATAACACACAAAAATATGGGATCGCGCGGAATTCTAGTTGTTTGGCCGAAAAACGCAAAAAATGAGGAACGATCATGGCGGGGCGGATACTATGGTTCCTTAGGTCGTATTTGATAGTCCGGAAAAAGTTTAGGCGATAGGGGTCCGGAGGTCCCGGGACCACTCGGAAGGCGTGGGCTATAACACACAAAAATATGGGAATCGCGCGGAATTCTAGTTGTGCCGAAAAACGCAAAAAATGAGGAACGATCATGGCGGGGCGGATACTATGGTTCCTTAGGTCGTATTTGATAGTCCGGAAAAATTTTAGGCGATAGGGGTCCGGAGGTCCCGGGACCACTCGGAAGGCGTGGGCTATATAACACACAAAAATATGGTAATCGAGCGGAATTCTAGTTTTTTGGCCAAAAAATGCAATAAATGAGGAACGATCATGGCGGGGCGGTGACTATGGTTCCTTAGGTCGTATTTGATGGCCCGTAAAATTTTAGGCGATCAGGGTCCACGGCTCCCAGGACCACTCGGAAGGCGTAAGCTATGCACACGAAAATATGCAAATCGCGCGGAGTTCTAGTTTTTTGGCCGAAAAATGCAAAGCATTTGGAACGATCATGGTGGGGAGGTGACTATGGTACCTTAGGTCGTATTTGATAGTCCGCAAAAATTTTAGGCGATTGGGGTCCGCGGCTCCCCGGACCACTTGGAAGGCGTGGGTATAGCACACGAAAATATGGGAATCGGGCGTAATTCTAATTTTTTGGCCGAAAAATGCAAAAAATGAGAAACGATCATGGCTGGGCGGTGACTATGGTTCCTTAGGTCTTATTTGATAGTACGGAAAAATTTTAGGCGATAGGGGTCCGGAGACCCGGGACCACTCGGAAGGCGTGGGCTATATAACACACAAAAATATAGGATCGCGCGAAATTCTAGTTGTTTGGCCGAAAAATGCAAAAAACGAGGAACGATCATGGCGGGGTGGTTACTATGGTTCCTTAGGTCGTATTTGATGGCCCGGAAAAATTTTAGGCGATCGGGGTTCGGGGTTCCCGGGACCCTTGGAAGGCGTGGGCTAAAGCACACGAAAATATGGAAATCGCGCGGAATTCTAGTTTTTGGCTGAAAAACGCAAAAGACTAGGAACGATCATGGCGGGGCGATGAATATGGTTCCTTAGGTCGTATTTGATAGTCCGGAAAATTTTTAAGCGATCCAGCTCCGGAGGGCCCGACCCACTCGGAAGGCGTGGGCGATAGCACACAAAAATATGGGAATCGGGCGGAATTCTAGTTTTATGGCCAAAAAATGCAAAAAATGAGGAACGATCATGGCGAAGCGGTGACTATGGTTCCTTATGTCATAATTGATGGCCCGAAAATTTTTTAGGCGATCCGAGTCAGGCGGCCCGGCCCACTCGGAAGGCGTGGGCAATAGCACACAAAAATATGATAATCTAGCGGAATTCTAGTTTTTTGGCCGAAAAACGCAATAAATGAGGAACGATCATGGCGGGGCGGTGACTATGGTTCCTTAGGTCATATTTGACGGCCCGAAAAATTTTAGGCGATCGGGGTCCACGGCTCCCGGGACCACTCGGAAGGCGAAAGCTATAGCAAACGAAAATATGCAAATCGCGCGGAGTTCTAGATTTTTGGCCGAAAAATGCAAAGCATTTGGAACGATCATGGTGGGGCGGTGACTATGGTACCTTAGGTCGTATTTGATAGTCCGGAAAAATTTTAGGCGATCGGGGTCCGCGGCTCCCCGGACCACTTGGAAGGCGTGGGTATAGCACACGAAAATATGGGAATCGGGCGTAATTCTAGTTTTTTGGCCGAAAAATGCAAAAAATGAGAAACGATGATGGCGGGGCGGTTACTATGGTTCCTTAGGTCGTATTTGACGGCCCGGAAAAATTTTAGGCGATCGGGGTCCGGGGGTCCCGGAACCACTTGGAAGGGTGGGCAATAGCACACAAAAATATTGTAATCGGGCGGAATTCTAGTTTTTTGGCCGAAAAACGCAACAAATGAGGAATGATCATGGCTGGGCGGTGACTATGGTTCCTTTGGTCTTATTTGATAGTCCGGAAAAATATTAGGCGATAGGAGTCCGGAGGTCCCGGGACCACTTGGAAGGCGTGGGCGATAACACACAAAAATATGGGAATCGCGCGAAATTCTAGTTTTTTGGGCGAAAAATGCAAAAAATGAGAAACGATGATGGCGGGGCAGTTACTATGGTTCCTTAGGTCGTATTTGACGGCCCGGAAAAATTTTAGGCGATCGGGGTCCGGGGGTCCGGGAACCACTTGGAAGGGTGGGAAATATCACACAAAAATATAGTAATCGGGCGGAATTCTAGTTTTTTGGCCGAAAAACGCAACAAATGAAGAATGATCATGGCTGGGCGGTGACTATGGTTCCTTTGGTCTTATTTGATAGTCCGGAAAAATATTAGGCGATAGGGGTACGGAGGTCCCGGGACCACTCGGAAGGTGTGGGCTATAGGACACGAAATTATGGGAATCGCGTGGAATTCTAGTTTTTTGGCCGAAAAACGAAAAAAACTAGGAACGATCATGGCTGGGTGGTGACTATGGTTCCTTAGGTCTTATTTGATAGTCCGGAAAAATTTTAGGCGATAGGGATCCGGAGACCCGGGACCACTCGGAAGGCGTGGGCTATAACACACAAAAATATGGGATCGCGCAGAATTCTAGTTGTTTGGCCGAAAAACGCAAAAAATGAGGAACGATCATGGCGGGGCGGATACTATGGTTCCTTAGGTCGTATTTGATAGTCCGGAAAAAGTTTAGGCGATAGGGGTCCGGAGGTCCCGGGACCACTCGGAAGGCGTGGGCTATAACACACAAAAATATGGGAATCGCGCGGAATTCTAGTTGTGCCGAAAAACGCAAAAAATGAGGAACGATCATGGCGGGGCGGATACTATGGTTCCTTAGGTCGTATTTGATAGTCCGGAAAAATTTTAGGCGATAGGGGTCCGGAGGTCCCGGGACCACTCGGAAGGCGTGGGCTATATAACACACAAAAATATGGTAATCGAGCGGAATTCTAGTTTTTTGGCCAAAAAATGCAATAAATGAGGAACGATCATGGCGGGGCGGTGACTATGGTTCCTTAGGTCGTATTTGATGGCCCATAAAATTTTAGGCGATCAGGGTCCACGGCTCCCAGGACCACTCGGAAGGCGTAAGCTATGCACACGAAAATATGCAAATCGCGCGGAGTTCTAGTTTTTTGGCCGAAAAATGCAAAGCATTTGGAACGATCATGGTGGGGAGGTGACTATGGTACCTTAGGTCGTATTTGATAGTCCGCAAAAATTTTAGGCGATTGGGGTCCGCGGCTCCCCGGACCACTTGGAAGGCGTGGGTATAGCACACGAAAATATGGGAATCGGGCGTAATTCTAATTTTTTGGCCGAAAAATGCAAAAAATGAGAAACGATCATGGCTGGGCGGTGACTATGGTTCCTTAGGTCTTATTTGATAGTACGGAAAAATTTTAGGCGATAGGGGTCCGGAGACCCGGGACCACTCGGAAGGCGTGGGCTATATAACACACAAAAATATAGGATCGCGCGAAATTCTAGTTGTTTGGCCGAAAAATGCAAAAAACGAGGAACGATCATGGCGGGGTGGTTACTATGGTTCCTTAGGTCGTATTTGATGGCCCGGAAAATTTTTAGGCGATCGGGGTTCGGGGTTCCCGGGACCCCTTGGAAGGCGTGGGCTAAAGCACACGAAAATATGGAAATCGCGCAGAATTTTAGTTTTTTGGCTGAAAAACGCAAAAGACTAGGAACGATCATGATGGGGCGATGACTATGGTTCCTTAGGTCGTATTTGATAGTCCGGAAAATTTTTAAGCGATCCGGCTCCGGGGGGCCCGACCCACTCGGAAGGCGTGGGCGATAGCACACAAAAATATGGGAATCGGGCGGAATTCTAGTTTTATGGCCAAAAAATGCAAAAAATGAGGAACGATCATGGCGAAGCGGTGACTATGGTTCCTTATGTCATAATTGATGGCCCAAAAATTTTTAGGCGATCCGAGTCAGGCGGCCCGGCCCACTCGGAAGGCGTGGGCAATAGCACACAAAAATATGATAATCTAGCGGAATTCTAGTTTTTTGGCCGAAAACCGCAATAAATGAGGAACGATCATGGCAGGGCGGTGACTATGGTTCCTTAGGTCATATTTGACGGCCCGAAAAATTTTAGGCGATCGGGGTCCACGGCTCCCGGGACCACTCGGAAGGCGAAAGCTATAGCAAACGAAAATATGCAAATCGCGCGGAGTTCTAGATTTTTGGCCGAAAAATGCAAAGCATTTGGAATGATCATGGTGGGGCGGTGACTATGGTACCTTAGGTCGTATTTGATAGTCCGGAAAAATTTTAGGCGATCGGGGTCCGCGGCTCCCCGGATCACTTGGAAGGCGTGGGTATAACACACGAAAATAAGGGAATCGGGCGTAATTCTAGTTTTTTGGCCGAAAAATGCAAAAAATGAGAAACGATGATGGCGGGGTGGTTACTATGGTTCCTTAGGTCGTATTTGACGGCCCGGAAAAATTTTAGGCGATCGGGGTCCGGGGGTCCCGGAACCACTTGGAAGGGTGGGCAATAGCACACAAAAATATTGTAATCGGGCGGAATTCTAGTTTTTTGGCCGAAAAACGCAACAAATGAGGAATGATCATGGCTGGGCGGTGACTATGGTTCCTTTGGTCTTATTTGATAGTCCGGAAAAATATTAGGCGATAGGGGTCCGGAGGTCCCGGGACCACTCGGAAGGCGTGGGCTATAACACACAAAAATATGGGAATCGCGCGGAATTCTAGTTGTTTGGTCGAAAAACGCAAAAAATGAGGAACGATCATGGCGGGGTGGTTACTATGGTTCCTTAGGTCGTATTTAACGGCCCGGAAAAATTTTAGGCGATCGTGGTCCGGGGGTCCGGGAACCACTTGGAAGGGTGGGCAATAGCACACAAAAATATGAAAATCGGGCGGAATTCTGTTTGGCCGAAAAATGCAACAAATGAGGAATGATCATGGCTGGGCGGTGACTATGGTTCCTTTGGTCATATTTGATAGTCCGGAAAAATATTAAGCGATAGGGGTCCGGAGGTCCCGGGACCACTCGGAAGGCGTGGGCTATAACACACAAAAATATGGGAATCGCGCGAAAATCTAGTTGTTTGGCCGAAAAATGCAAAAAATGAGGAACGATCATGGCGGGGCGGATACTATGGTTTCTTAGGTCGTATTTGATAGTCCCGAAAAAGTTTAGGCGATAGGGGTCCGGAGGTCCCGGGACCACTCGGAAGGCGTGGGCTATAACACACAAAAATATGGGAATCGCGCAGAATTCTAATTGTTTGGCCGAAAAATGCAAAAAATGAGGAAAGATCATGGCGGGGCGAATACTATGGTTCCTTAGGTCGTATTTGATGGCCCGAAAAAGTTTTAGGCGATCGGGGTTCGGGGCTCCCGGGATCCCTTGGAAGACGTGGGCTAAAGCAGACGAAAATATGGAAATCGCGCGGAATTCTTGTTTTTTGGCTGAAAAACGCAAAAGACTAGGAACGATCATGGCGGGGCGGTGACTATGGTTCCTTAGGTCCTAATTGATAGTCCGGAAAAATTTTAGGCGATCCGGCTCCGGGGGCCCGACCCACTCGGAAGGGGTGGGCGATAGCACACAAAAATATGGGAATCGGGCAGAATTCGAGTTTTTTGGCCAAAAAATGCTAAAAATGAGGAACACTCATGGCGAGGAGGTGACTATGGTTCCTTAGGTCCTAATTGATGGCCCAAAATTTTTTTAGGCGATCCGAGTCCGGCGGCCCGGCCCACTCGGAAGGCGTGGGCAATAGCACACAAAAATATGGTAATCTAGCAGAATTCTATTTTTTTTTGCCGAAAAACGCAATAAATGACAAACGATCATGGCAGGGCGGTGACTATGGTTCCTTAGGTCGTATTTGATGGCCCGGAAAATTTTAGGTGATCGGGGTCCACGGCTCCCTGGACCACTCGGAAGGCGTAAGCTATAGCACACGAAAATATGCAAATCGAGCGGAGTTCTAGTTTTTTGGCCGAAAAATGCAAAGCATTTGGAACGATCATGGTGGGGCGGTGACTATGGTACCTTAGGTCGTATTTGATAGTCCGGAAAACTTTTAGGCGATCGGGGTCCGCGGCTCCCCGGACCACTTGGAAGGCGTGGGTATAGCACACGAAAATATGGGAATCGGGCGTAATTCTAGTTTTTTGGCCGAAAAACTCAACAAATGAGGAATGATCATGGCTGGGCGGTGACTATGGTTCCTTTGGTCTTATTTGATAGTTCGAAAAAATATTAGGCGATAGGGGTCCGGAGGTCCCGGGACCACTCGGAAGGCGTGGGCTATAACACACAAAAATATGGGAATCGTGCGGAATTCTAGTTGTTTGGCCGAAAAATGCAAAAAATGAGGAACGATCATGGCGGGGTGGTTACTATGGTTCCTTAGGTCGTATTTGATGGCCCGGAAAATTTTTAGGCGATCGGGGTCCGCGTCTCCCCGTACCACTTGGAAGGCGTGGGCAATAGCACACAAAAATATGGGAATCGGGAGGAATTCTAGTTTTTTGGCCGAAAAACGCAATAAATGAGGAATGATCATGGCTGGGAGGCGACTATGGTTCCTTTGGTCGTATTTGATAGTCCGGAAAAATATTAGGCGATAGGGGTCCGGAGGTCCCGGGACCACTCGGAAGGCGTGGGTTATAACACACAAAAATATGGGAATCGCACGGAATTCTAGTTGTTTGGCCGAAAAATGCAAAAAATGAGGAACGATCATGGCGGGGCGGATACTATGGTTCCTTAGGTCGTATTTGATAGTCAGGAAAAATTTTAAGCGATAGGGGTTAGGAGGTCCCGGGACCACTCGCAAGGCGTGGGTTATAACACACAAAAATATGGGAATCGCGCGGAATTCTAGTTGTTTGGCCGAAAAATGCAAAAAATGAGGAACGATCATGGCGGGGAGGATACTATGGTTCCTTAGGTCATATTTTATAGTCCGGAAAAATTTTAGGCGATAGGGGTTAGGAGGTCCCGGGACTCCATGGAAGGCATGGGCTAAAGCACACGAAAATATGGAAATCGCGCGGAATTCTAGTTGTTTGGCTGAAAAATGCAAAAAATGAGGAACGATCATAGCGGAGTGGTTACTATGGTTCCTTAGGTCGTATTTGATGGCCCGGAAAATTTTTAGGCGATCCGGCTCTGGGGGGCCCGACCCACTCGGAAGGCGTGGGCTATAACACACAAAAATATGGGAATCGTGCGGAATTCTAGTTGTTTGGCCGAAAAATGCAAACAATGAGGAACGATCATGGCGAGGTGGTTACTATGGTTCCTTAGGTCGTATTTGATGGCCCAGAAAAGTTTTAGGCGATCGGGGTCCGCGTCTCCCCGGACCACTTGGAAGGCGTGGGCAATAGCACACAAAAATATGGGAATCGGGCGGAATTCTAGTTGTTTGGCCAAAAAATGCAAAAAATGAGGAACGATCATGGCGAGGCGGTGACTGTGGTTCCTTAGGTCCTTATTGATGGCCCGAAAATATTTTAGGCGATCCGAGTCCGGCGGCCGGGCCCACTCGTAAGGCGTGGGCAATAGCACACAAAAATATGATAATCTAGCGAAATTCTAGTTTTTTGGCCGAAAAACGCAATAAATGAGGAACGATCATGGCGGGGCGGTGAATATGGTTCCTAAGGTCGTATTTGATGGCCCGAAAAATTTTAGGCGATCGGGGTCCACGGCTCCCGGGACCACTCGGAAGGCGTAAGCTATAGCACACGAAAATATGCAAATCACGCGGAGTTCTAGTTTTTTGGCCGAAAAATGCAAATCATTTGGAACGATCATGGTGGAGCAGTGACTATGGTACCTTAGGTCGTATTTGATAGTCCGGAAAAATTTTAGGCGATCGGGGTCCGCGGCACCCCGGACCACTTGGAAGGCGTGGGTATAGCACATGAAAATATGGGAATCGGGCGTAATTCTAGGTTTTTGGCCGAAAAATGCAAAAAATGAGAAACGATGATGGCGGGGCGGTTACTATGGTTCCTTAGGTCGTATTTGATGGCCCGGAAAATTTTTAGGCGATCGGGGTCCGGGGGTCCCGGAACCACTTGGAAGGATGGGCAATAGCACACAAAAATATTGTAATCGGGCGGAATTCTACTTTTTTGGCCGAAATACGCAACAAATGAGGAATGATCGTGGCTGGGCGGTGACTATGGTTCCTTTGGTCTTATTTGATAGTCTGGAAAAATATTAGGCGATAGGGGTTCGGAGGTCCCGGGACCACTCGGAAGGCGTGGTCTATAACACACAAAAATATGGGAATCGCGCAGAATTCTAGTTGTTTGGCCGAAAAATGCAAAAAACGAGGAACGATCATGGCGTGGCGGATAATATGGTTCCTTAGGTCGTATTTGATAGTCCGGAAAAATTTTAGGCGATAGGGGTCAGGAGGTCCCGGGACCACTCGGAAGGCGTGGGCTATAACACACAAAAATATGGGAATCGCGCGGAATTCTAGTTTTTTGGCTGAATAACGCAAAAGACTAGGAACGATCATGGCGGGGCGGTGACTATGGTTCCTTAGGTCGTATTTGATAGTCCGGAAAATTTTTAGGCGATCCGGCTCTGGGGGCCCGACCCACTCGGAAGGCGTGGGCGATAGCACACAAAAAATGGGAATCGGGCGGAATTCTAATTGTTTGGCCAAAAAATGTAAAAAATGATGAACGATCATGGCGAGGCGGTGACTATGGTTCCTTAGTTCCTAATTGATGGTCCGAAAATTCTTTTGGCAATCCGAGTCCGGTGGCCCGGCCCACTCGGAAGGCGTGGGCAATAGCACACAAAAATATGGTAATCGAGCGGAATTCTAGTTTTTTGGCCGAAAAAAGCAATAAATGAGGAACGATCATGGCGGGGCGGTGACTATGGTTCCTTAGGTCATATTTGATGGCCCGAAAAATTTTAGGCGATCGGGGTCCACGGCTCCCGGGACCACTCGGAAGGAGTAAGCTATAGCACACTAAAATATGCAAATCGCGCGAAGTTTTAGTTTTTTGGCCGAAAAATGAAAAGCATTTGGAACGATCATGGTGGGGCGGTGACTATGGTACCTTAGGTCGTATTTGATAGTCCAAAAAATTTTTAGGCGATCGGGGTCCGCGGCTCCCCGGACCACTTGGAAGGCGTGGGTATAGCATACGAAAATATGGGAATCTGGCGTAATTCTAGTTTTTTGGCCGAAAAATGCTAAAAATGAGAAACGATGATGGCGGGGCGGGTACTATGGCTCCTTAGGTCGTATTTGACGGCCCTGAAAAATTTTAGGCGATCGGGGTGCGGGGGTCCCGGAACCACTAGGCAGGGTGGGCAATAGCACAAAAAAATAATGTAATCGGGAGGAATTCTAGTTTTTTGGCCGAAAAACTCAACAAATGAGGAATGATCATGGCTGGGAGGTGACTATGGTTCCTTTGGTCTTATTTGATAGTCCGGAAAAATATTAGGCGATAGGGGCCAGGAGGTCCCGGGACCACTCGGAAGGCGTGGGCTATAACACACAAAAATATGGGAATCGTGCGGAATTCTAGTTGTTTGGCCGAAAAATGCAAAAAATGAGGAACGATCTTGGCGGGGTGGTTACTATGGTTCCTTAGGTCGTATTTGATGGCCCGAAAAATTTTTAGGCGATCGGGGTCCGCGTCTTCCCGGACCACTTGGAAGGCGTGGGCAATAGCACACAAAAATATGGGAATCGGGCAGAATTCTAGTTTTTTGGCCGAAAAACGCAATAAATGAGGAATGATCATGGCTGGGCGGTGACTATGGTTCCTTTGGTCTTATTTGATAGTCCGGAAAAATATTAGGCGATAGGGGTCCGGAGGTCCCGGGACCACTCGGAAGGCGTGGGTTATAACACACAAAAATATGGGAATCGCACGGAATTCTAGTTGTTTGGCCGAAAAATGCAAAAAATGAGGAACGATCATGGCGGGGCAGATACTATGGTTCCTTAGGTCGTATTTGATAGTCAGGAAAAATTTTAGGCGATAGGGGTTAGGAGGTCCAGGGACCACTCGGAAGGCGTGGGCTATAACACACAAAAATATGGGAATCGCGCGGAATTCTAGTTGTTTGGCCGAAAAACGCAAACAATGAGGAACGAAAATGGCGGGGAGGATACTATGGTTCCTTAGGTCGTATTTTATAGTCCGGAAAAATTTTAGGCGATAGGGGTCAGGAGGTCCCGGGACCCCTTGGAAGGCATGGGCTAAAGCACACGAAAATATGGAAATCGCGCGGAATTCTAGTTGTTTGGCTGAAAAATGCAAAAAATGAGGAACGATCATAGAGGGGTGGTTACTATGGTTCCTTAGGTCGTATTTGATGGCCCGGAAAATTTTTAGGCGATCCGGCTCCGGGGGCCCGACCCACTCGGAAGGCGTGGGCTATAACACACAAAAATATGGGAATCGTGCGGAATTCTAGTTATTTGGCCGAAAAATGCAAAAAATGAGGAACGATCATGGCGGGGTGGTTAGTATGGTTCCTTAGGTTGTATTTGATGGCCCGGAAAATTTTTAGGCGATCGGGGTCCGCGTCTCCCCGGACCACTTGGAAGGTGTGGGCAATAGCACACAAAAATATGGGAATCGGGCGGAATTCTAGTTGTTTGGCCAAAAAATGCAAAAAATGACGAACGATCATGGCGAGGCGGTGACTGTGGTTCCTTAGGTTCTTATTGATGGCCCGAAAATATTTTAGGCGATCCGAGTCCGGCGGCCCGGCCCACTCGGAAGGCGTGGGCAATAGCACACAAAAATATTGTAATCTAGCGGAATTCTAGTTTTTTGGCCGAAAAACGCAATAAATGAGGAACGATCATGGCGGGGCGGTGACTATGGTTCCTTAGGTCGTATTTGATGGCCCGGAAAATTTTAGGCGATCGGGGTCCACGGCTCCCGGGACCACTCGGAAGGCGTAAGCTATAGCACACGAAAATATGCAAATCGCGCGGAGTTCTAGTTTTTTGGCCGAAAAATGCAAATCATTTGGAACGATCATGGTGGGGCGGTGACTATGGTACCTTAGGTCGTATTTGATAGTCCGGAAAAATTTTAGGCGATCGGGGTCCGCGGCACCCCGGACCACTTGGAAGGCGTGGGTATAGCACATGAAAATATGGGAATCGGGCGTAATTCTAGGTTTTTGGCCGAAAAATGCAAAAAATGAGAAACGATGATGGCGGGGCGGTTACTATGGTTCCTTAGGTCGTATTTGATGGCCCGGAAAAATTTTAGGCGATCGGGGTCCGGGGGTCCCGGAACCACTTGGAAGGGTGGGCAATAGCACACAAAAATATTGTAATCGGGCGGAATTCTACTTTTTTGGCCGAAAAACGCAACAAATGAGGAATGATCATGGCTGGGCGGTGACTATGGTTCCTTTGGTCTTATTTGATAGTCCAGAAAAATATTAGGCGATAGGGATCTGGAGGTCCCGGGACCACTCGGAAGGCGTGGTCTATAACACACAAAAATATGGGAATCGCGCAGAATTCTAGTTGTTTGGCCGAAAAACGCAAAAAATGAGGAACGAGCATGGCATGGCGGATAATATGGTTCCTTAGGTCGTATTTGATAGTCTGGAAAAATTTTAGGCGATCCGGCTCTGGGGGGCCCGACCCACTCGAAAGGCGTGGGCGATAGCACACAAAAAAATGAGAATCGGGCGGAATTCTAATTGTTTGGCCAAAAAAATGCAAAAAATGATGAACGATCATGGCGAGGTGGTGACTATGGTTCCTTAGTTCCTAATTGATGGTCCGAAAATTCTTTTGGCAATCAGAGTCCGGCGGCCCGGCCCACTCGGAAGGCGTGGGCAATAGCACACAAAAATATGATAATCGAGCGGAATTCTAGTTTTTTGGCCGAAAAAAGCAATAAATGAGGAACGATCATTGCGGGACAGTGACTATGGTTCCTTAGGTTGTATTTGATGGCCCGGAACATTTTAGGCGGTCGGGGTCCACGGCTCCCGGGACCACTCGGAAGGCGTAAGCTATAGCACACTAAAATATGCAAATCGCGCGAAGTTCTAGTTTTTTGGCCGAAAAATGAAAAGCATTTGGAACGATCATGGTGGGGCGGTGACTATGGTACCTTAGGTCGTATTTGATAGTCCAAAAAATTTTTAGGCGATCGGGGTCCGCGGCTCCCCGGACCACTTGGAAGGCATGGGTATAGCACACGAAAATATGGGAATCTGGCGTAATTCTAGTTTTTTGGCCGAATACGCAAAAATGAGAAACGATGATGGCGGGGCGGTTACTATGGTTCCTTAGGTCGTATTTGACGGCCCTGGAAAATTTTAGGCGATCGGGGTCCGGGGGTCCCGGAACCACTTGGAAGGGTGGGCAATAGCACACAAAAATATTGTAATCGGGCAGAATTCTAGTTTTTTGGCCGAAAAACTCAACAAATGAGGAATGATCATGGCTGGGCGGTGACTATGGTTCCTTTGGTCGTATTTGATAGTCCGGAAAAATATTAGGCGATAGGGGTCAGGTGGTCCCGGGACCGCTCGGAAGGCGTGGGCTGTAACACACAAAAATATGGGAATCGTGCGGAATTCTAGTTGTTTGGCCGAAAAATGCAAAAAATGAGGAACGATCATGGCGGGGTGGTTACTATGGTTCCTTAGGTCGTATTTGATGGCCCGGAAAATTTTTAGGCGATCGGGGTCCGCGTCTCCCCGGACCACTTGGAAGGAGTGGGTATAGCACACGAAAATATGGGAATCGGGCGTAATTCTAGTTTTTTGGCCGAAAAATGCAAAAAATGAGAAACAATGATGGCAGGGCGGTTACTATGGTTCCTTAGGTCGTATTTGATGGCCCGGAAAAATTTTAGGCGATCGGGGTCCGGGGGTCCCGGAACCACTTGGAAGGGTGGGCAATAGCACACAAAAATATTGTAATCGGGCGGAATTCTACTTTTTTGGCCGAAAAACGCAACAAATGAGGAATGATCATGGCTGGGCGGTGAGTATGGTTCCTTTGGTCTTATTTGATAGTCCAGAAAAATATTAGGCGATAGGGATCTGGAGGTCCCGGGACCACTCGGAAGGCGTGGTCTATAACACACAAAAATATGGGAATCGCGCAGAATTCTAGTTGTTTGGCCGAAAAACGCAAAAAATGAGGAATGAGCATGGCGTGGCGGATAATATGGTTCCTTATTTCGTATTTGATAGTCTGGAAAAATTTTAGGCGATAGGGGTCAGGAGGTCCCGGGACCACTCGGAAGGCGTGGGCTATAACACACAAAAATATGGGAATCGCGCGGAATACTAGTTTTTTGGCTGAATAACGCAAAAGACTAGGAACGATCATGGCGGGGCGGTGACTATGGTTCCTTAGGTCGTATTTGATAGTCCAGAAAATTTTTAGGCGATCCGGCTCTGGGGGCCCGACCCACTCGAAAGGCGTGGGCGATAGCACACAAAAAAATGAGAATCGGGCGGAATTCTAATTGTTTGGCCAAAAAAATGCAAAAAATGATGAACGATCATGGCGAGGCGGTGACTATGGTTCCTTAGTTCCTAATTGATGGTCCGAAAATTCTTTTGGCAATCAGAGTCCGGCGGCCCGGCCCACTCGGAAGGCGTGGGCAATAGCACACAAAAATATGATAATAAGCGGAATTCTAGTTTTTTGGCCGAAAAAAGCAATAAATGAGGAACGATCATGGCGGGACAGTGACTATGGTTCCTTAGGTTGTATTTGATGGCCCGGAACATTTTAGGCGGTCGGGGTCCACGGCTCCCGGGACCACTCGGAAGGCGTAAGCTATAGCACACTAAAATATGCAAATCGCGCGAAGTTCTAGTTTTTTGGCCGAAAAATGAAAAGCATTTGGAACGATCATGGTGGGGCGGTGACTATGGTACCTTAGGTCGTATTTGATAGTCCAAAAAATTTTTAGGCGATCGGGGTCCGCGGCTCCCCGGACCACTTGGAAGGCATGGGTATAGCACACGAAAATATGGGAATCTGGCGTAATTCTAGTTTTTTGGCCGAATACGCAAAAAATGAGAAACGATGATGGCGGGGCGGTTACTATGGTTCCTTAGGTCGTATTTGACGGCCCTGGAAAATTTTAGGCGATCGGGGTCCGGGGGTCCCGGAACCACTTGGAAGGGTGGGCAATAGCACACAAAAATATTGTAATCGGGCAGAATTCTAGTTTTTTGGCCGAAAAACTCAACAAATGAGGAATGATCATGGCTGGGCGGTGACTATGGTTCCTTTGGTCGTATTTGATAGTCCGGAAAAATATTTGGCGATAGGGGTCAGGTGGTCCCGGGACCGCTCGGAAGGCGTGGGCTGTAACACACAAAAATATGGGAATCGTGCGGAATTCTAGTTGTTTGGCCGAAAAATGCAAAAAATGAGGAACGATCATGGCGGGGTGGTTACTATGGTTCCTTAGGTCGTATTTGATGGCCCGGAAAATTTTTAGGCGATCGGGGTCCGCGTCTCCCCGGACCACTTGGAAGGAGTGGGTATAGCACACGAAAATATGGGAATCGGGCGTAATTCTAGTTTTTTGGCCGAAAAATGCAAAAAATGAGAAACGATGATGGCAGGGCGGTTACTATGGTTCCTTAGGTCGTATTTGATGGCCCGGAAAAATTTTAGGCGATCGGGGTCCGGGGGTCCCGAAACCACTTGGAAGGGTGGGCAATAACACACAAAAATATTGTAATCGGGCGGAATTCTAGTTTTTTGGCCGAAAAACGCAACAAATGAGGAATGATCATGGCTGGGCGGTGACTATGGTTCCTTTGGTCTTATTTGATAGTCCGGAATAATAATAGGCGATAGGGGTCAGGAGGTACCGGGACCACTCGGAAGGCTTGGGCAATAACACACAAAAATATGGGAATTGTGCGGAATTCTAGTTGTTTGGCCGAAAAATGCAAAAAATGAGGAAGGATCACGGCGGGGTGGTTACTATGGTTCCTTAGGTCGTATTTGATGACCCGGAAAATTTTTAGGCGATCGGGGTCCGCGTCTCCCCGGACCACTTGGAAGGCGTGGGTATAGCACACGAAAATATGGGAATCGGGCGTAATTCTAGTTTTTTGGCCGAAAAATGCAAAAAATGAGAAACGATGATGGCAGGGCGGTTACTATGGTTCCTTAGGTCGTATTTGATGGCCCGGAAAAATTTTAGGCGATCGGGGTCCGGGGGGTCCCGGAACCACTTGGAAGGGTAGGCAATAGCACACAAAAATATTGTAATCGGGCGGAATTCTAGTTTTTTGGCCGAAAAACGCAATAAATGAGGAATGATCATGGTTGGGCGGTGACTATGGTTCCTTTGGTCTTATTTGATAGTCCGGAAAAATATTAGGCGATAGAGGTTCGGAGGTCCCGGGACCACTCGGAAGGCGTGGGCTATAACACACAAAAATATGGGAATCGCACGGAATTCTAGTTGTTTGGCCGAAAAACGCAAAAAATGAGGAACGATCATGGCGGGGCGGATACTATGGTTCCTTAGGTCGTATTTGATAGTCCGGAAAAATTTTAGGCGATAGGGGTTAGGAGGTCCCGGGACCACTCGGAAGGCGTGGGCTATAACACACAAAAATATGGGAATCGCGCGGAATTCTAGTTGTTTGGCCGAAAAACGCAAAAAATGAGGAACGATCATGGCGGGGCGGATACTATGGTTCCTTAGGTCGTATTTCATAGTCCGGAAAAATTTTAGGCGATAGGGGTCAGGAGGTCCCGGGACCCCTTGGAAGGCGTGGGCTATAACACACAAAAATATGGGAATTGCGCGGAATTCTAGTTTTTTGGCTGAATAACGCAAAAGACTAGGATCGATCATGGCGGGGCGGTGACTATGGTTCCTTAGGTCGTATTTGATAGTCCAGAAAATTTTAGGCAATCCGTCTCCGGGGGACCCGACCCACTCGGAAGTCGTGGGCGATAGCACACAAAAATATGGGAATCGGGTGGAATTCTAGTTTTTTGGCCAAAAAATGCAAAAAATGAGGAACGATCATGGCGAGGCGGTTACTATGGTTCCTTAGGTCCTAATTGATGGTACGAAAATTCTTTTGGCTATCCGAGTCCGGTGGCCCGGCCCACTCGGAAGGCGTGGGCAATAGCACACAAAAATATGGTAATCGAGCGGAATTCTAGTTTTTTGGCCGAAAAATAAAAAGCATTTGGAACGATCATGGTGGGGCGGTGACTATGGTACCTTAGGTCGTATTTGATAGTCCAGAAAATTTTTGGGCGATCGGGGTCCGCGGCTCCCCAGACCAATTGGAAGGTGTGGGTATAGCGCACGAAAATATGGGAATCAGGCGTAATTCTAGTTTTTTGGCCGAAAAATGGAAAAAATGAGAAACGATAATGGCGGGGCTGTTACTATGGTTCCTTAGGTCGTATTTGACAGCCCGGAAAAATTTTAGGCGATCGGGGTCCGGGGGTCCCGGAACCACTTGGAAGGGTCGGCAATAGCACACAAAAATATTGTAATCGGGCGGAATTCTAGTTTTTTGGCCGAAAAATGCAACAAATGAGGAATGATCATGGCTGGGCGGTGACTATGGTTCCTTAGGTCGTATTTTATAGTCCGGAAAAATTTTAGGCGATAGGGGTCCGGAGTTCCCGGGTTCACTTGGAAGGCGTGGGCTATAGGACACAAAAATATGGGAATCGCGCGGAATTCTAGTTTTTGGCCGAAAAACGGAAAAAACTAGGAACGATCATGGATGGGTGGTGACTATGGTTCCTTAGGTCTTATTTGATAGTCCAAAAAAATTTTAGGCGATAAGGGTCCGGAGACCCGGGACCACTCGGAAGGCGTGGGCTATATAACACACAAAAATATGGGATCGCGCGGAATTCTAGTTGTTTGGCCGAGAAACGCAAAAAATGAAGAACGATCATGGCGGGGCGGATGCTATGGTTCCTTAG
The DNA here is from genome assembly GCF_000390325.3 of Nicotiana tomentosiformis. NCBI lineage: Eukaryota > Viridiplantae > Streptophyta > Magnoliopsida > Solanales > Solanaceae > Nicotiana > Nicotiana tomentosiformis. The sequence continues at coordinate 19,691 of NW_027174565.1, forward strand.
GTCGTATTTGATAGTCCGGAAAAATTTTAGGCGATAGGGGTCCGGAGGTCCCGGGACCACTCGGAAGGTGTGGGCTATAACACAAAAAAATAAGGGAATCGCGCGGAATTCTAGTTGTTTGGCCGAAAAACGCAAAAAATAAGGAACGATCATTGCGGGGCGGATACTATGGTTCCTTAGGTCGTATTTGATTTCCCGGAAAAATTTTAGGCGATCGGGGTCCGCGGCTCTTGGGACCACTCGGAATGCGTGGGCTATAACACACAAAAATATGGGAATCGCGCGGAATTCTAGTTGTTTGGCCGAAAAATGCAAAAAATAAGGAACGATCATGGCGGGGCAGATACTATGGTTCCTTTGGTCTAAATTGATTGCCCGGAAAATTTTTAGGCGATAGAGGTCCGGAGGTCCCGGGACCACTCGGAAGGCGTGGGCTATAACTCACAAAAATATGGGAATCGCACGGAATTCTAGTTGTTTGGCCGAAAAACGCAAAAAATGAGGAACGATCATGGCGGGGCAGATACTATTGTTCCTTAGGTTGTATTTGATAGTCCGGAAAAATTTTAGGCGATAGGGGTTAGGAGGTCCCGGGACCACTCGGAAGATGTGGGCTATAACACACAAAAATATGCGAATCGCGCGGAATTCTAGTTGTTTGGCCGAAAATTGCAAAAAATAAGGAACGATCATGGCGGGGCGGATACTATGGTTCCTTAGGTCGTATTTTATTGCCTGGAAAATTTTTAGGCGATTTGGGTCCGCGGCTCTTGGGACCACTCGGAAGGCGTAAGCTATAGCACACTAAAATATGCAAATCGCGCGGAGTTCTAGTTTTTTGGCCGAAAAATGCAAAGCATTTGGAACGATCATGGTGGGGCGGTGACTATGGTACCTTAGGTCGTATTTGATAGTCAAGAATATTTTTAGGCAATCGGGGTCCGCGGCTCCCCGGACCACTTGGAAGGCGTGGGTATAGCACACGAAAATATGGGAATCGGCCGTAATTCTAGTTTTTTGGCCGAAAAATGCAAAAAATGAGAAACGATAATGGCGGGGCTGTTACTATGGTTCCTTAGGTCGTATTTGACGACCCGGAAAAATTTTAGGCGATCGGGGTCCGGGTGTCCCGGAACCACTTGGAAGGGTGGGCAATAGCACACAAAAATATTGTAATCGGGCGGAATTCTAGATTTTTGGCCGAAAAACGCAACAAATGAGGAATGATCATGGCTGGGCGGTGACTATGGCTCTTAGGTCGTATTTGATAATCCGGAAAAATTTTAGGCGATAGGGGGCCGGAGTTCCCGGGTTCACTTGGAAGGCGTGGGCTATAGGACACGAAAATATGGGAATCGCGCGGAATTCTAGTTTTTTGGCCGAAAAATGCAAAAAATGAGGAACGATCATGGATGGGCGGTGAATATGGTTCCTTAGGTCTTATTTGATAGTCCGGAAAAATTTTAGGCGATAGGGGTCCGAAGACCCGGGACCACTCGGAAGCCGTGGGCTATAACACACAAAAATATGGGATCGCGCGGAATTCTAGTTGTTTGGCCGAAAAACTCAAAAAATGAGGAACGATCATGGCGGGGCAGATACTATGGTTCCTTTGGTCTTATTTGATTGTCCGGAAAAATATTAGGAGATGGGGGTCCGGAGGTCCCGGGACCACTCGGAAGATGTGGGCTATAACACACAAAAATATGGGAATCGCGCGGAATTCTAGTTATTTGGCCGAAAAATGCAAAAAATGAGGAACGATTATGGCTGGGCGGTGACTATGGTTCCTTAGGTCGTATTTGATAGTCCGGAAAAATTTTAGGCAATAGGGGTCCGGAGTTCCCGGGTTCACGTGGAAGGCGTGGGGTATAAGACACGAAAATATGGCAATCGCGCGGAATTCTAGTTTTTTGGCCGAAAAATAGAAAAAACTAGGAACGATCATGGCTGGGCAGTGACTATGGTTCCTTAGGTCTTATTTGATAGTCCGGAAAAATTTTAGGCAATAGGGGTCCGGAGACCCGGGACCACTCGGAAGGTGTGGGCTATAACACACAAAAATATGGGAATCGCGCGGAATTCTAGTTGTTTGGCCGAAAAACGCAAAACAATAAGGAACGATCATGGCGGGGCGGATACTATGGTTCCTTAAGTCGTATTTTACTGCCCGGAAAATTTTTAGGCGATCAGGGTCCGCGGCTCTTGGGACCACTCGTAAGGCGTAAGCTATAGCACACTAAAATATGCAAATCACGCGGAGTTCTAGTTTTTTGGCCGAAAAAGGCAAAGCATTTGGAACAACCATGGTGGGCGGTGACTATGGTATCTTAGGTCATATTTGATAGTCCAAAAAATATTTAGGCGATCGCGGTCCGCGGCTCCCCGGACCACTTGGAAGGCGTGGGTATAGCACACGAAAATATGGGAATCGGGCGTAATTCTAGTTTTTTGGCCGAAAAATGCAAAAAATGAGAAACGATGATGGCGGGGCGGTTACTATGTTCCTTAGGTCGTATTTGATGGCCCGGAAAATTTTTAGGCGATCAGGGTCCGGGGGTCCCGGAACCACTTGGAAGGGTGGGCAATAGCACACAAATATATTGTAATCGGGCGGAATTCTAGTTTTTTGGCCGAAAAACTCAACAAATGAGGAATGATCATGGCTGGGCGGTGACTATTGTTTCTTAGGTCGTATTTGATAGTCCGGAAAAATTTTAGGCGATAGGGGTCCGGAGACCCGGGACCACTTGGAAGGCGTGGGCTATAACACACAAAAATATGGGATCGCGCGGAATTCTAGTTGTTTGGCCGAAAAACGCAAAAAATAAGGAACGATCTTGGCGGGGCGGATACTATGGTTCCTTAGGTCGTATTTGATTGCCCAGAAAAATTTTAGGCGATTGGGGTCCGCGGCTCTTGGGACCACTCGGAATGCGTGGGTATAGCACACGAAAATATGGGAATCGGGTGAAATTCTCGGTCTTTTTCTGTAACTTGCAAAAAATGTGGAAAGATCTTGGCAGGGCGGTGACTATGGTTCCTTTGATCTTATTTGATAGTCCGGAAAAATATTAGGCGATAGGGGTCCTGAGGTCCCGGGACCACTCGGAAGGCGTGGGCTATAACACACAAAAATATAGGATCGCGCGGAATTCTAGTTGTTTGGCCGAAAAACGAAAAAAATGAGGAACGATCATGGCGGGGCGGATACTATGGTTCCTTAGGTCATATTTGATTGCCCAGAAAAATTTTAGGACATCGGGGTCCGGAGGTCCCGTGACCACTCGGAAGGCGTGGGCTATAACACACAAAAATATGTGAATCACGCGGAATTCTAGTTGTTTGGCCGAAAAACGCAAAAAATAAGGAACGATCATGGCGGGGCGGATTCTATGGTTCCTTAGGTCGAATTTGATTGCCCGGAAAATTTTTAGGCGATCGGGGTCCGCGGATCTTGGGACCACTCGGAATACGTGGGTACGAAAATATGGGAATCGGGCGAAATTCTAGGTCTTTTTCAGTAACATGCAAAACATGTGGAAAGATCTTGGCAGGGCGGTGACTATGGTTTCTTTGGTCTTATTTGATTGTCCGGAAAAATATTAGGTGATGGGGGTCCGGAGGTCCCGGGACCACTCGGAAGGCGTGGGCTATAACACACAAAAATATGGGAATCGCGCGGAATTCTAGTTGTTTGGCCGAAAAACGCAAAAAATGAGGAACGATCATGGCTGGGCGGTGACTATGGTTCCTTAAGTCGTATTTGATAGTCCGGAAAAATTTTAGGCGATAGGGGTCCGGAGTTCCCGGGTTCACTTGGAAGGCGTGGGCTATAGGACACGAAAAATATGGGAATCACGCGGAATCCTAGTTTTTTGGCCGAAAAACGGAAAAAACTAGGAACGATCATGGCTGGGCGGTGACTATGGTTCCTTAGGTCTTATTTGATAGTCCGATAAAATTTTAGGCGATAGGGGTCCGGAGACCCGGGACCACTCGGAAGGTGTGGGCTATAACACACAAAAATATGGGAATCGCGCGGAATTCTAGTTGTTTGGCCGAAAAACGCAAAAAAATAAGGAACGATCATGGCGGGGCGGATACTATGGTTCCTTAGGTCGTATTTTATTGCCCAGAAAATTTTTAGGCGATCTGGGTCCGCGGCTCTTGGGACCACTCGGAAAGCGTAAGCTGTAGCAAACTAAAATATGCAAATCGCGCGGAGTTCTAGTTTTTTGGGCGAAAAATGCAAAGCATTTCGAACGATCATGGTGGGGCGGTGACTATGGTACCTTAGTTCGTATTTGATAGTCCAGAAAATTTTTAGGCGATCGGGGTCCGCGGCTCCCTGGACCACTTGGAAGGCGTAAGCTATAGCACACTAAAATATGCAAATCGCGCGGAGTTCTAGTTTTTTGGCCGAAAAATGCAAAGCATTTGGAACGATCATGGTGGGGCGGTGACTATGGTACCTTAGGTCGTATTTGATAGTCCAGAAAATTTTTAGGCGATCGGGGTCTGCGGCTACCCGTACCACTTGGAAGGCGTGGGTATAGCACACGAAAATATGGGAATCGGGCGGAATTCTAGTTTTTTGGCTGAAAAACGAAACAAATGAGGAACGATCATGGCGGGGCGGATACTATGGTTCCTTAGGTCGTATTTGATTGCCCGGAAAAATTTTAGGCTATAGGGGTCCGGAGATACCGGGACCACTCGGAAGGTGTGGGCTATAACACACAAAAATATGGGAATCATGCGGAATTCTAGTTGTTTGGCCAAAAAACGCAAAAAATAAGGAACGATCATGGCGGGGCGGATACTTTGGTTCCTTAGGTCGTATTTGATTGCCCGAAAAAATGTTAGGCGATCAGGGTCCGCGGCTCTTGGGACCACTCGAAATGCGTGGGTATAGCTCACAAAAATATGGGAATCACGCGAAATTCTAGGTCTTTTTCAGTAACATGCAAAAAATGTGGAAAGATCTTGGCAGGGCGGTGACTATGGTTCCTTTGGTCTTATTTGATTGTCCAGAAAAATATTAGACGATGGGGGTCCGGAGGTCCCGGGACCACTCGGAAGGCGTGGGCTATAACACACAAAAATATGTGAATCGCGCGGAATTCTAGTTGTTTGGCCGAAAAATGCAAAAAATAAGGAACGATCATGGCGGGGCGGATACTATGGTTCCTTAGGTCGAATTTGATTGCCCGGAAAAATTTTAGGCGATCGGGGTCCGCGGCTCTTGGGACCACTCGGAATACGTGGGTATAGCACACGAAAATATGGGAATCGGGCGAAATTCTAGGTCTTTTTCAGTAACATGCAAAAAATGTTGAAAGATCTTGGCAGGGCGGTGACTATGGTTCCTTTGGTGTTATTTGATTGTCCGGAAAAATATTAGGAGATGGGGGTCCAGAGGTCCCGGGACCACTCGGAAGGCGTGGGCTATAACACACAAAAATATGGGAATCGCGCGGAATTCTAGTTGTTTTGCCGAAAAACGCAAAAAATGAGGAACGATCATGGCTGGGCGGTGACTATGGTTCCTTAGGTCGTTTTTGATTGCCCGGAAAAATTTTAGGCGATAGGGGTCCGGAGTTCCCGGGTTCACTTGGAAGGCGTGGGCTATAAGACACGAAAATATGGGAATCGCGCAGAATTCTAGTTTTTTGGCCGAAAAACGAAAAAACCTAGGAACAATCATGGCTGGGCAGTTACTATGGTTCCTTAGGTCTTATTTGATAGTCCGGAAAACTTTTAGGCGATAGGGGTCCGGAGATCCGGGACCACTCGGAAGGTGTGGGCTATAACACACAAAAATATGGGAATCGCGCAGAATTCTAGTTGTTTGGCAAAAAAATGCAAAAAAAATAAGGAACGATCATGGCGGGGTGGATACTATGGTTCCTTAGGTCGTATTTTATTGCCAGGAAAAATTTTAGGCGATCTGGGTCCTCGGTTCTTCGGACCACTCGGAAGGCATAAGCTATAACACACTAAAATATGCAAATCGCGCGGAGTTCTAGTTTTTTGGCTGGTGGGTGGTGACTATGGTACCTTAGGTCATATTTGATAGTCCAGAAAATTTTTAGGCGATCGGGGTACGCGGCTCCCCGGACCACTTAGAAGGCGTGGGTATAGCACACGAAAATATGGGAATCGGGCGTAATTCAAGTTTTTTGGCCGAAAAATTCAAAAAATGAGAAACGATGATGGCGTGGAGGTTACTATGGTTCCTTAGGTCGTATTTGACGGCCCGGAAAAATTTTAGGCGATCGGGGTCCGGGGGTCCCGGAACCACTTGGAAGGGTGGGCAATAGCACACGAAAATATGGGATTCGTGCGGAATTCTAGTTTTTTGGCCGAAAAACGGAAAAAACTAGGAACGATCATGGATGGGTGGTGACTATGGTTCCTTAGGTCTTATTTGATAGTCCGGAAAAATTTTAGGCGATAAGGGTCCGGAGACCCGGGACCACTAGGAATGCGTGGGTATAGCACACGAAAATATGGGAATCGGGCGAAATTCTAGGTCTTTTTCAGTAACATGCAAAAAATATGGAAAGATCTTGGCAGGGCGGTGACTATGGTTCCTTTGGTCTTATTTGATTGTCCGGAAAAATATTAGGAGATAGGGGTCCGGAGGTCCCGGGACCACTCGGAAGGCGTGGGCTATAACACACAAAAATATGGGAATCGCGCGGAATTCTAGTTGTTTTGCCGAAAAACGCAAAAAATGAGGAACGATAATGGCTGGGCGGTGACTATGGTTCCTTAGGTCTTATTTGATAGTCCGATAAAATTTTAGGCGATAGGGGTCCAGAGACCCGGGACCACTCGGAAGGTGTGGGCTATAACACACAAAAATATGGGAATCGCGCGGAATTCTAGTTGTTTGGCCGAAAAACGCAAAAAAATAAGGAACGATCATGGCGGGGTGGATACTATGGTTCCTTAGGTCGTATTTTATTGCTCGGAAAAATTTTAGGCGATCTGGGTCCGCGGCTCTTGGGACCACTCGGAAAGCGTAAGCTATAGCACAATAAATATGCAAATCGCGCGAAGTTCTAGTTTTTTGGCCGAAAAATGCAAAGCATTTCGAACGATCATGGTGGGGCGGTGACTATGGTACCTTAGTTCGTATTTGATAGTCCAGAAAATTTTTAGGCGATCGGGGTCCGCGGCTCCCTGGACCACTTGGAAGGCGTAAGCTATAGCACACTAAAATATGCAAATCGCGCGGAGTTCTAGTTTTTTGGCCGAAAAATGCAAAGCATTTGGAACGATCATGGTGGGGCGGTGACTATGGTACCTTAGGTCGTATTTGATAGTCCAGAAAATTTTTAGGCGATCGGGGTCTGCGGCTACCCGTACCACTTGGAAGGCGTGGGTATAGCACACGAAAATATGGGAATCGGGCGGAATTCTAGTTTTTTGGCCGAAAAACGAAAAAAATGAGGAACGATCATGGCGGGGCGGATACTATGGTTCCTTAGGTCGTATTTGATTGCCCGGAAAAATTTTAGGCTATAGGGGTCCGGAGATACCGGGACCACTCGGAAGGTGTGGGCTATAACACACAAAAATATGGGAATCACGCGGAATTCTAGTTGTTTGGCCGAAAAACGCAAAAAATAAGGAACGATCATGGCGGGGTGGATACTATGGTTCCTTAGGTCGTATTTGATTGCCCGGAAAAATGTTAGGCGATCAGGGTCCGCGGCTCTTGGGACCACTCGGAATGCGTGGGTATAGCTCACGAAAATATGGGAATCACGCGAAATTCTAGGTCTTTTTCAGTAACATGCAAAAAATGTGGAAAGATCTTGGCAGGGCGGTGACTATGGTTCCTTTGGTCTTATTTGATTGTCAAGAAAAATATTAGACAATGGGGGTCCGGAGGTCTCGGGACCACTCGGAAGGCGTGGGCTATAACACACAAAAATATGTGAATCGCGCGGAATTCTAGTTGTTTGGCCAAAAAATGCAAAAAATAAGGAACGATCATGGCAGGGCGGATACTATGGTTCCTTAGGTCGAATTTGATTGCCCGGAAAATTTTTAGGCGATCGGGGTCCGCGGCTCTTGGGACCATCGGAATACGTGGGTACGAAAATATGGGAATCGGGCGAAATTCTAGGTCTTTTTTAGTAACATGCAAAAAATGTTGAAAGATCTTGGCAGGGCGGTGACTATGGTTCCTTTGGTCTTATTTGATTGTCCGGAAAAATATTAGGAGATGGGGGTCCGGAGGTCCCGGGACCACTCGGAAGGCATGGGCTATAACACACAAAAATATGGGAATCGCGCGAAATTCTAGTTATTTGGCCGAAAAACGCAAAAAATGAGGAACGATCATGGCTGGGCGGTGACTATGGTTCCTTAGGTCATATTTGATAGTCCGGAAAAATTTTAGGCGATAGGGGTCCGGAGTTCCCGGGTTCACTTGGAAGGCGTGGGCTATAGGACACGAAAATATGGGAATCGCGCGGAATTCTAGTTTTTTGGCCGAAAAACGGAAAAACCTAGGAAAAATCATGGCTGGGCGGTGACTATGGTTCCTTAGGTCTTATTTGATAGTCCGGAAAACTTTTAGGCGATAGGGGTCCGGAGACCCGGGACCACTCGGAAGGTGTGGGCTATAACACACAAAAATATGGGAATCGCGCGGAATTCTAGTTGTTTGGCCGAAAAATGCAAAAAAATAAGGAACGATCATGGCGGGGCGGATACTATGGTTCCTTAGCTCGTATTTTATTGCCAGGAAAAATTTTAGGCGATCTGGGTCCGCGGCTCTTTGGACCACTCGGAAGGCATAAGCTATAGCACACTAAAATATGCAAATCGCGCGGAGTTCTAGTTTTTTGGCTGGTGGGGCGGTGACTATGGTACCTTAGGTCGTATTTGATAGTCCAGAAAAATTTTAGGCAATCGGGGTCCGCGGCTCCCCGGACCACTTGGAAGGCGTGGGTATAGCACACGAAAATATGGGAATCGGGCGTAATTCTTGTTTTTTGGCCGAAAAATGCAAAAAATGAGAAACGATTATGGCGGGGCGGTTACTATGGTTCCTTAGGTCGTATTTGACGGCCCGGAAAAATTTTAGGCGATCGGGGTCCGGGGGTCCCGGAATCACTTGGAAGGGTGGGCAATAGCACACGAAAATATGGGAATCGCACGGAATTCTAGTTTTTTGGCCGAAAAACAGAAAAAACTAGGAACGATCATGGATGGGTGGTGAGTTCCTTAGGTCTTATTTGATAGTCCGGAAAAATTTTAGGCGATAGGGGTCCAGAGACCCGGGACCACTCGGAAGGCGTGGGCTATAACACACAAAAATATGGGATCGCACGGAATTCTAGGTCTTTTTCAGTAACATGCAAAAAATGTGGAAAGATCTTGGCAGAGCGGTGACTATGGTTCCTTTGGTCTTATTTGATTGTCCGGAAAAATAATAGGCGATGGGGGTCCGGAGGACCCGGGACCACTCGGAAGGCGTGGGCTATAACACACAAAAATATGGGAATCGCGCGGAATTCTAGTTGTTTGGCCGAAAAACACAAAAAATGAGGAACGATCATGGCTGGGCGGTGACTATGGTTCCTTAAGTCGTATTTGATAGTCCAGAAAAATTTTAGGCGATAGGGGTCCGGAGTTCTCGGGTTCACTTGGACGGCGTGGGCTATAGGACACGAAAATATGGGAATCACGCGGAATCCTAGTTTTTTTGCCGAAAAACGGAAAAAACATGGAACGATCATGGCTGGGTGGTGACTATGGTTCCTTAGGTCTTATTTGATAGTCCGATAAAATTTTAGGCGATAGGGGTCCGGAGACCCGGGACCACTCGGAAGGTGTGGGCTATAACACACAAAAATATGGGAATCGCGCGGAATTCTAGTTGTTTGGCCGAAAAATGCAAAAAAATAAGGAACGATCATGGCAGGGTGGATACTATGGTTCCTTAGGTCGTATTTTATTGCCCGGAAAAATTTTAGACGATCTGGGTCCGCGGCTCTTGGGACCACTCGGAAAGCGTAAGATATAGCACACTAAAATATGCAAATCGAGCGGAGTTCTAGTTTTTTGGCCAAAAAATGCAAAGCATTTGGAACGATCATGATGGGGCGGTGACTATGGTACCTTAGTTCGTATTTGATAGTCCAAAAAATTTTTAGGCGATCGGGGTCCGCGGCTCCCTGGACCACTTGGAAGGCGTAATCTCTAGCACACTAAAATATGCATATCGCGCGGAGTTCTAGTTTTTTGGCCGAAAAATGCAAAGCATTTGGAACGATAATGGTGGGGCGGTGATTATGGTACCTTAGGTCGTATTTGATAGTACAGAAAATTTTTAGGCGATCGAGGTCTGCGGCTACCCGTACCACTTGGAAGGCGTGGGTATAGCACACGAAAATATGGGAATCGGGCGTAATTCTAGTTTTTTGGCCGAAAAATGCAAAAAATGAGAAACGATGATTGCGGGGCGGATACTATGGTTCCTTAGGTCTTATTTGATAGTCCGGAAAAATTTTAGGCGATAGGGGTCCGGAGGTCCCGGGACCACTCGGAAGGTGTGGGCTATAACACACAAAAATATGGGAATCACACGGAATTCTAGTTGTTTGGCCGAAAAACGCAAAAAATAAGGAACAATCATGGTGGGGCGGATACTATGGTTCCTTAGGTCGTATTTGATTGCCCGGAAAAATGTTAGGCGATCAGGGTCCGCGGCTCTTGGGACCACTCGGAATGCGTGGGTATAGCTCACGAAAATATGGGAATCAAGCGAAATTCTAGGTCTTTTTCAGTAACATGCAAAAAATGTCGAAAGATCTTGGCAGGGCGGTGACTATGGTTCCTTTGGTCTTATTTGATTATCCGGAAAAATATTAGACGATGGGGGTCCGGAGGTCCCGGGACCACTCGGAAGGCGTGGGCTATAACACACAAAAATATGTGAATCGCGCGGAATTCTAGTTGTATGGCCGAAAAATGCAAAAAATAAGGAACGATCATGGCGGGGCGGATACTATGGTTCCTTAGGTCGAATTTGATTGCCCGGAAAAATTTTAGCCGATCGGGGTCCGCGGCTCTTGGGACCACTCGGAATACGTGGGTATAGCACACGAAAATATGGGAATCGGGCGAAATTCTAGGTCTTTTTCAGTAACATGCAAAAAATGTGGAAAGATCTTGGCAGGGCGGTGACTATGGTTCCTTTGGTCTTATTTGATTGTCCGAAAAAATATTAGGAGATGGGGGTCCGGAGGTCCCGGGACCACTCGGAAGGAGTGGGCTATAACACACAAAAATATGGGAATCGCGCGAAATTCTAGTTGTTTGGCCGAAAAACGCAAAAAAAGAGGAATGATCATGGCTGGGCGGTGACTATGGTTCCTTAGGTCGTATTTGATAGTCCGGAAAAATTTTAGGCGATAGGGGTCCGGAGTTCCCGGGTTCACTTGGAAGGCGTGGGCTATAGGACACGAAAATATGGGAATCGCGCGGAATTCTAGTTTTTTGGCCGAAAAACGGAAAAACCTAGGAACAATCATGGCTGGGCGGTGACTATGGTTCCTTAGGTCTTATTTGATAGTCCAGAAAACTTTTAGGCGATAGGGGTCCGGAGACCCGGGACCACTCGGAAGGTGTGGGCTATAGAGCACAAAAATATGGGAATCGCGCGGAATTCTAGTTGTTTGGCCGAAAAAAGCAAAAAAAATAAGGAACGATCATGGCGAGGCGGATAGTATGGTTCCTTAGGTCGTATTTTATTGCCAGGAAATATTTTAGGCGATTTGGGTCCGCGGCTCTTCGGACCACTCGGAAGGCATAAGCTATAGCACACTAAAATATGCAAATCGCGCGGAGTTCTAGTTTTTTGGCTGGTGGGGCAGTGACTATGGTACCTTAGGTCGTATTTGATAGTCCAGAAAATTTTTAGGCGATCGGGGTCCGCGGCTCCCCGGACCACTTGGAAGGCGTGGGTATAGCACACGAAAATATGGGAATCGGGCGTAATTCAAGTTTTTTGGCCGAAAAATGCAAAAACTGAGAAACGATGATGGCGGGGCGGTTACTATGGTTCCTTAGGTCATATTTGACGGCCCGAAAAAATTTTAGGCGATCGGGGTCCGGGGGTCCCGGAATCATTTGGAAGGGTGGGCAATAGCACACGAAAATATATGAATCGCGCGGAATTCTAGTTTTTTGGCCGAAAAACGGAAAAACCTAGGAACAATCATGGCTGGGCGGTGACTATGGTTCCTTAGGTCTTATTTGATAGTACGAAAAACTTTTAGGCGATAGGGGTCCGGAGATTCGGGACCACTCGGAAGGTGTGGGCTATAACACACAAAAATATGGGAATCGCGCGGAATTCTAGTTGTTTGGCCGAAAAACGCAAAAATATAAGGAACAATCATGGCGGGGCGGATACTATGATTCCTTAGGTCGTATTTTATTTCCAGGAAAAATTTTAGGCGATCTGGGTCCGCGGCTCTTCGGACCACTCGGAAGGCATAAGCTATAGCACACTAAAATATGCAAATCGCGCGGAGTTCTAGTTTTTTGGCTGGTGGGGCGGTGACTATGGTACCTTAGGTCGTGTTTGATAGTCCAGAAAATTTTTAGGCGATCGGGGTCCGCGGCTCCCCGGACCACTTGGAAGGCGTGGGTATAGCACACGGAAATATGGGAATCGGGCGTAATTCAAGTTTTTTGGCCGAAAATGCAAAAAATGAGAAACGATGATGGCGTGGCGGTTACTATGGTTCCTTAGGTCATATTTGACGGCCCGAAAAAAGTTTAGGCGATCGGGGTCCGGGGGTCCCGGAACCACTTGGAAGGGTGGGCAATAGCACACGAAAATATGGGATTCGCGCGGAATTCTAGTTTTTTGGCCGAAAAACGGAAAAAACTAGGAACGATCATGGATGGGTGGTGACTATGGTTCCTTAGGTCTTATTTGATAGTCCGGATAAATTTTAGGCGATAAGGGTCCGGAGACCCGGGACCACTAGGAATGCGTGGCTATAGATCACAAAAATATAGGAATCGGGCGAAATTCTAGGTCTTTTTCAGTAACATGCAAAAAATGTGGAAAGATCTTGGCAGGGCGGTGACTATGGTTCCTTTGGTCTTATTTGATTGTCTGGAAAAATATTAGGCGATGGGGGTCCGGAGGTCCCGGGACCACTCGGAAGGCGTGGGCTATAACACACAAAAATATGGGAATCGCGCGGAATTCTAGTTGTTTGGCCGAAAAATGCAAAAAATGTGGAACGATCATGGCTGGGCGGTGACTATGGTTCCTTAAGTCGTATTTGATAGTCCGGAAAAATTTTAGGCGATAGGGGTCCGGAGTTCCCGGGTTCACTTGGAAGGCGTGGGCTATAGGACACGAAAATATGGGAATCACGCGGAATCCTAGTTTTTTGGCCGAAAAACGGAAAAAACTAGGAACGATCATGGCTGGGCGGTGACTATGGTTCCTTAGGTCTTATTTGATAGTCCGATAAAATTTTAGGCGATAGGGGTCCGGAGACTCGGGACCACTCGGAAGGTGTGGGCTATAACACAAAAAATATGAGAATCGCGCGGAATTCTAGTTGTTTGGCCGAAAAACGCAAAAAAATAAGGAACGATCATGGAGGGGCGGATACTATGGTTCCTTAGGTCGTATTTTATTGCCCGGAAAAATTTTAGGCGATCTGGGTCCGCGGCTCTTGGAACAACTCGGAAAGCGTAAGCTATAGCACACTAAAATATGCAAATCGCGCGGAGTTCTAGTTTTTTGGCCAAAAATGCAAAGCATTTGGAACGATCATGGTGGGGCGGTGACTATGGTACCTTAGTTCGTATTTGATAGTCCAGAAAATTTTTAGGCGAGCGGGGTCCGCGGCTCCCTGGACCACTTGGAAGGCGTAAGCTATAGCACACTAAAATATGCAAATCGCGCGGAGTTCTAGTTTTTTGGCCGAAAAATGCAAAGCGTTTGGAACGATCATGGTGGGGCGGTGACTATGGTACCTTAGGTCGTATTTGATAGTCTAGAAAATTTTTAGGTGATTGGGGTCTGCGGCTACCCGTACCACTTGGAAGGCGTGGGTATAGCACACGAAAATATGGGAATCGGGCGGAATTCTAGTTTTTTGGCCGAAAAACGAAAAAAATGAGGAACGATCATGGCGGGGCGGATACTATGGTTCCTTAGGTCGTATTTGATTGCCCGGAAAAATTTTAGGCTATAGGGGTCCGGAGATACCGGGACCACTCGGAAGGTGTGGGCTATAACACACAAAAATATGGGAATCACGCGGAATTCTAGTTGTTTGGCCGAAAAACGCAAAAAATAAGGAACGATCATGGCGGGGCGGATACTATGGTTCCTTAGGTCGTATTTGATTTCCCGGAAAAATGTTAGGCGATCAGGGTCCGCGGCTCTTGGGACCACTCGGAATGCGTGGGTATAGCTCACGAAAATATGGGAATCACAAAAAATTCTAGGTCTTTTTCAGTAACATGCAAAAAATTTGGAAAGATCTTGGCAGGGCGGTGACTATGGTTCCTTTGGTCTTATTTGATTGTCCGGAAAAATATTAGACGATGGGGGTCCGGAGGTCCCGGGACCACTCGGAAGGCGTGGGCTATAACACACAAAAATATGTGAATCGCGCGGAATTCTAGTTGTTTGGCCGAAAAATGCAAAAAATAAGGAACGATCATGGCGGGGCGGATACTATGGTTCCTTAGGTCGAATTTGATTGCCCGGAAAACTTTTAGGTGATCGGGGTCCGCGGCTCTTGGGACCACTCGGAATACGTGGGTACGAAAATATGGGAATCGGGCGAAATTCTAGGTCTTTTTTAGTAACATGCAAAAAATGTTGAAAGATCTTGGCAGGGCGGTGACTATGGTTCTTTTGGTCTTATTTGATTGTCTGGAAAAATATTAGGCGATGGGGGTCCGGAGGTCCCGGGACCACTCGGAAGGCGTGGGCTATAACACACAAAAATATGGGAATCGCGCGAAATTCTAGTTGTTTGGCCGAAAAACGCAAAAAATGAGGAACGATCATGGCTGGGCGGTGACTATGGTTCCTTAGGTCATATTTGATAGTCCGGAAAAATTTTAGGCAATAGGGGTCCGGAGTTCCCGGGTTCACTTGGAAGGCGTGGGCTATAGGACACGAAAATATGGGAATCGCGCGGAATTCTAGTTTTTTGGCCCAAAAACGGAAAAACCTAGGAACAATCATAGCTGGGCGGTGACTATTGTTCCTTAGGTCTTATTTGATAGTCCGGAAAACTTTTAGGCGATAGGGGTCCGGAGACCTGGTACCACTCGGAAGGTGTGGGCTATAACACACAAAAATATGGGAATCGCGCGGAATTCTAGTTGTTTGGCCGAAAAACGCAAAAAAATTAGGAACGATCATGGTGGGGCGGATACTATGGTTCCTTAGGTCGTATTTTATTGCCAGGAAAAATTTTAGGCGATCTGGGTCCGCGGCTCTTCGGACCACTCGGAAGGCATAAGCTATAGCACACTAAAATATGCAAATCGCGCGGAGTTCTAGTTTTTTGGCTGGTGGGGCGGTGACTATGGTACCTTAGGTCGTATTTGATAGTCCAGAAAAATTTTAGGCAATCGGGGTCCGCGGCTCCCCGGACCACTTGGAAGGCGTGGGTATAGCACACGAAAATATGGGAATCGGGCGTAATTCAAGTTTTTTGGCCGAAAAATGCAAAAAATGAGAAACGATGATGGCGGGGCGGTTACTATGGTTCCTTAGGTCGTATTTCACGGCCCGAAAAAATTTTAGGCGATCGGGGTCCGGGGGTCCCGGAATCACTTGGAAGGGTGGGCAATAGCACACGAAAATATGGGAATCGCGCGGAATTCTAGTTTTTTGGCCGAAAAACAGACAAAACTAGGAACGATCATGGATGGGTGGTGACTATGGTTCCTTAGGTCTTATTTGATAGTCCGGAAAAATTTTAGGCGATAGGGGTCCAGAGACCCGGGACCACTCGGAAGGCGTGGGCTATAACACACAAAAATATGGGATCGCACGGAATTCTAGGTCTTTTTCAGTAACATGCAAAAAATATGGAAAGATCTTGGCAGGGCGGTGACTATGGTTCCTTTGGTCTTATTTGATTGTCCAAAAAAATAATAGGCGATGGGGGTCCGGAAGTCCCGGGACCACTCGGAAGGCGTGGGCTATAACACACAAAAATATGGGAATCGCGCGGAATTCTAGTTGTTTGGCCGAAAAACGCAAAAAATGAGGAACGATCATGGCTGGGCGGTGACTATGGTTCCTTAAGTCATATTTGATAGTCCGGAAAAATTTTAGGCGATAGGGGTACGGAGTTCCCGGGTTCACTTGGAAGGCGTGGGTTATAGGACACGAAAATATGGGAATCACGCGGAATCCTAGATTTTTGGCCGAAAAACGGAAAAAACTTGGAACGATCATGGCTGGGCGGTGACTATGGTTCCTTAGGTCTTATTTGATAGTCCTATAAAATTTTAGGCGATAGGGGTCCGCAGACCCGGGACCACTCGGAAGGTGTGGGCTATAACACACAAAAATATGGGAATCGCGCGGAATTCTAGTTGTTTGGCCGAAAAACGCAAACAAATAAGGAACGATCATGGCGGGGCGGATACTATGGTTCCTTAGGTCGTATTTTCTTGCCCGGAAAAATTTTAGGCGATCTGGGTCCGCGGCTCTTGGGACCACTCGGAAAGCGTAAGCTATAGCACACTAAAATATGCAAATCGCGCGGAGTTCTAGTTTTTTGGCCGAAAAATGCAAAGCATTTGGAACGATCATGATGGGGCGGTGACTATGGTACCTTAGTTCGTATTTGATAGTCCAGAAAATTTTTAGGCGATCGGGGTCCGCGGCTCCCTGGACCACTTGGAAGGCGTAAGCTATAGCACACTAAAATATGCATATCGCACGGAGTTCTAGTTTTTTGGCCGAAAAATGCAAAGCATTTGGAACGATAATGGTGGGGCGGTGACTATGGTACCTTAGGTCGTATTTGATAGTCCAGAAAATTTTTAGGCGATCGGGGTCTGCGGCTACCCGTACCACTTGGAAGGCGTGGGTATAGCACCAGAAAATATGGGAATCGGGCGTAATTCTAGTTTTTTGGCCGAAAAATGCAAAAAATGAGAAACGATGATGGCGGAGCGGATACTATGGTTCCTTAGGTCTTATTTGATAGTCCGGAAAAATTTTAGGCGATAGGGGTCCGGAGGTCCCGGGACCACTCGGAAGGTGTGGGTTATAACACACAAAAATATGGGAATCACGCGGAATTCTAGTTGTTTGGCCGAAAAACGCAAAAAATAAGGAACGATCATGGCGGGGCGGATACTATGGTTCCTTAGGTCGTATTTGATTGCCCGGAAAAATGTTAGGTGATCAGGGTCCGCGGCTCTTGGGACCACTCGGAATGCGTGGGTATAGCTCATGAAAATATGGGAATCACGAGAAATTCTAGGTCTTTTTCAGTAACATGCAAAAAATGTGGAAAGATCTTGGCAGGGCGGTGACTATGGTTCCTTTGGTCTTATTTGATTGTCCGAAAAAATATTAGATGATGGGGGTCCGGAGGTCCCGGGACCACTCGGAAGGCGTGGGCTATAACACACAAAAATATGTGAATCGCGCGGAATTCTAGTTGTCTGGCCGAAAAATGCAAAAAATAAGAAACGATCATGGCAGGGCGGATACTATGGTTCCTTAGGTCGAATTTGATTGCCCGGAAAAATTTTAGCCGATCGTGGTCCGCGGCTCTTGGGACCAGTTGGAATACGTGGGTATAGCACACGAAAATATGGGAATCGGGCGAAATTCTAGGTCTTTTTCAGTAACATGCAAAAAATGTTGAAAGATCTTGGCAGGGCGGTGACTATGGTTCCTTTGGTCTTGTTTGATTGTCCGGAAAAATATTAGGAGATGGGGGTCCGGAGGTCCCGGGACCACTCGGAAGGAGTGGGCTATAACACACAAAAATATGGGAATCGCGCGAAATTCTAGTTGTTTGGCCGAAAAATGCAAAAAATGAGGAACGATCATGGCTGGGCGGTGACTATGGTTCCTTAGGTCGTATTTGATTGTCCGGAAAAATTTTAGGCGATAGGGGTCCGGAGTTCTCGGGTTCACTTGGAAGGCGTGGGCTATAGGACACGAAAATATGGGAATCACGCGGAATCCTAGTTTTTGTGCCGAAAAACGGAAAAAACTAGGAACGATCATGGCTGGGCGGTGACTATGGTTCCTTAGGTCTTATTTGATAGTCCGGAAAACTTTTAGGCGATAGGGGTCCGGAGACCCGGGACCACTCGGAAGGTGTGGGCTATAACACACAAAAATATGGGAATCGCGCGGAATTCTAGTTGTTTGGCCGAAAAACACAAAAAAATAAGGAACGATCATGGCGGGGCGGATAGTATGGTTCCATAGGTCGTATTTTATTGCCAGGAAATATTTTAGGCGATCTGGGTCCGCGGCTCTTCGGACCACTCGGAAGGCATAAGCTATAGCACACTAAAATATGCAAATCGCGCGGAGTTCTAGTTTTTTGGCTGGTGGGGCGGTGACTATGGTACCTTAGGTCTTATTTGATAGTCCAGAAAATTTTTAGGCGATCGGGGTCCGCGGCTCCCCGGACCACTTGGAAGGCGTGGGTATAGCACACGAAAATATGGGAATCGGGCGTAATTCAAGTTTTTTGGCCGAAAAATGCAAAAAATGAGAAACGATGATGGCGGGGCGGTTACCATGGTTCCTTAGGTCGTATTTGACGGCCCGGAAAAATTTTAGGCGATCGGGGTCCGGGGGTCCCGGAATCACTTGGAAGGGTGGGCAATAGCACACGAAAATATGGGAATCGCGCGGAATTCTAGTTTTTTGGCCGAAAAACGGAAAAAACTAGGAACGATCATGGATGGGTGGTGACTATGATTCCTTAGGTCTTATTTGATAGTCCGGAAAAATTTTAGGCGATAGGGGTCCAGAGACCCGGGACCACTCGGAAGGCGTGGGCTATAACACACAAAAATATGGGATTGCACGGAATTCTAGGTCTTTTTCAGTAACATGCAAAAAATGTGGAAAGATCTTGGCAGGGCGGTGACTATGGTTCCTTTGGTCTTATTTGATTTTCCGGAAAAATAATAGGCGATGGGGGTCCGGAGGTCCCGGGACCACTCGGAAGGCGTGGGCTATAACACACAAAAATATGGGAATCGCGCGGAATTCTAGTTGTTTGGCCGAAGAACGCAAAAAATGTGGAAAGATCTTGGCAGGGCGGTGACTATGGTTCCTTTGGTCTTGTTTGATTGTATGGAAAAATAATAGGCGATGGGGGTCCGGAGGTCCCGGGACCACTCGGAAGGCGTGGGCTATAACACACAAAAATATGGGAATCGCGCGGAATTCTAGTTGTTTGGCCGAAAAATGCAAAAAATGAGGAACGATCATGGCTGGGCGGTGACTATGGTTCCGTAAGTCGTATTTGATAGTCCGGAAAAATTTTAGGCGATAGGGGTCTGGAGTTCCCGGGTTCACTTGGAAGGCGTGGGCTATAGGACACGAAAATATGGGAATCACGCGGAATCCTAGTTTTTGGGCCGAAAAACGGAAAAAACTAGGAACGATCATGGCTGGGCGGTGACTATGGTTCCTTAGGTCTTATTTGATAGACCGATAAAATTTTAGGCAATAGGGGTCCGGAGACCCGGGACCACTCGGAAGGTGTGGGCTATAACACACAAAAATATGGGAATCGCGCGGAATTCTAGTTGTTTGGCCGAAAAACGCAAAAAATAAGGAACGATCATGGCGGGGCGGATACTATGGTTCCTTAGGTCGAATTTGATTGCCCGGAAAAATTTTAGCCGATCGGGGTCCGCGGCTCTTGGGACCACTCGATATACGTGGGTATAGTACACGAAAATATGGGAATCGGGCGAAATTCTAGGTCTTTTTTAGTAACATGCAAAAAATGTTGAAAGATCTTGGCAGGGCAGTGACTATGGTTCCTTTGGTCTTATTTGATTGCCCGGAAAAATTTTAGGCGATCTGGGTCCGCGGCTCTTGGGACCACTCGGAAAACGTAAGCTATAGCACACTAAAATATGCAAATCGCGCGGAGTTCTAGTTTTTTGGCCGAAAAATGCAAAGCATTTGGAAGATCATGGTGGGGCGGTGACTATGGTACCTTAGTTCGTATTTGATAGTCCAGAAAATTTTTAGGCGATCGGGGTCCGCGGCTCCCTGGACCACTTGGAAGGCGTAAGCTATAGCACACTAAAATATGCAAATCGCGTGGAGTTCTAGTTTTTTGGTCGAAAAATGCAAAGCATTTGGAACGATCATGGTGGGGCGGTGACTATGGTACCTTAGATCGTATTTGATAGTCCAAAAAATTTTTAGGCGATCGGGGTCTGCGGCTACCCGTACCACTTGGAAGGCGTGGGTATAGCACACGAAAATATGGGAATCAGGCGTAATTCTAGTTTTTTGGCCGAAAAATGCAAAAAATGAGAAACAATGATGGCGGGGCGGATACTATGGTTCCTTAGGTCTTATTTGATAGTCCGGAAAAATTTTAGGCGATAGGGGTCCGGAGGTCCCGGGACCACTCGGAAGGTGTGGGTTATAACACACAAAAATATGGGAATCGCGCGAAATTCTAGTTGTTTGGCCGAAAAACGCAAAAAATAAGGAACGATCATGGCGGGGCGGATACTATGGTTCCTTAGGTCATATTTGATAGTCCGGAAAAATTTTAGGCGATAGGGGTCAGGAGGTCCCGGGACCACTCGGAAGGCGTGGGCTATAACACACAAAAATATGGGAATCGCGCGGAATTCTAGTTGTTTGGCCGAAAAACGCAAAAAATGAGGAACGATCATGGGGGGTGGTTACTATGGTTACTTAGGTTGTATTTGTTGGCCCGGAAAATTTTTAGGTGATCGGGGTTCGGGGTTCCCGGGACCCCTTGGAAGGCGTGGGCTAAAGCACACGAAAATATGGAAATCGCGCGGAATTCTAGTTTTTAGGCTGAAAAACACAAAAGACTAGGAATGATCATGGCGGGGCGGTGACTATGGTTCCTTAGGTCGTATTTGATAGTCCAGAAAATTTTTAGGCGATCCGGCTCCGGGGGGCCCGACCCACTCGGAATGCGTGGGCGATAGCACACAAAAATATGGGAATCGGGCGGAATTCTAGTTTTTTGGCAAAAAAATGCAAAAAATGAGAAACGATCATGGCGAGGCGGTGACTATGGTTCCTTAGGTCCTAATTGATGGCCGAAAAGTTTTTAGGCGATCCGAGTCCAGCGGCCCGGCCCACTCGGAAGGCCTGGGCAATAGCACACAAAATTATGGTATTCGAGCGGAATTCTAGTTTTTTTGCCGAAAAACGCAATAAATGAGGATCGATCATGGCGGGGCGGTGACTATGGTTCCTTAGGTCGTATTTGATGGCCCGGAAAATTTTAGGCGATCGGGGTCCACGGCTCCCGGGACCACTCGGAAGGCGTAAGCTATAGCACACTAAAATATGCAAATCGCGCGGAGTTTTAGTTTTTTGCCGAAAAAGGCAAAGCATTTGGAACTATCATGGTGGGGCGGTGACTATGGTACCTTAGGTCATATTTGATAGACCGGAAAATTTTTAGGCGATCGGGGTCCGCGGCTCCCCGGACCACTTGGAAGGCGTGGGTATAGCACACGAAAATATGGGAATCGGGCGTAATTCTAGTTTTTTGGCCGAAAAATACAAAAAATGAGAAACGATGATGGCGGGGCGGATACTATGGTTCCTTAGGTTGTATTTGATAGTCCGGAAAAATTTTAGGCGATAGGGGTCAGGAGGTCCCGGGACCACTCGGAAGGCGTGGGCTATAACACACAAAAATATGGGAATCGCGCAAAATTCTAGTTGATTGGCCGAAAAATGCAAAAAATGAGGAACGATCATGGAGGGGTGGTTACTATGGTTCCTTAGGTCGTATTTGATGGCCTGGAAAATTTTTAGGTGATCGGGGTTCGGGGTTCCCGGGACCCCTTGGAAGGCGTGGGCTAAAGCACACGAAAATATGGAAATCGCGCGGAATTCTAGTTTTTGGCTGAAAAACGCAAAAGACTAGGAACGATCATGGCGGGGTGGTGACTATGGTTCCTTAGGTCGTATTTGATAGTCTGGAAAATTTTTAGGTGATCCGGCTCCGGGGGGCCCGACTCACTCGGAAGGCGTGGGCGATAGCACACAAAAATATGGGAATCAGGTGGAATTCTAGTTTTTTGGCCAAAAAATGAAAAAAAATGAGGAACGATCATGGCGAGGCAGTGACTATGGTTCCTTAGGTCCTAATTGATGGCCCGAAAATTTTTAAGGCGATCCGAGTCCGGCGGCCAGGCCCACTCGGAAGGCATGGGCAATAGCACACAAAAATATGGTAATCGAGCGGAATTCTTTTTTTTTTGGCCAAGAAATGCAAAAAATGACGAACGATCATGGCGAGGCGGTGACTATGGTTCCTTAGGTCCTAATTGATGGCCCAAAAAGTTTTTAGGCGATCCGAGTCTGGCGGCCCGGCCCACTCGGATGGCGTGGGCAATAGCACACAAAAATATGGAAATCGAGCGGAATTCTAGTTTTTTGGCCGAAAAACGCAATAAATGAGGATCGATCATGGCGGGGCGGTAATATGGTTCCTTAGGTCGTATTTGATGGCCCGGAAAATTTTAGGCGATCGGGGTCCACGGCTCCCGGGGCCACTCGGAAGGCGTAAGCTATAGCACACTAAAATATGCAAATCGCGCTGAGTTCTAGTTTTTTGGCCGAAAAATGCAAAACATTTGGAACGATCATGGTGGGGCGGTGACTATGGTACCTTAGGTCGTATTTGATAGACCGGAAAATTTTTAGGCGATCGGGGTCCGCGGCTCCCCGGACCACTTGGAAGACGTGGGTATAGCACACGAAAATATGGGAATCGGGCGTAATTCTAGTTTTTTGGCCAAAAAATGCAAAAAATAAGAAACGATGATGGCGGGGCAGATACTATGGTTCCTTAGGTCTTATTTGATAGTCCGGAAAAATTTTAGGCGATAGGGGTCAGGAGGTCCCAGGACCACTCGGAAGGCGTGGGCTATAACATACAAAAATATGGGAATCGCGCGGAATTCTAGTTGATTGGCCGAAAAACGCAAAAAATGAGGAACGATCATGGCGGGGTGGTTACTATGGTTCCTTAGGTCGTATTTGATGGCCCGGAAAATTTTTAGGCGATCGGGGTTCGGGGTTCCCGGGACCCCTTGGAAGGCGTGGGCTAAAGCACAAGAAAATATGGAAATCGCGCGGAATTCTAGGTTTTTGGCTGAAAAATGCAATAGACTAGGAACGATCATGGCGGGGCGGTGACTATGGTTCCTTAGGTTGTATTTGATAGTCCGAAAATTTTTTAGGTGATCGGGCTCCAGGGGGGGCCGACCCACTCGGAAGGCGTGGGCGATAGCACACAAAATTATGGGAATCGGGTGGAATTCTAGTTTTTTGGCCAAAAAATGCAAAAAATGAGGAACGATCATGGCGAGGCGGTGACTATGGTTCCTTAGGTCCTAATTGATGGCCCAAAATTTTTTAGGCGATCCGAGTCCGGCGGCCCGGCCCACTCGGAAGGCATGGGCAATATCAATCAAAAATATGGTAATCGAGCGGAATTCTATTTTTTTGGCCAAAAATGCAAAAAATGAGGAACGATCATGGCGAGGTGGTGACTATGGTTCCTTAGGTCCTAGTTGATGGCCCGAAAAGTTTTTAGGCGATCCGAGTCCGGTGGCCCGGCCCACTCGGAAGGCGTGGGCAATAGAACACAAAAATATGGTAATCGAGCGGAATTCTAGTTTTTTGGCTGAAAAACGCAATAAATGAGGAACGATTATGGCAGGGAGGTGACTATGGTTCCTTAGGTCGTATTTGATGGCCCGGAAAATTTTAGACGATCGGGGTCCACGGCTCCCGGGACCACTCGGAAGGCGTAAGCTATAGCACACTAAAATATGCAAATCGCGCGTAGTTCTAGTTTTTTGGCCGAAAAATGCAAAGCATTTGGAACGATCATGGTCGGGCGGTGACTATGGTACCTTAGGTCGTATTTGATAGTCCAGAAAATTCTTAGGCGATCGGGGTCTGCGGCTACCCGTACCACTTGGAAGGCGTGGGTATAGCACACGAAAATATGGGAATCAGGCGTAATTCTAGTTTTTTGGCCGAAAAATGCAAAAAATGAGAAACGATGATGGCGGGGCTGTTACTATCGTTCCTTAGGTCGTATTTGACGGCCCAGAAAATTTTTAGGCGATCGGGGTCCGGGGGTCTCAGAACCACTTGGAAGGGTGGGCAATAGCACACAAAAATATTGTAATCGGGCGGAATTCTAGTTTTTTGGCCGAAAAACGCAACAAATGAGGAATGCTCATGGCTGGGCGGTGACTATGGTTCCTTAGGTCGTATTTGATAGTCCGGAAAAATTTTTGGTGATAGGGGTCCGGAGTTCCCGGGTTCACTTGGAAGGCGTGGGCTATAGGACACGAAAATATGGGAATCACGCGGAATTCTAGTTTTTTGGCTGAAAAACGGAAAAAACTAGGAACGATCATGGCTGGGCGGTGACTATGGTTCCTTAGGTCTTATTTGATAGTCCGGAAAAATTTTAGGCGATAGGGGTCCGGAGACCCGGGACCACTCGGAAGGCGTGGGCTATATATAACACAATAAAATATGGGATCGCGCGGAATTCTAGTTGTTTGGCCGAAAAACGCAAAAAATAAGGAACGATCATGGTGGGGCGGTGACTATGGTTCCTTAGGTCGTATTTGATGGCCCAGAAAATTTTAGGCGATCGGGGTTCGGGGTTCCCGGGACCCCTTGGAAGCGTGGGCTAAAGCACATGAAAATATGGAAATCGCGCGGAATTCTAGTTTTTTGGCTGAAAAACACAAAAGACTAGGAACGATCATGGCGGGGCGGTGACTATGGTTCCTTAGGTCGTATTTGATAGTCCGGAAAATTTTTAGGCGATCCGGCTCCGGGGGGCCCGACCCACTCGGAAGGCGTGGGCGATAGCACACAAAAATATGGGAATCGGGCGGAATTCTAGTTTTTTGGCCAAGAAATGCAAAAAATGAGGAACGATCATGGCGAGGCGGTGACTATGGTTCCTTAGGTCCTAATTGATGGCCCAAAAAGTTTTTAGGCGATCCGAGTCCGGCGGCCCGGCCCACTCGGAAGGCGTGGGCAATAGCACACAAAAATATGGTAATCGAGCGTAATTCTAGTTTTTTGGCCGAAAAACGCAATAAATGAGGATCAATCATGGCGGGGCGGTGACTATGGTTCCTTAGGTCGTATTTGATGGCCCGGAAAATTTTAGGCGATCGGGGTCCACGGCTCCCGGGACCACTCGGAAGGCGTAAGCTATAGCACACTAAAATATGCAAATCGCGCGGAGTTCTTGTTTTTTGGCCGAAAAATGCAAAGCATTTGGAACGATCGTGGTGGGGCGGTGACTATGGTACCTTAGGTCGTATTTGATGTCCCGAAAAATTTTAGGCGATCGAGGTCCGGAGTTCCCGGGTTCACTTGGAAGGCGTGGGCTATAGGACACGAAAATATGGGAATCGCGCGGAATTCTAGTTTTTTGGCCGAAAAACGGAAAAACTAGGAACGATCATGGCTGGGCGGTGACTATGGTTCCTTAGGTCTTTTTTGATAGTCCGGAAAAATTTTAGGCGATAGGGGTCCGGAGACCCGGGACCACTCGGAAGGCGTGGGCTATAACACAAAAAAATATGGGATCGCGCGGAATTCTAGTTGTTTGGCCGAAAAATGCAAAAAATGAGGAACGATCATGGCGGGGCGGTGACTATGGTTCCTTAGGTCATATTTGATAGTCCGGAAAATTTTTAGGTGATCCGCCTCCGGGGGGCCCGACCCACTCGGATGGCGTGGGCAATAGCACACAAAAATATGGGAATCGGGCGGAATTCTAGTTTTTTGGCCAAGAAATGCTATAAATGAGGAACGATCATGGCGAGGCGGTGACTATGGTTCCTTAGGTCCTAATTGATGGCCCGAAAATTTTTTAGGCGATCCGAGTCCGGCGGCCCGGCCCACTCGGAAGGCGTGGGCAATTGCACACAAAAATATGGTAATCGAGCGGAATTCTAGTTTTTTGGCTGAAAAACGCAATAAATGAGGAACGATCATGGCGGGGCGGTGAATATGGTTCCTTAGGTCGTATTTGATGGCCCGGAAAATTTTAGGCGATCGGGGTCCACGGCTCCCGGGACCACTCCGAAGGCGTAAGCTATAGCACACTAAAATATGCAAATCGCGCGGAATTCTAGTTTTTTGGCCGAAAAATGCAAAGCATTTGGAACGATCATGGCGAGGCGGTGACTATGGTTCCTTAGGTCCTAATTGATGGCCCGAAAATTTTTTAGGCGATCCAAGTCCGGTGGCCCGGCCCACTCGGAAGGCGTGGGCAATAGCACACAAAATATGGTAATCGAGCGGAATTCTAGTTTTTTGGCTGAAAAACGCAATAAATGAGGAACGATCATGGCGGGGCGGTGACTATGGTTCCTTAGGTCGTATTTGATGGCCCGGAAAATTTTAGGCGATCGGGGTCCACGGCTCCCGGGACCACTCGGAAGGCGTAAGCTATAGCACACAAAAATATGGTAATCGAGCGGAATTCTAGTTTTTTGGCCGAAAAACGCAATAAATGAGGAACGATCATGGCGGGGCGGTGACTATGGTTCCTTAGGTCGTATTTGATGGCTCGGAAAATTTTAGGCGATCGGGGTCCACGGCTCCCGGGACCACTCGGAAGGCGTAAGCTATAGCACACTAAAATATGCAAATCGCGCGGAGTTCTAATTTTTTGGCCGAAAAATGCAAAGCATTTGGAACGATCATGGTGGGGAGGTGACTACGGTACCTTAGGTCATATTTGATAGTCCGAAAAATCTTTAGGCGATCGGGGTCCGCGGCTCCCCGGACCACATGGAAGGCGTGGGTATAGCACACGAAAATATGGGAATCGGGCGTAATTCTAGTTCTTTGGCCGAAAAATGCAAAAAATGAGAAATGATGATGGCGGGGCAGTTACTATGGTTCCTTAGGTCGTATTTGATGGCCCGGAAAAATTTTTGGCGATCGGGGTCCGGGGGTCCCGGAACCACTTGGAAGGGTGGGCAATAGCACACAAAGATATTGTAATCGGGCGGAATTCTAGTTTTTTGGCCGAAACACGCAACAAATGAGGAATGATCATGGCTGGGCGGTGACTATGGTTCCTTAGGTCGTATTTGATAGTCCGGAAAAATTTTAGGTGATAGGGGTCCGGAGTTCCCGGGTTCACTTGGAAGGCGTGGGCTATAGGACACGAAAATATGGGAATCTAGTGGAATTCTAGTTTTTTGGCCGAAAAACGGAAAAAGCTAGGAACGATCATGGCTGGGCGGTGACTATGGTTCCTTAGGACTTATTTGATAGTCCGGAAAAATTTTAGGCGATCGGGGTCCGCGACTCTTGGGACCACTCGGAATGCGTGGGTATAGCACACGAAAATATGGGAATCGGGCGAAATTCTAGTTGTTTGGCCGAAAAACGCAAAAAATGAGGAACGATCATGGCGGGGTGGTTACTATGGTTCCTTAGGTCGTATTTGATGGCCCGGAAAATTTTTAGGCGATCGGGGTTCGGGGTTCCCGGGACCCCTTGGAAGGCGTGGGCTAAAGCACACGAAAATATGGAAATCGCGCGGAATTCTTGTTTTTTGGCTGAAAAACGCAAAAGACTAGGAACGATCATGGCGTGGCGGTGACTATGGTTCCTTAGGTCGTATTTGATAGTCCGGAAAATTTTTAGGCGATCCGGCTCCGGGGGGCCCGACCCACTCGGAAGGCGTGGGCGATAGCACACAAAAATATGGGAATCGGGCGGAATTCTAGTTTTTTGGCCAAGAAATGCAAAAAATGAGGAACGATCATGGCGAGGCGGTGACTATGGTTCCTTAGGTCCTAATTGATGGCCCGAAAATATTTTAGGCGATAGGGGTCCGGAGACCCGGGACCACTCGGATGGCGTGGGCTATAACACACAAATAAATGGGATCGCGCGGAATTCTAGTTTTTTGGCTGAAAAACGCAATAAATGAGGAACGATCATGGCGGGGCGGTGACTATGGTTCCTTAGGTCGTATTTGATGGCCCGGAAAATTTTAGGCGATCGGGGTCCACGGCTCCCGGGACCACTCGGAAGGCGTAAGCTATAGCACACAAAAATATGGTAATCGAGAGGAATTCTAGTTTTTTGGCCGAAAAACGCAATAAATGAGGAACGATCATGGCGGGGCGGTGACTATGGTTCCTTAGGTCGTATTTGATGGCCCGAAAAATTTTAGGCGATCGGGGTCCACGGCTCCCGGGACCACTCGGAAGGCGTAAGCTATAGCACACTAAAATATGCAAATCGCGCGGAGTTCTAGTTTTTTGGCCGAAAAATGCAAAGCATTTGGAATGATCATGGTGGGGCGGTGACTATGGTACCTTAGGTCGTATTTGATAGTCCAGAAATTTTTTAGGCGATCGGGATCCGCGGCTACCCGGACCACTTGGAAGGCGTGGGTATAGCACACGAAAATATGGGAATCGGGCGTAATTCTAGTTTTTTGGCCGAAAAATGCAAAAAATGAGAAACGATGATGGCGGGGATGTTACTATGGTTCCTTAGGTCGTATTTGACGGCCCAGAAAAATTTTAGGCGATCGGGGTCCGGGGGTCCCGGAACCACTTGGAAGGGTGGGCAATAGCACACAAAAATATTGTAATCAGGCGGAATTTTAGTTTTTTGGCCGAAAAATACAACAAATGAGGAATGATCATGGTTGGGCGGTGACTATGGTTCCTTAGGTCGTATTTGATAGTCCGGAAAAATTTTAGGCGATAGGGGTCCGGAGTTCTCGGGTTCACTTGGAAGGCGTGGGCTATAGGACACGAAAATATGGGAATCGCGCGGAATTCTAGTGTTTTGGCCGAAAAACGAAAAAACTAGGAACGATCATGGCTGGGCGGTGACTATGGTTCCTTAGGTCTTATTTGATAGTCCGGAAAAATTTTAGGCGATAGGGGTCCGGAGACCCGGGACCACTCGGATGGCGTGGGCTATAACACACAAATATATGGGATCGCGCGGAATTCTATTTGTTTGGCCGAAAAACGCAAAAAATGAGGAATGCTCATGGCGGGGTGGTTACTATGGTTCCTTAGGTGGTATTTGATGGCCCGGAAAATTTTTAGGCGATCGGGGCTCGGGGTTCCCGAGACCCCTTGGAATGCGTGGGCTAAAGCACACGAAAATATGGAAACCGCGCGGAATTCTAGTTTTTTGGCTGAAAAATGCAAAAGACTAGGAACGATCATGGTGGGGCGGTGACTATGGTTCCTTAGGTCGTATTTGATAGTCCGGAAAATTTTTAGGCGATCCAGCTCCGGGGGGCCCGGCCCACTCGGAAGGCGTGGGCAATAGCACACAAAAATATGGTAATCGAGCGGAATTCTATTTTTTTGGCCAAAAAATGCAAAAAATGAGGAACGATCATGGCGAGGCGGTGACTATGGTTCCTTAGGAGCTAATTGATGTCCCGAAACGTTTTTAGGCGATCCGAGTCCGGCGGCCCGGCGCTCTCGGAAGGCGTGGGCAATAGCACACAAAAATATGGTAATCGAGCGGAATTCTAGTTTTTTGGCCGAAAAACGCAATAAATGAGGAACGATCATGGCGGGGCGGTGACTATGGTTCCTTAGGTCGTATTTGATGGCCCGGAAAATTTTAGGCGATCGGGGTCCACGGCTCCCGGGACCACTCGGAAGGCGTAAGCTATAGCACACTAAAATATGCAAATCGCACGGAGTTCTAGTTTTTTGGCCGAAAAATGCAAAGCATTTGGAACGATCATGGTGGGGCGGTGACTATGGTACCTTAGGTCGTATTTGATAGTCCGGAAATTTTTTAGGCGATCGGGATCAGCGGCTACCCGGACCACTTGGAAGGCGTGGGTATAGCACACGAAAATATGGGAATCGGGCGTAATTCTAGTTTTTTGGCCGAAAAATGCAAAAAATGAGAAACGATGATGGCGGGGATGTTACTATGGTTCCTTAGGTCGTATTTGACGGCCCAAAAAAATTTTAGGCGATCGGGGTCCGGGGGTCCCGGAACCACTTGGAAGGGTGGGCAATAGCACACAAAAATATTGTAATCAGGCGAAATTCTAGTTTTTTGGCCGAAAAACGCAACAAATGAGGAATGATCATGGCTGGGCGGTGACTATGGTTCCTTAGGTCGTATTTGATAGTCCGGAAAAATTTTAGGCGATAGGGGTCCGTAGTTCCCGGGTTCACTTGGAAGGCGTATAGGACACGAAAATATGGGAATCGCGCGGAATTCTAGTTTTTTGGCCGAAAAACAGAAAAAACTAGGAACGATCATGGCTGGGGCGGTGACTATGGTTCCTTAGGTCTTATTTGATAGTCCAGAAAAATTTTAGGCGATAGGGGTCCGGAGACCCGGGACCACTCGGATGGCGTGGGCTATAACACACAAATATATGGGATCGCGCGGAATTCTATTTGTTTGGCCGAAAAACGCAAAAAATGAGGAACGCTCATGGCGGGGTGGTTACTATGGTTCCTTAGGTTGTATTTGATGGCCCGGAAAATTTTTAGGCGATCGGGTCTCGGGAACCTCGAGACCACTTGGAAGGCGTCGGTATAGCACACGAAAATATGGGAATCAGGCGTAATTCTAGTTTTTTGGCCGAAAAATGCAAAAAATGAGAAACAATGATGGCGGGGCGGTGACTATGGTTCCTTAGGTCTTATTTGATAGTCCGGAAAAATTTTAGGCGATAGGGGTCCGGAGACCTGGGACCACTCGGAAGGCGTGGGCTATAACATACAAAAATATGGGATCGCGCGGAATTCTAGTTGTTTGGACGAAAAACGTAAAAAATGAGGAACGATCATGGCGGGGTGGTTACTATGGTTCCTTAGGTGGTATTTGATGGCCCGAAAAATTTTTAGGCGATCGGGGTTCGGGGTTCCCGGGACCCCTTGGAAAGCCTGGGCTAAATCACACGAAAATATGGAAATCGCGCGGAATTCTAGTTTTTTGGCTGAAAAACGCAAAAGACTAGGAAAGATCATGGCGGGGCGGTGACTATGGTTCCTTAGGTCGTATTTGATAGTCCGGAAAATTTTTAGGCGATCCGGCTTTTGGGGGCCCTTCCCACTCGGAAGGCGTGGGCGATAGCACAAAAAAATATGGGAATCGGGCGGAATTCTAATTTTTTGGCCAAGAAATGCAAAAAATGAGGAACGATCATGGCAAGGCAGTGAATATGGTTCCTTAGGTCCTAATTGATGGCCTGAATATTTTTTAGGCGATCCGAGTCAGGCGGCCTGGCCCACTCGGAAGGCGTGGGCAATAGCACACAAAAATATGGTAATCGAGCGGAATTCTAGTTTTTTGGTCGAAAAACGCAATAAATGAGGAACGACCATGGCGGGGCGGTGACTATGGTTCCTTAGGTTGTATTTTATGGCCCGAAAAATTTTAGGCGATCGGGGTCCGGAGTTCCCGGGTTCACTACGAAGGCGTGGGCTATAGGACACAAAAATATGGTAATCGAGCGGAATTCTAGTTTTCTGGCCGAAAAACGCAAAAAATGAGGAACGATCATGGCGAGGCGGTGAATATGGTTCCTTAGGTCCTAATTGATGGCCCGAAAATTTTTTAGGCGATCCGAGTCTGGCGGCCCGGCCCACTCGGAAGGCGTGGGCAATAGCACACAAAAATATTGTAATCGAGCGAAATTCTTGTTTTTTGGCCGAAAAACGCAAAAAATGAGGAACGATCATGGCGAGGTGGTGAATATGGTTCCTTAGGTCCTAATTGATGCCCCGAAAAGTTTTAGGCGATCCGGCTCCGGGGGACCCCTTGGAAGGCATGGGCTAAAGCACACGAAAATAAGGAAATCGCGCGAAATTCTAGCTTTTTGGCTGAAAAACGCAAAAGACTAGGAACGATCATGGTGGGGCGGTGACTATGGTTCCTTAGGTCGTATTTGATAGTTCGGAAAATTTTTAGGCGATCCGGCTCCGGGGGGCCCTTCCCACTCGGAAGGCGTGGACGATAGCACACAAAAATATGGGAATCGGGCGGAATTCTAGTTTTTTGGCAAAGAAATGCAAAAAATGAGGAACGATCATGGCGAGGTGGTGACTATGGTTCCTTAGGTCCTAATTGATTTTCCGAAATTTTTTTAGGCGATCAGAGTCCGGCGGCTCGGCCCACTCGGAAGGCGTGGGCAATAGCACACAAAAATATGGTAATCGAGCGGAATTCTAGTTTTTTAGCTGAAAAATGCAATAAATGAGGAACGATCGTGGCGGGGAGGTGACTATGGTTCCTTAGGTCGTATTTGATGGCCCGGATAATTTTAGGCGATCGGGGTCCGGAGTTCCCGGTTTCACTAGGAAGGCGTGGGCTATAGGATACAAAAACATGGTAATCGAGCGTAATTCTAGTTTTTTGGCCGAAAAACGCAAAAAATGAGGAACGATCATGGCGAGGCGGTGAATATGGTTCCTTAGGTCCTAATTGATGGCCCAAAATTTTTTTAGGCGATCCGAGTCTAGCGGCCCGGCCCACTCGGAAGGCGTGGGCAATAGCACACAAAAATATGGTAATCGAGCGGAATTCTAGTTTTTTGGCCAAAAAATGCAAAAACTGAGGAAAGATCATGGTGAGGCGGAGAATATGGTTCCTTAGGTCCTAATTGATGCCCCAAAAATTTTCAGGCGATCCGACTCCGGGGGACCCCTTGGAAGGCGTGGGCTAAAGCACACGAAAATATGGAAATCGCGCGGAATTCTAGTTTTTTGGCTGAAAAACGCAAAAGACTAGGAACGATCATGGCGGGGCGGTGACTATGGTTCCTTAGGTCGTATTTGATAGTCCGAAAATTTTTTAGGCGATCCGGCTCCGGGGGGCCTGACCCAGTTGGAAGGCGTGGGCGATAGCGCACAAAAATATGGGAATCGGGCAGAATTCTAGTTTTTGGGCCAAGAAATGCAAAATATGAGGAACGAACATGGCGAGGTGGTGACTGTGGTTCTTTGGTCCTAATTGGTGGCCAAAAAATGTTTTAGGCGATCCGAGACCGGCGGCCCGGCACACTCGGAAGGCGTGGGCAATAGCACACAAAAATATGGTAATCGAGCAGAATTCTAGATTTTTGGCTGAAAAATGCAATAAATGAGGAACGATCATGGCGGGGCGGTGACTATGGTTTCTTAGGTCGTATTTGATGGCCCGAAAAATTTTAGGCGATCGGGGTCCGGAGTTCCCGGGTTCACTAGGAAGGCGTAGGCTATAGGACACAAAAATATGGTAATCGAGCAGAATTCTAGTTTTTTGGCCGAAAAACGCAAACAATGAGGAACGATCATGGCAAGGCGGTGAATATGGTTCCTTAGGTCCTAATTGATGGCCCGAAAATTTTTTAGGCGATCCGAGTCTAGCGGCCCGGCCCACTCGGAAGGCGTGGGCAATAGCACACAAAAATATGGTAATCGAGCGGAATTCTAGTTTTTTGGCCAAAAAACGCAAAAAATGAGGAACGATCATGGCGAGGCGGTGAATATGGTTCCTTAGGTCCTAATTGATGCCCCGAAAATTTTTAGGCGATCCGGCTCCGGGGGACCCCTTGGAAGGCGTGGGCTAAAGCACACGAAAATATGGAAATCGCGCGAAATTCTAGTTTTTTGGCTGAAAAATGCAAAACACTAGGAACGATCATGGCGAGGCGGTGACTATGGTTCCTTAGGTCGTATTTGATAGTACGGAAAATTTTTAGGCGATCCGGCTCCGGGGGGCCCGACCCACTCGGAAGGCGATCCGGATAGCGCACAAAAATATGGGAATCGGGCGGAATTCTAGTTTTTGGGCCAAGAAATGCAAAAAATGAGGAACGAACATGGCGAGGCGGTGACTGTGGTTCCTTTAGTCCTAATTGGTGGCCCAAAAATGTTTTAGGCGATCCGAGTCCGGCGGCCCGGCACACTCGGAAGGCGTGGGCAATAGCACACAAAAATATGGTAATCGAGCGGAATTCTAGTTTTTTGGCCGAAAAATGCAATAAATAAGGAAAGATCATGGCGGGGCGGTGACTATGGTTCCTTAGGTCGTATTTGATGGCCCGGAAAATTTTAGGCGATCGGGGTCCACGGCTCCCGTGACCACTCGGAAGGCGTAAGCTATAGCACACGAAAATATGCAAATCGCGCGGAGTTCTAGTTTTTTGGCCGAAAAATGCAAAGCATGTGGAACGATCGTGGTGGGGCGGTGACTATGGTACCTTAGGTCGTATTTGATAGTCCGGAAAAATTTTAGGCGATCAGGGTCCGCGGCTCCCCGGACCACTTGGAAGGCGTGGGTATAACACACAAAAATATGGGAATCGGGCGTAATGCTAGTTTTTTGGCCGAAAAATGCAAAAAATGAGAAACGATGATGGCGGGGCGGTTACTATGGTTCCTTAGGTCGTATTTGATGGCCCGGAAAAATATTAGGCGATCGGGGTCCGGGGGTCCCGGAACCACTGGGAAGGGTGGGCAATAAATAGCACACAAAAATATTGTAATCGGGCGGAATTCTAGTTTTTTGGAAGAAAAACGCAACACATGAGGAATGATCATGGCTGGGCGGTGACTATGGTTCCTTAGGTCGTATTTGATAGTCCGGAAAATTTTTAGGCGATAGGGGTCCTGAGGTCCCGGGACCACTCGGAAGGTGTGGGCTATAACACACAAAAATATGGGAATCGCGCGGAATTCTAGTTGTTTGGCCGAAAAATGCAAAAAATAAGGAACGATCATGGCTGGGCGGTGACTATGGTTCCTTAGGTCTTATTTGATAGTCTGGAAAAGTTTTAGGCGATACGGGTCCGGAGACCCGGGACCACTTGTAAGGCGTGGGTATAGCACACGAAAATATGAGAATCGGGCGGAATTCTAGTTGGATGGACGAAAAATGCAAACAATGAGAAACGATCATGTCGGGCGGATACTATGGTTCCTTAGGTCATATTTGATAGTCCGGAAAAATTTTAGGCGATAGGGGTCAGGAGGTCCCGGGACCACTCGGAAGGCGTGTGCTATAACACACAAATATATGGGAATCGCGCGGAATTCTAGTTGTTTGGCCGAAAAACGCAAAAAATGAGGAACGATCATGGTGGGGTGGTTACTATGGTTCCTTAGGTCCTAATTGATGGCTCAAATTTTTTTTAGGCGATCCGATTCAGGCGGCCCGGCCCACTCGGAAGGCGTGGGCAATAGCACACGAAAATATGGTAATCGAGCGGAATTCTAGTTTTTTGGCCGAAAAACGCAATAAATGAGGAACGATCATGGCGGGGCGGTGACTATGGTTCCTTAGGTCGCATTTGATGGCCCGGAAAATTTTAGGCGATCGGGGTCCACGACTCCCGGGACCACTCGGAAGGCGTAAGCTATAGCACACTAAAATATGCAAATCGCGCGGAGTTCTAGTTGTTTGGCCGAAAAACGCAAAAAATATGAAAAGATCTTGACAGGGCGGTGACTATGGTTCCTTTGGTCTTATTTGATAGTTCGGAAAAATATTAGGCGATAGGGGTCCGGAGGTCCCGGGACCACTCGGAAGGCGTGGGCTATAACACACAAAAATATGGGAATCGCGCGGAATTCTAGTTGTTTGGCCGAAAAACGCAAAAAATGCGGAACGATCATGGCGGGGCGTTGACTATGGTTCCTTAGGTCGTATTTGATGGCCCGGAAAATTTTAGGCGATCGGGGTCCACGGCTCCCGGGACCACTCGGAAGGCGTAAGCTATAGCACACTAAAATATGCAAATCGCGCGGAGTTCTAGTTGTTTGGCCGAAAAACGCAATAAATGTGGAAAGTTCTTGACAGGGCGGTGACTATGGTTCCTTTGGTCTTATTTGATAGTCCAGGAAAATATTAGGCGATAGGGGTCCGGAGGTCCCGGGACCACTCGGAAGGCGTGGGCTATAACACACAAAAATATGGGAATCGCGCGGAATTCTAGTTGTTTGGCCGAAAAACGCAAAAGATGAGGAACGATCATGGAGAGGCGGTGACTATGGTTCCTTAGGTCTTAATTGATGGCCCGAAAACTTTTTAGGCGATACAAGACCGGCGGCCCGGCCCACTCGGAAGGCGTGGGCAATAGCACACAAAAATATGGTATTCGAGCGGAATTCTAGTTTTTTGGCCGAAATACGCAATAAATGAGGAACGATAATGGCGGGGCGGTGACTATGGTTCCTTAGGTCATATTTGATGGCCCAAAAATTTTTAGGCGATCGGGGTCCACGGCTCCCGGTACCACTCGGAAGGCGTAAGCTATAGTACACGAAAATATACAAATCGCGCGAAGTTCTAGTTTTTTGGCCGAAAAATGCAAAGCATTTGGAACGATCATGGTGGGGCGGTGACTATGGTACCTTAGGTCGTATTTGATAGTCCGGAAAAATTTTAGGCGATAGGGGTCTTGAGTTTCCGGGATCACGCAGAAGGTGTGGGCTATAACAAACAAAAACATGGGAATCGCGCGGAATTCTAGTTGTTTGGCCGAAAAATGCAAAAAATAAGGAACGATCATGGCTGGGCGGTGACTATGGTTCCTTAGGTTTTATTTGATAGTTCGGAAAAATTTTAGGCGATAGGGGTCCGGAGACCCGGGACCACTTATAAGGCGTGGGTATAGCACACAAAAATATGGGAATCAGGCGGAATTCTAGTTGTTTGGCCGAAAAATGCAAAACATGAAAAATGATCATGGCGGGAAGGTGACTATGGTTCCTCAGGTCTTATTTGATAGTCCGGAAAAATTTTTAGGTGATCCGAGTGCGGGGGGCACGGCCCACTCGGAAGGCGTGGGCTATAGCACACAAAAATATGGGAATCGCTCGGAATTCTAGTTGTTTGGCCGAAAAACGCAAAAAATAAAGGTTCCTTAGGTCGTATTTGATTGCCTGGAAAAATTTTAGGCGATCGGGGTCTGCGGCTATTGGGACCACTCGGAATGCGTGGGTATAGCACACGAAAATATGGTAATCAGGCGAAATTCTAGGTCTTTTTCAGTAATATGCTAAAAATGTGGAAAGATCTTGGCAGGGCGGTGACTATGGTTCCTTTGGTCTTATTTGATAGTCCGGAAAAATATTAGGCGATAGGGGTTCGGAGGTCCCGGGACCACTCGGAAGGCGTGGGCTATAACACACAAAAATATGGGAATCGCACGGAATTCTAGTTGATTGGCCGAGAAATGCAAAAAATGAGGAACGAACATGGCGGGGCGGATACTATGGTGCCTTAGGTCGTATTTGATAGTCCGAAAAAATTTTAGGCGATAGGGGTCAGGAGGTCCCGGGACCACTCGGAAGGCGTGGGCTATAACACACAAAAATATGGGAATCGTGCGGAATTCTAGTTGTTTGGACGAAAAATGCAAAAAATGAGGAACGTTAATGGTGGGGTGGTTACTATGGTTCCTTAGGTCGTAGTTGATGGCCCGGACAATTTTTAGGCGATCGGGGTTCGGGGTTCCCGGGACCCATTTGAAGGCGTGGGCTAAAGCACACGAAAATATGGAAATCGCGCGGAATTCTAGTTTTTTGGCTGAAAAACGCAAAAGACTAGGAACGATCATGGTGAGGCGGTGACTATGGTTCCTTAGGTCGTATTTGATAGTCCGGAAAATCTTTAGGCGATCCGGCTCCGGAGGGCCCGACCCACTCGGAAGGCGTGGGCGATAGCACACAAAAATATGAGAATCGGGCGAAATTCTAGTTTATTGGCCAAAAAATGCAAAAAATGAGGAACGATCATGGCGAGGCGGTGACTATGGTTCCTTAGGTTCTAATTGATGGCCCGAAAATTTTTTAGGCGATCCGAGTCCGGCGGCCCGGCCCACTCGGAAGGCGTGGGCAATAGCACACAAAAATATGGTAATCGAGCGAAATTCTAGTTTTTTGGCCGAAAAACGCCATAAATGAGGAACGATCATGGCGGGGCGGTGACTATGGTTCCTTAGGTCATATTTGATGGCCCGGAAAATTTTAGGCGATCGGGGTCCACGGCTCCCGGGACCACTCGGAAGGCGTAAGCTATAGCACACAAAAATATGCAAATCGCGCGGAGTTCTAGTTTTTTGGCCGAAAAAGGCAAAGCATTTGGAACGATCATGGTGGGGCAGTGACTATGGTACCTTAGGTCGTATTTAATAGTCCAGAAAAATTTTAGGCGATCGGGGTCCGCGGCTCCCCGGACCACTTGGAAGGCGTGGGTATAGCACACGAAAATATAGGAATCGGGCGTAATTCTAGTTTTTTGGCCGAAAAATGCAAAAAATGAGAAACGATGATGGCGGGGCGGTTACTATGGTTCCTTAGGTCGTATTTGACGGCCCGAAATTTTTTTACGCGATCGGGGTCCGGGGGTCCCGGAACCATTGGGAAGGGTGGACAATAGCACACAAAAATATTGTAATCGGGCGGAATTATAGTTTTTTGGCCGAAAAACGCAACAAATGAGGAATGATCAGGGCAGGGCGGTGACTATGGTTCCTTAGGTCGTATTTGATAGTCCGGAAAAATTTTAGGCGATAGGGGTCCTGAGGTCCCGGGACCACTCGGAAGGTGTGGGCTATAACACACACAAATATTGGAATCGCGCAAAATTCTAGTTGTTTGGCTGAAAAACGCAAAAAATAAGGAACGATCATGGCTGGGCGGTGACTATAGTTCCTTAGGTCTTATTTGATAGTCCGGAAAAGTTTTAGGCGATAGGTGTCCGGAGACCCGGGACCACTTGTAAGGCGTGTGTATAGCACACGAAAATATGGGAATCGGGCGAAATTCTAGTTGTTTGGCCGAAAAATGCAAAAATGAGAAGCGATCATGACGGGGCGGATACTATGATTCCTTAGGTCGTATTTGATAGTCCGGAAAAATTTTAGGCGATAGGGGTCCTGAGGTCCCGGGACCACTCGGAAGGTGTGGGCTATAACACACACAAATATGGGAATCGTGCGGAATTCTAGTTGTTTGGCCGAAAAACGCAAAAAATAAGGAACGATCATGGCTGGGCGGTGACTATGGTTCCTTAGGACTTATTTGATAGTCCGGAAAAGTTTTAGGCGATAGGGGTCCGGAGACCCGGGACCACCTGTAAGGCGTGTGTATAGCACACGAAAATATGGGAATCGGGCGAAATTCTAGTTGTTTGGCCGAAAAATGCAAAAATGAGAAACGATCATGGCGGGGCGGATACTATGGTTCCTTAGGTCGTATTTGATAGTCCGGAAAAATTTTAGGCGATAGGGGTCAGGAGGTCCCGGGACCCCTCGGAAGGCGTGGGCTATAACACACAAAAATATGGGAATCGCGCGGAATTCTAGTTGTTTGGACGAAAAATGCAAAACATGAGGAACGATAATGGTGGGGTGGTTACTATGGTTCCTTAGGTCGTATTTGATGGCCCGGACAATTTTTAGGCGATCGGGGTTCGGAGTTCCCGGGACCCCTTTGAAGGCGTGGGCTAAAGTACACGAAAATATGGAAATCGCGCGGAATTCTAGTTTTTTGGCTGAAAAACGCAAAAGACTAGGAACGATCATGGTGGGGCGGTGACTATGGTTCCTTAGGTCGTATTTAATAGTCCAGAAAATTTTTAGGCGATCCGTCTCCGGGCGGCCCGACCCACTCGGAAGGCGTGGGCGATAGCACACAAAAATATGAGAATCGGGCGGAATTCTAGTTTATTGGCCAAAAAATGCAAAAAATGAGGAACGATCATGGCGAGGCAGTGACTATGGTTCCTTAGGTCCTAATTGATGGCCCGAAAATTTTTTAGGCGATCCGAGTCCGGCGGCCCGGCCCACTCGGAAGGCGTGGGCTATAACACACAAAAATATGAGAGTCGCGCGGAATTCTAGTTGTTTGGCCGAAAAATGCAAAAAATGAGGAACGATCATGGTGGGGTGGTTGCAATGGTTCCTTAGGTCGTATTTGATGGCCCGGAAATTTTTTAGGCAATCGGGGTTCGGGGTTCCCGGGACCCCTTGGAAGGCGTGGGCTAAAGCACACGAAAATATGGAAATCGCGCGGAATTCTAGTTTTTTGGCTGAAAAACGCAAAAGACTAGGAACGATCATGGCGGGGCAGTGACTATGGTTTCTTAGGTCATATTTGATAGTCCGGAAAATTTTTAGGCGATCCGGCTCCGGGGGGCCCGACCCACTCGGAAGGCGTGGGCGATAACACACAAAAATATGGGAATTGGGGGGAATTCTAGTTTTTTGGCCAAAAAATGCAAAAAATGAGGAACTATCATGGCGAGGCGGTGACTATGGTTCATTAGGTCCTAATTGATGGCCCGAAAATTTTTTAGGCGATCCGAGTCCGGCGGCCCGGGCGACTCGGAAGGCGTGGGCAATAGCACACAAAAATATGGTAATCGAGCAGAATTCTAGTTTATTGGCCGAAAAACGCAATAAATGAGGAACGATCATGGCGGGGCGGTGACTATGGTTCCTTAGGTCGTATTTGATGGCCCGGAAAATTTTAGGCGATTGGGGTCCACGTCTCCCGGGACCACTCGAAAGGCGTAAGCTATAGCACACTAAAATATGCAAATCGCGCGGAGTTCTAGTTTTTTGGCCGAAAAATGCAAAGCATTTGGAACGATCATGGTGTGGCGGTGACTATGGTACCTTAGGTCGTATTTGATAGTCCGGAAAAAGTTTTAGGCGATCGGGGTCCGCGGCTCCCCGGACCACTTGGAAGGCGTGGGTATTGCACACGAAAATATGGGAATCGGGCGTAATTCTAGTTTTTTGGCCGAAAAATGCAAAAAATGAGAAACGATGATGGCAGAGCGGTTACTATGGTTCCTTAGGTCGTATTTGACGGCCCGAAAAAATTTTAGGCGATCGGGGACCGGGGGTCCCGGAACCACTTGGAAGGGTGGGCAATAGCACACAAAAATATTGTAATCGGGCGGAATTCCAGTTTTTTGGCCGAAAAATGCAACAAATGAGGAATGATCATAGCTGGGTGGTGACTATGGTTCCTTAGGTCGTATTCGATAGTCCGGAAAAATTTTAGGCGATAGGGGTCCGGAGTTCCCGGGTTCACTTGGAAGGCGTGGTCTATAGGACACGAAAATTTGGGAATCGCGCGAAATTCTAGTTTTTTGGCCGAAAAACGGAAAAAACTAGGAACGATCATGGTGGGGCGGTGACTATGGTTCCTTAGGTCGTATTTGATAGTCCGGAAAATTTTTAGGTGATCCGGCTCCGGGGGGCTCGACCCACTCGGAAGGCGTGGGCGATAGCACACAAAAATATGGGAATCGGGCGGAATTCTAGTTTTTTGGCCAAAAAATGCAAAAAATGAGGAACGATCATGGCGAGGCGGTGACTATGGTTCCTTAGGTCCTAATTGATGGCTTGAAAAATTTTTAAGCGATCCGAGCCTGGCGGCCCGGCCCACTCGGAAGGCGTGGGTATTAGCACACAAAAATATGGTAATCGAGCGGAATTCTAGTTTTTTGGCCGAAAAACGCAAAAAATGAGGAACGATCATGGCGGGGAGGATACTATGGTTCCTTAGGTCGTATTTGATAGTCCGGAAAAATTTTAGGCGATAGGGGTCAGGAGGTCCTGGGACCACTCGGAAGGCGTGGGCTATAACACACAAAAATATGGGAATCGCGCGGAATTCTAGTCATTTGGCCGAAAAACGCAAAAAATGAGGAACGATCATGGCGGGGTGGTTACTATTGTTCCTTAGGTCGTATTTGATAGTCCGGAAAAATTTTAGGCGATAGGGGTCAGGAGGTCCAGGGACCCCTCGGAAGGCGTGGGCTAAAGCACACGAAAATATGAAAATCGCGCAAAATTCTAGTTTTTTGGCTGAAAAACGCAAAAGACTAGGATCGATCATGGCGGGGCAGTGACTATGGTTCCTTAGGTCGTATTTGATAGTCCGGAAAATTTTTAGGCGATCCGGCTCCGGGGGCCCGACCCACTCGGAAGGCGGTGACTATGGTTCCTTAGGTCTTAATTGATGGCCCGAAAAGTTTTTAGGCGATCCGAGACCGGCGGCCTGGCCCACTCGGAAGGCGTGGGCAATAGCACACAAAAATATGGTAATCGAGCGGAATTCTAGTTTTTTGGCCAAAAAACGCAATAAATGAGGAACGATCATGACGGGGCGGTGACTATGGTTCCTTAGGTCATATTTGATGGCCCGAAAAATTTTAGGCGATCGGGGTCCACTGTTACACCCCATATTTTCGTACGTGGAAGTACGCCATAAGTAAATTGATATAAGCTCGGATATGAGATTATTGTGAGACTATAAGTATTATGCTATTTCAAATAAGTGATGAGTAAATTCGTGAAGGTGAGAGGGTAAGCAAATCGAAGAAAATGAATTTCGACCCGAGCTATAATACCCGGTATTTATGGACTTGTACCGCACAAGGTACTACATGGCCATGATAGTAAGGTGTATAAGGTATGTGAAAAGTGAGTAGTATTTTAAGTAAGTAAAAAAATAATTCTTAATAAAACAAGCTTAGGATAAGACTTAACCCCCCTCCCAACGTGGCAATCCCTCCTAAAATCTCTAATGACTATTCATGAAGATGGTAAGGTGTCATATCTTAAATGACACTAAGCTTGATATGTGGGGCCACCTAGAGTTAAGAATAACATCTCAAGAAAATCAAAATCATTCCCTACAATCTTACGAAAGAACTTAGCAAGCCTTCTTACAACAAAGATCAAAATCATTCCCTAGAATCTTAAGAAAGAATTCAACAAACCTTCTTACAACACTTCATAACAAGAACGCTAACACTTCCTACAATTCAAGTTCCTACATGAAACCAAATAATTCCAGTTACAATTCAAGACACTAACAGGCGCTAAACTCCATCCAAAACAAAGCTTCCAACGAAATTCTTGCAACCAAATTCTCCTACAAGGTTTCAACGAAATTCTTGCAACCAAACAATTCCAACGAGAATTGTTAGAACCGTAACAACGTAAAATTTTGCGGTTCTAAAGGAGTACGGTGCAATCTTTTCCAAGAATATTATACGTATTTTTTCGAACTCCAGGTATGTTAAGGCTAAGCCCTTCTTTCATTTTGGCATGATCTCGTAATTACACGAGTTTGATAACGAGGCATAAAGAAAAATTCATATCCCGAAATTTATGTATATTTTCCTAGTTTTGTAAGTTACAATATTATCTTTATTGGAACTTCCTATTCATTTGAGTATTTTCTTTTTCCAGTCAAGAGAGCAGAGAGTTTATATATACAGTATTACAGTATTTTCATTACCATCGAGCCATAATCGATGGGCAGGCCCCTATTGGGCAACCTCTCATCAGATGGTAAGTTATATACCGAGCCTACTGTGGCCGAGCGCCTATGAGCGAGCCCAGTTAGCCGAGATGCAGAGCCTAGTATGGCCGAGCGCCTATGAGCGAGCCTACTACGGCAGAGCAGTTATATATATACCGAGTCTTATAAGGCCGGATAACTATTTTACTTACTATATTGAGAGAGTTGAGTCAGTATCAGCAGGTAAGCATATCTTCAGATTATCATTGACTTCCAGTTGCTTTCAGTTATTATATTATCAGTTCAGTTTCAGCTTTCAGTATAGTGCCTTACATACTCGGTACATTATTTCGTACTGACGTCCCTTTTCTGGGGGCACTGTATTTCATGCGTGCAGGTTCAGACAGACAGACGGGTATACCTCTGTTGCCCGAGTTTAGCTTGATCGATAAGCTCCATGCCTTTCGGAGTTGCCGGGTCTAGAGCTTTATGTACATATTGTGTATAAATGTATATATGTTATGAGTAGGTTGGGAAGCTGTTCTGATAACAGTATATCTACCAGTAGAGGCTTGTAGACATATCCTGTCAGTTAGTACAGCATGTTAGGCTTGTAGGCCTTGTATGTATATTTGGTTGGTTTGTCAGCTGTAGTAATTATGACGATCTTGTCGGCCCAGTTTTATATTTATATTTATTCAGCATTCGCAGTTGTCTTGCAATGTGGCCCATGGCCAAAGTATGACATCATATGTTCAGAGTCCCTTAGTCGCAAGTTGGTACGCAAGGATAGGTGAGGCACCGAGTGCCGGTCTCGCCCCCTGGTTCGGGGCGTGACATCCACGGCTCCCGGGACCACTCCGAAAGCGTAAGCTATATAGCACACTAAAATATGCAAATCGCGCGGAGTTCTAGTTTTTTGGCCGAAAAATACAAAGCATTTGGAACGATCATGGTGGGGCGGTGACTATGGTACCTTAAGTCGTATTTTATAGTCCGAAAAATTTTTAGGCGATCGGGGTCCGCGGCTCCCCGGACCACTTGGAAGGCGTGGGTATAGCACACGAAAATATGGGAATCGGG
Source organism: Nicotiana tomentosiformis (assembly GCF_000390325.3). Lineage (NCBI taxonomy): Eukaryota > Viridiplantae > Streptophyta > Magnoliopsida > Solanales > Solanaceae > Nicotiana > Nicotiana tomentosiformis. The sequence continues at coordinate 64,385 of NW_027174565.1, forward strand.
CGTAATTCTAGTTTTTTGGCCGAAAAATGCAAAAAATGAGAAACGATGATGGTGGGGCGGTTACTATGGTTCCTTAGATCGTATTTGACGGCCCAGAAAAATTTTAGGCGATCGGGGTCCGGGGGTACCGGAACCACTTGGAAGGGTGGGCAATAGCACACAAAAACATTGTAATCGGGCGGAATTCTAGTTTTTGGCCGAAAAACGCAACAAATGAGGAATGATCTTGACAGGGAGGTGACTATGGTTCCTTAGGTCTTATTTGATAATCCGGAAAAATATTAGGCGATAGGGGTCCGGAGGTCCCGGGACCACTCGGAAGGTGTGGGCTATAACACACATTAATATGGGAATCGCGCGGAATTCTAGTTGTTTGCCGAAAAATGCAAAAAATAAGGAACGATCATGGCGTGGCGGATACTATGGTTCCTTAGGTCGTATTTGATTGCCTGGAAAAATTTTAGGCGATCGGGGTCCGCGGCTCTTGGGACCACTCGGAATGCGTGGGCAATAGCACACGAAAATATGGGAATCAGGCGAAATTCTAGGTCTTTTTCAGTAACATGCAAAAAATGTGGAAAGATCTTGACAGGGCGGTGACTATGGTACCTTAGGTCTTATTTGATAGTCCGGAAAAATATTAGACGATAGGGGTCCGGAGGTCCCGGGACCACTCGGAAGGCGTGGGCTATAACACACAAAAATATGGGAATCGCGCGGAATTCTAGTTGTTTGGCCGAAAAATGCAAAAAATGAGGAACGATCATGGCGGGGCAGATACTATGGTTCCTTAGGTCGTATTTGATAGTCCGAGAAAATTTTAGGCGATAGGGGTCAGGAGGTCCAGGGACCACTCGGAAGGCGTGGGCTATAACACACAAAAATATGGGAATCGCGCGGAATTCTAGTTGTTTGGCCGAAAAACGCAAAAAATGAGGAACGATCATGGCGGGGAGGTTACTATAGTTCCTTAGGTCGTATTTGATGGCCCGGAAAATTTTTAGGCGATCGGGGTTCGGGGTTCCCGGGACCCTTTGGAAGGCGTTGGCTAAAGCACACGAAAATATGAAAATCGCGCAAAATTCTAGTTTTTTGGCTGAAAAACGCAAAAGACTAGGAACGATCATGGCGGGGCAGTAACTATGGTTCCTTAGGTCGTATTTGATAGTCCGAAAAATTTTTAGGCGATAGGGGTCCGGAGTTCCCGGGTTCACTTGGAAGGCGTGGGCTATAGGACACAAAAATATGGGAATCGCGCAGAATTCTAGTTTTTTGGCCGAAAAACAGAAAAAACTAGGAACGATCATGGCTGGGCGGTGACTATGGTTCCTTAGGTCTTATTTGATAGTCCGGAAAAATTTTAGGTGATAGGGGTCCGGAGACCCGGGACCACTCGGAAGGCGTGGGCTATATAACACACAAAAATATGGGATCGCGCGGAATTCTAGTTGTTTGGCCAAAAAACACAAAAAATGAGGAACGATCATGGCGGGGCGGATACTATGGTTCCTTAGGTCGTATTTGATAGTCCGAAAAAATTTTAGGCGATAGGGGTCCGGAGGTCCCGGGACCACTCGGAAGGTGTGGGCTATAACACACAAAAATATGGGAATCGCGCGGAATTCTAGTTGTTTGCCGAAAAATGCAAAAAATAAGGAACGATCATGGCGTGGCGGATACTATGGTTCCTTAGGTCGTATTTGATTGCCCGAAAAAATTTTAGGTGATCGGGGTCCGCGGCTCTTGGGACCACTCGGAAGGCGTGGGTAATAGCACACGAAAATATGGGAATCGAGCGAAATTCTAGGTCTTTTGCAGTAACATGCGAAAAATGTGGAAAGATCTTGACAGGGTGGTGACTATGGTTCCTTAGGTCTTATTTGATAGTCCGGAAAAATATTAGACGATAGGGGTCTGGAGGTCCCGGGACCACTCGGAAGACGTGGGCTATAACACACAAAAATATGGGAATCGCGCGGAATTCTAGTTGTTTGGCCGAAAAATGCAAAAAATGAGGAACGATCATGGCGGGGCGGATACTATGGTTCCTTAGGTCGTATTTGATAGTTCGGAAAAATTTTAGGCGATAGGGGTCAGGAGGTCCAGGGACCACTCGGAAGGCGTGGGCTATAACACACAAAAATATGAGAATCGCGCGGAATTCTAGTTGTTTGGCCGAAAAACGCAAAAAATGAGGAACGATCATGGCGGGGTGGTTACTTTGGTTCCTTAGGTCGTATTTGATGGCTCGAAAATTTTTTAGGCAATCGGGGTTCGGGGTTCCCGGGACCCCTTGGAAGGCGTGGGCTAAAGCACACGAAAATATGGAAATAGCGCGAAATTCTAGTTTTTTGGCTGAAAAACGCAAAAGACTAGGAACGATCATGGCGGGGCGGTGACTATGGTTTCTTAGGTCGTATTTGATAGTCCAGAAAATTTTTAGGCGATCTGGCTCCGGGGGCCCGACCCACTCGGAAGGCGTGGGCGATAGCACACAAAAATATGGGAATCGGGCGGAATTCTAGTTTTTTGGCCACAAAATGCAAAAAATGAGGAACGATCATGGTGAGGCGGTGACTATGGTTCCTTAGGTCTTAATTAATGGCCCAAAAATTTTTTAGGCGATCCGAGACAGGCGGCCCGGCCCCACTCGGAAGGCGTGGGCAATAGCACACAAAAATATGGTAATCGAGCGGAATTCTATTTTTTTGGCCGAAAAACGCAGTAAATGAGGAACGATCATGGCAGGGCGGTGACTATGGTTCCTTAGGTCATATTTGATGGCCCGGAAAATTTTAGGCGATCGGGGTCCACGGCTCCAGGGACCACTCAGAAGGCGCAAGCTATAGCACACTAAAATATGCAAATCGCGCGGAGTTCTAGTTTTTTGCCGAAAAATGCAAAGCATTTGGAACGATCATGGTGGAGCGGTGACTATGGTACCTTAGGTCGTATTTGATAGTCCGGAAAAATTTTAGGCGATCGGGGTCCGCGGCTCCCCGGACCACTTGGAAGGCGTGGGAATAGCACATGAAAATATGGGAATCGGGCGTAATTCTAGTTTTTAGGCAGAAAAATGCAAAAAATGAGAAACGATGATGGCTGGGCGGTTACTATGGTTCCTTAGGTCGTATTTGATGGCCCGGAAAAATTTTACGCGATCGGGGTCCGGGGGTCCCGGAACCACTTGGAAGGGTGGCCAATAGCACACAAAAATATTGTAATCGGGCGGAATTCTAGTTTTTTGGCCGAAAAATGCAACAAATGAGGAATGATCATGGCTGGGCGGTGACTATAGTTCCTTAGGTCGTATTTGATAGTCCTGAAAAATTTTAGGCGATAGGGGTCCGAAGTTCCCGGGTTCACTTGGAAGGCGTGGGCTATAGAACACGAAAATATGGAAATCGCGCGGAATTCTAGTTTTTTGGCCGAAAAACAGAAAACACTAGGAACGATCATGGCTGGGCGGTGACTATGGTTCCTTAGGTCTTATTTGGTAGTCCAGAAAAAATTTAGGCGATAGGGGTCCGGAGACCCGGGACCACTCGGAAGGCGTGGGCTATAACACAGAAATATATGGGATCGCGCGGAATTCTAGTTGTTTGGCCGAAATACACAAAAAATGAGGAACGATCATGCCGGGGCGGATAATATGGTTCCTTAGGTCGTATTTGATAGTCCGGAAAAATTTTAGGCGATAGGGGTCCGGAGGTCCCGGGACCACTCGGAAGGTGTGGGCTATAATACACAAAAATATGGCAATCGCGCAGAATTCTAATTGTTTGGCCGAAAAACGCAAAAATTAAGGAACGATCAAGGCGAGCTGGTTACTATAGTTCCTTAGGTCGTATTTGACGGCCCGGAAATATTTTAAGCGATCGGGGTCAGTGGGTCCCGAAACCACTTCGAAGGGTGGGCAATAGCACACAAAAATATTATAATCGGGCGGAATTCTAGTTTTTTGGCCGAAACACGCAACAAATGAGGAAAGATAATGGCTGGGCGGCGACTATGGTTCCTTAGGTCGTATTTCATAGTCCGGAAAATTTTTAGGCGATAGGGGTCCGGAGTTCCCGGGTTCACTTGGAAGGCGTGGGCTATAGGACACGAAAATATGGGAATCGCGCGGAATTCTAGTTTTTTGGCCGAAAAACAGAAAAAACTAGGAACGATCATGGCTGGGCGGTGACTATGGTTCCTTAGGTCTTATTTGATAGTCCGGAAAAATTTTAGGCGATAGGGGTCCGGAGACCCGGGACCACTCGGAAGGCGTGGGCTATATAACACACAAAAATATGGGATCGCGCGGAATTCTAGTTGCTTGGCCGAAAAATGCAAAAAATGAGAAACGATCATGGCGAGCTGGTTACTATAGTTCCTTAGGTCGTATTTGATGGCCCAGAAAAATTTTAGGCGATCGGGGTCAGTGGGTCCCGAAACCACTTCGAAGGGTGGGCAATAGCACACAAAAATATTGTAATCGGGCGGAATTCTAGTTTTTTGGCCGAAACACGCAACAAATGAGGAATGATCACGGCTGGGCGGTGACTATGGTTCCTTAGGTCGCATTTGATAGTCCGGAAAAATTTTAGGCGATAGGGGTCCGGAGTTCCCGGGTTCACTTGGAAGGCGTGGGCTATAGAACACGAAAATATGGGAATCGCGCGGAATTCTAGTTTTTTGGCCGAAAAACAAAAAACACTAGGAACGATCATGGCTGGGCGGTGACTATGGTTCCTTAGGTCTTATTTGGTAGTCCAGAAAAAATTTAGGCGATAGGGGTCCGGAGACCCGGGACCACTCGGAAGGCGTGGGCTATAACACACAAAAATATGGGATCGCGCGGAATTCTAGTTGTTTGGCCGAAAAACACAAAAAATGAGGAACGATCATGCCGGGGTGGATAATATGGTTCCTTAGGTCGTATTTGATAGTCCAGAAAAATTTTAGGCGATAGGGGTCCGGAGGTCCCGGGACCACTCGGAAGGTGTGGGCTATAATACACAAAAATATGGCAGTCGCGCAGAATTCTAATGGTCTGGCCGAAAAACGCAAAAAATAAGGAACGATCAAGGCGAGCTGGTTACTATAGTTCCTTAGGTCGTATTTGACGGCCCGAAAAATTTTAGGCGATTGGGGTCAGTGGGTCCCGAAACCACTTCGAAGGGTGGGCAATAGCACACAAAAATATTGTAATCGGGCGGAATTCTAGTTTTTTGGCCGAAACACACAACAAATGAGGAATGATCATGGCTGGGTGGTGACTATGGTTCCTTAGGTCGTATTTGATAGTCCGGAAAATTTTTAGGCGATAGGGGTCCGGAGTTCCCGGGTTCACTTGGAAGGCGTGGGCTATAGGACACGAAAATATGGGAATCGCGCGGAATTCTAGTTTTTTGGCCGAAAAACAGAAAAAACTAGGAACGATCATGGCTGGGCGGTGACTATGGTTCCTTAGGTCTTATTTGATAGTCCGGAAAAATTTTAGGCGATAGGGGTCCGGAGACCCGGGACCACTCGGAAGGCGTGGGCTATATAACACACAAAAATATGGGATCGCGGGGAATTCTAGTTGCTTGGCCGAAAAATGCAAAAAATGAGAAACGATCATGGCGAGCTGGTTACTATAGTTCCTTAGGTCGTATTTGACGGCCCAGAAAAATTTTAGGCGATCGGGGTCAGTGGGTCCCGAAACCACTTCGAAGGATGGGCAATAGCACACAAAAATATTGTAATCGGGCGGAATTCTAGTTTTTTGGCCGAAACACGCAACAAATGAGGAATGATCATGGCTGGGCGGTGACTATGGTTCCTTAGGTCGTATTTGATAGTCCGGAAAAATTTTAGGCGATAGGGGTCCGGAGTTCCCGGGTTCACTTGGAAGGCGTGGGCTATAGGACACGAAAATATGGGAATCGCGCGGAATTCTAGTTTTTTGGCCGAAAAACAGAAAAAACTAGGAACGATCATGGCTGGGCGGTGACTATGGTTCTTTAGGTCTTATTTGATAGTCCGGAAAAATTTTAGGCGATACGGGTCCGGAGACCCGGGACCACTCGGAAGGCGTGGGCTATATAACACCCAAAAATATGGGATCGCGCGGAATTATAGTTGCTTGGCTGAAAAACACAAAAAATGAGGAACGATCATGGCGGGGTGGATACTATGGTTCCTTAGGTCGTATTTGATAGTCCAGAAAAATTTTAGGCGATAGGGGCCCGGAGGTCCCGGGACCACTCGAAAGGTGTGGGCTATAACACACAAAAATATGGGAATCGCGCGGAATTCTAGTTGTTTGGCCGAAAAATGCAAAAAATAAGGAATGATCATGGCGTGGTGGATACTATGGTTCCTTAGGTCGTATTTGATTGCCCGGAAAAATTTTAGGCGATCGGGGTCCGCGGCTCTTGGGACCACTCGGAATGCGTGGGTATAGCACACGAAAATATGGGAATCGGGCAAAATTCTAGATTTTTTTCAGTAACATGCAAATAATTTGGAAAGATCTTGGAAGGGCGGTGACTATGGTTCCTTTGGTCTTATTTGATAGTCCGGAAAAATTTTAGGCGATAGGGGTCCGGAGTTCCCGGGTTCACTTGGAAGGCGTGGGCTATAGGACACGAAAATATGGGAATCGCGCGGAATTCTAGTTTTTTGGCCGAAAAACAGAAAAAACTAGGAACGATCATGGCTGGGCGGTGACTATGGTTCCTTAGGTCTTATTTGATAGTCCGGAAAAATTTTAGGCGATAGGGGTCCGGAGACCCGGGACCACTCGGAAGGCGTGGGCTATATAACACACAAAAATATGGGATCGCGCGGAATTCTAGTTGCTTGGCCGAAAAATGCAAAAAATGAGAAACGATCATGGCGAGCTGGTTACTATAGTTCCTTAGGTCGTATTTGACGGCCCAGAAAAATTTTAGGCGATCGGGGTCAGTGGGTCCCGAAACCTCTTCGAAGGGTGGGCAATAGCACACAAAAATATTGTAATCGGGCGGAATTCTAGTTTTTTGGCTGAAACACGCAACAAATGAGGAATGATCATGGCTGGGCGGTGACTATGGTTCCTTAGGTCGTATTTGATAGTCCGGAAAAATTTTAGGCGATAGGGGTCCGTAGTTCCCGGGTTCACTTGGAAGGCGTATAGGACACGAAAATATGGGAATCGCGCGGAATTCTAGTTTTTTGGCCGAAAAACAGAAAAAACTAGGAACGATCATGGCTGGGCGGTGACTATGGTTCCTTAGGTCTTATTTGATAGTCCGGAAAAATTTTAGGCGATAGGGGTCCGGAGATCCGGGACCACTCGGAAGGCGTGGGCTATATAACACACAAAAATATGGGATCGCGCGGAATGATAGTTGCTTGGCCGAAAAACACAAAAAATGAGGAACGATCATGGCGGGGCGGATACTATTGGTTCCTTAGGTCGTATTTGATAATCCGGAAAAATTTTAGGCGATAGGGGTCCGGAGGTCCCGGGACCACTCGAAAGGTGTGAGCCATAACACACAAAAATATGGGAATCGCGCGGAATTCAACTTGTTTGGCCAAAAAACGCAAAAAATAAGGAACGATCATGGCAGAGCGGATACTATAGTTCCTTAGGTCGTATTTGATTGCCCGGAAAAATTTTAGGCGATCGGGGTCCGCGGCTCTTGGGACCACTCGGAATGCGTGGGTATAGCACACGAAAAAATGGGAATCGGGCGAAATTCTAGGTCTTTTTCAGTAACATGCAAAAAATGTGGAAAGATCTTGGCAGGGCGGTGACTATGGTTCCTTTGGTCTTATTTGATAGTCCGGAAACATATTAGGCGATAGGGGTCCAGAGGTCCCGGGACCACTCGGAAGGCGTGGGATATAACACACAAAAATATGGGAATCGCGCGGAATTCTAGTTGTTTGGCCGAAAAACGCTAAAAATGAGGAACAATCATGGCGGGGCGGATACTATGGTTCCTTAGGTCGTATTTGATAGTCCAGAAAAATTTTAGGCGATAGGGGTCAGGAGGTCCCGGGACCACTCGGAAGGCGTGGGCTAACACACAAAAATATGGGAATCGCGCGGAATTCTAGTTGTTTGGCCGTAAAATGCAAAAAATAAGGAACGATCAAGGCGAGCTGGTTACTATAGTTCCTTAGGTCGTATTTGACGGCCCGAAAATATTTTAGGCGATCGGGGTCAGTGGGTCCCGAAACCACTTGGAAGGGTGGGCAATAGCGCACAAAAATATTGTAATCTGGCGGAATTTTAATTTTTTGGCCGAAAAACGCAACAAATGAGGAATGATCATGGCTGGGCGGTGACTATGGTTCCTTAGGTCGTATTTGATAGTCCGGAAAAATTATAGGCGATAGGGGTCCGGAGTTCCCGGGTTCACTTGGAAGGCGTGGGCTATAGGACACAAAAATATGGGAATCGCGCGGAATTCTAGTTTTTTGGCCGAAAAACATAAAAAACTAGGAACGATCATGGCTGGGCGGTGACTATGGTTCCTTAGGTCTTATTTGATAGTCCGGAAAAATTTTAGGCGATAGGGGTCCGGAGACCCGGGACCACTCGGAAGGCGTGGGCTATAACACACAAAAATATGGGATCGCGCGGAATTCTAGTTGTTTGGCCGAAAAACACAAAACATGAGGAACGATCATGGAGGGGCGGATACTATGGTTCCTTAGGTCGTATTTGATAGTCTGGAAATATTTTAGGCGATAGGGGTCCGGAGGTCCCGGGACCACTCGGAAGGTGTGGGCTATAACACACAAAAATATGGGAATCGCGCGGAATTCTAGTTGTTTGGCCAAAAAATGCAAAAAATAAGGAACGATCATGGCGGGGCGGATACTATAGTTCCTTAGGTCGTATTTGATTGCCCGTAAAAATTTTAGGCGATCGGGGTCCGCGGCTCTTGGGACCACTCGGATTGCGTGGGTATAGCACACAAAAAAATGGGAATCGGGCGAAATTCTAGGTCTTTTTCAGTAACATGCAAAAAATGTGGAAAGATCTTGGCACGGTGGTGACTATGGTTCCTTTGGTCTTATTTGATAGTCCGGAAAAATATTAGGCGATAGGGGTCCGGAGGTCCCGGGACCACTCGGAAGGCGTGGGATATAACACACAAAAATATGGGAATCGCGCGGAATTCTAGTTGTTTGGCCGAAAAACGCAAAAAATGAGGAACGATCATGGCGGGTCGGATACTATGGTTCCTTAGGTCGTATTTGATAGTCCGGAAAAATTTTAGGCGATAGGGGTCAGGAGGCCCCGGGACCACTCGGAAGGCGTGGGCTATAACACACAAAAATATGGGAATCACGCGGAATTCTAGTTGTTTGGCCGAAAAATGCAAAAAATGAGGAACGATCATGGCGAAGTGGTTACTATGGTTCCTTAGGTCGTATTTGATGGCCCGGAAAATTTTTAGGCAATCGGGGTTCGGGGTTCCCGGGACCCCTTGGAAGACGTGGGCTAAAGCACACGAAAATATGGAAATCGCGCGAAATTCTAGTTTTTTGGCTGAAAGATGCAAAAGACTAGGAACGATCATGGCGGGGCGGTGACTATTGTTCCTTAGGTGGTATTTGATAGTCCGAAAAATTTTTAGGCGATCCGGCTCTGCGGGGCCCGACCCACTTGGAAGACATGGGCGATAGCACACAAAAATATGGGAATCGGGCGGAATTCTAGTTTTTTGGCCAAAAAATGCAAAAAATGAGGAACGATCATGGCGAGGCGGTGACTATGGTTCCTTAGGTATTAATTGATGGCCCAAAATTTTTTTAGGCGATCCGAGACGGGCAGCCCGGCCCACTTGGAAGGCGTCGGCAAAAGCACACAAAAATATGGTAATCGAGCGGAATTCTAGTTTTTCGGCCGAAAAACGCAATAAATGAGGAACGATCATGGCGGGGCGGTGACTATGGTTCCTTAGGTCATATTTGATGGCCCGGAAAATTTTAGGCGATCGGGGTCCACGTCTCCCGAGACCACTCAGAAGGCGTAAGCTATAGCACACTAAAATATGCAAATCACGCGGAGTTCTAGTTTTTTGGCCGAAAAATGCAAAGCATTTGGAACGATCATGGTGGGGCGGTGACTATGGTACCTTAGGTCATATTTGATAGTCCGGAAAAATTTTAGACGATCGGGGTCCGCGGCTCCCCGGACCACTTGGAAGGCCTGGGTATAGCACATGAAAATATGGGAATCGGGCGTAATTCTAGTTTTTTGGCCGAAAAATGAAAGAAATTGAGAAACGATGATGGCGGGGCGGTTACTATGGTTCCTTAGGTCGTATTTGACGGCCCGGAAAAATTTTAAGCGATCGGGGTCCGGGGGTCCCGGAACCACTTGGAAGGGTGGGCAATAGCACACAAAAATATTGTAATCGGGCGGAATTCTAGTTGTTTGGCCGAAAAACGCAACAAATGAGGAATGATCATGGCTGGGCGGTGACTATGGTTCCTTAGGTCATATTTGATAGTCCGAAAAAATTTTAGGCGATAGGGGTCCGTAGTTCTCGGGTTCACTTGGAAGGCGTATAGGACACGAAAATATGGGAATCGCGTGGAATTCTAGTTTTTTGGCCGAAAAACAGAAAAAACTAGGAACGATCAAGGCTGGGCGGTGACTATGGTTCCTTAGGTCTTATTTGATTGTCCGGAAAAATTTTAGGCGATAGGGGTCCGGAGACCCGGGACCACTCGGAAGGCGTGGGCTATAACACACAAAAATATGGGATCGCGCGGAATTCTAGTTGTTTGGCCGAAAAACACAAAACATGAGGAACGATCATGGCAGGGCGGATACTATGGTCCCTTAGGTCGTATTTGATAGTCTAGAAAAATTTTAGGCGATAGGGGTCCGGAGGTCCCGGGACCACTCGGAAGGTGTGAGCCATAACACACAAAAATATGGGAATCGCGCGGAATTCAACTTGTTTGGCCAAAAAACGCAAAAAATAAGGAACGATCGTGGCAGGGCAGATACTATAGTTCCTTAGGTCGTATTTGATTGCCCGGAAAATTTTAGGCGATCGGGGTCCGCGGCTCTTGGGACCACTCGGAATGCGTGGGTATAGCACACGAAAAAATGGGAATCGGGCGAAATTCTAGGTCTTTTTCAGTAACATGCAAAAAATGTGGAAAGATCTTGGCAGGGCGGTGACTATGGTTTCTTTGGTCTTATTTGATAGTCCGGAAAAATATTAGGCGATAGGGGTCCGGAGGTCCCGGGACCACTCGGAAGGCGTGGGATATAACACACAAAAATATGGGAATCGCGCGGAATTCTAGTTGTTTGGCCGAAAAATGCAAAAAATGAGGAACGAACATGGCGGGTCGGATACTATGGTTCCTTAGGTCGTATTTGATAGTCCGGAAAAATTTTAGGCGATAGGGGTCAGGAGGTCCCGGGACCACTCGGAAGGCGTGGGCTATAACACACAAAAATATGGGAATCACGCGGAATTCTAGTTGTCTGGCCGAAAATCGCAAAAAATGAGGAACGATCATGGCGGGGTGGTTACTATTGTTCCTTAGGTCGTATTGGATGGCCCGGAAAAATTTTAGGCGATTGGGGTTCGGGATTCCCGGGACCCCTTGGAAGACGTGGGCTAAAGCACACGAAAATATGGAAATCGTGCGAAATTCTAATTTTTTGGCTGAAAAACGCAAAAGACTAGGAACGATCATGGCGGGGCAGTGACTATGGTTCCTTAGTTCGTATTTGATAGTCCAGAAAATTTTTAGGCGATCGGGGTCCGCGGCTCCCTGGACCACTTGGAAGGCGTAAGCTATAGCACACTAAAATATGCAAATCGCGCGGAGTTCTAGTTTTTTGGCCGAAAAATGCAAAGCATTTGGAACGATCATGGTGGGGCGGTGACTATGGTACCTTAGGTCGTATTTGATAGTCTAGAAAAATTTTAGGCCATCGGGGTCCGCGGCTCCCCGGACCACTTGGAAGGCGTGGGTATAGCACACGAAAATATGGGAATCGAGCGTAATTCTAGTTTTTTGGCCGAAAAATGCAAAAAATGAGAAACGATGATGGCGGGGCGGTAACTTTGGTTCCTTAGGCTGTATTTGACGGCTCGGAAATATTTTAAGCGATCGGAGTCCGGGGGTCCCGGAACCACTTGGAAAGGTGGGCAATAGCACACAAAAATATTGTAATCGGGCGGAATTCTAGTTGTTTGGCCGAAAAACGCAACAAATGAGGAATGATCATGGCTGGGCGGTGACTATGGTTCCTTAGGTCGTATTTGATAGTCCGGAAAAATTTTAGGCGATAGGGGTCCGGAGTTCCCGGGTTCACTTGGAAGGCGTGGGCTATAGGACACGAAAATATGGGAATCGCGCGAAATTCTAGTTTTTTGGCCGAAAAACAGAAAAAACTAGGAACGATCATGGCTGGGCGGTGACTATGGTTCCTTAGGTCTTATTTGATAGTCCGGAAAAATTTTAGGCGATAGGGGTCCGGAGACCCGGGACCACTCGGAAGGCGTGGGCTATAACACACAAAATTATGGGATCCAGCGGAATTCTAGTTGTTTGGCCGAAAAATACAAAAAATGAGGAACGATCATGGCGGGGCGGATACTATAGTTCCTTAGGTCGTATTTGATTGCCCGGAAATATTTTAGGCGATCGGGGTCCGCGGCTCTTGGGACCACTCGGAATGCGTGGGTATAGCACACGAAAATCTGGGAATCGGGCAAAATTCTAGGTCTTTTTCAGTAACATGCAAAAAATGTGGAAAGATCTTGATAAGGCGGTGACTATGGTTCCTTTGGTCTTATTTGATAGTCCGGAAAAATATTAGGCGATAGGGGTCTGGAGGTCCCGGGACCACTCAGAAGCCGTGGGCTATAACACACAAAAATATGGGAATCGCGCAGAATTCTAGTTGTTTGGCCGAAAAACGCAACAAATGAGGAACGATCATGGCGGGGAGGATACTATGGTTGCTTAGGTCATATTTGATAGTCCGGAAAAATTTTAGGCGATCGGGGTCAGGAGGTCCCGGGACCACTCGGAAGGCGTGGGCTATAACACACAAAAATATGGGAATCACGCGGAATTCTAGTTGTTTGGCCGAAAAACGCAAATAATGAGGAACGATCATGGCGGGGTGGTTACTATGGTTCCTTAGGTCGTATTTGATGGCCCGGAAATTTTTTAGGCGATCGGGGTTCAGGGTTCCAGGGACCCCTTGGAAGGCGTGGGCTAAAGCACACGAAAATATGGAAATCGCACGAAATTCTAGTTTTTTGGCTGAAAAACACAAAAGACTAGGATCGATCATGGCGGGGCGGTGACTATGGTTCCTTAGGTCGGATTTGATAGTCCGAAAATTTTTTAGGCGACCTGGCTCCGGGGGGCCCGACCCACTCGGAAGGCGTGGGCGATAGCACACAAAAATATGGGAATCTGGCGAAATTCTAGTTTTTTGGCCAAAAAATGAAAAAAATGAGGAACGATCATGGCGAGGCGGTGACTATGGTTCCTTAGGTCTTAATTGATGGCCCGAAAATTTTTTAGGCGATCCGAGACCGGCGGCCCGGCCCACTCGGAAGGCGTGGGTAATAGCACACAAAAATATGGTAATCGAGCAGAATACTAGTTTTTTGGCCGAAAAATACAATAAATGAGGAACGATCATGGCAGGGCGGTGACTATGGTTCCTTAGGTCATATTTGATGGCCCAGAAAATTTTAGGCGATCGGGGTCCACGGCTCCCGGGACCACTCGGAAGGCGTAAGCTATAGCACACTAAAATATGAAAATCGCGCGGAATTCTAGTTGTTTGACAGAAAAATGCAAAGCATTTGGAACGATCATGGTGGGGCGGTGACTATGGTACCTTAGGTCTTATTTGATAGTCCGGAAAAATTTTAGGCGATCGGGGTCTGCGGCTCCCCGGACCACTTGGTAGGCGTGGGTATAGCACACGAAAATATGGGAATCGGGCGTAATTCTAGTTTTTTGGCCGAAAAATGCAAAAAGTGAGAAACGATGATGGCAGGGCGCTTACTATGGTTCCTTAGGTCGTATTTGATGGCCCGTAAAATTTTAGGCGATCGGGGTCCGGGGGTCCCGGAACCACTTGGAAGGGTGGGCAATAGCACACAAAAAGATTGTAATCGGGCGGAATTCTAGTTTTTTGGCCGAAAAACGCAACAAATGAGGAATGATCATGGCTGGGCGGTGAATATGGTTTCTTAGGTCGTATTTGATAATCCGGAAAAATTTTAGGCGATAGGGGTCCGGAGTTCCTAGGTTCACTTGGAAGGCGTGGGCTATAGGACACGAAAATATGGGAATCGCGCGGAATTCTAGTTTTTTGGCCGAAAAATAGAAAAAACTAGGAATGATCATGGCTGGGCAGTGACTATGGTTCCTTAGGTCGTATTTGATAGTCCGGAAAAATTTTAGGCGATAGGGGTCCGGAGTTCCCGTCTTTACTTGGAAGGCGTGGGCTATAGGACACGAAAATATGGGAATCGCACGAAATTCTAGTTTTTTGGCCGAAAAACGGAAAAAACTATGAACGATCATGGCTGGGCGGTGACTATGGTTCCTTAGGTCATATTTGATAGTCCGGAAAAATTTTAGGCGATAGGGGTCCGCAGATCCCGGGACCACTCGAAAGGCGTGGGCTATAACACACAAAAATATGGGAATCGCGCGAAATTCTAGTTGTTTGGACGAAAAACGCAAAAAATGAGGAACGATCATGGCGGGGTGGTTACTATGGTTCCTTAGGTCGTATTTGATGGCCCGGAAAATTTTTAGGCGATCGGGGTTCGGGGTTCCCGTGACCCCTTGGAAGGCACGGGCTAAAGCACACGAAAATATGGAAATCGCGCAGAATTCTAATTTGTTGGCTGAAAAACACAAAAGACTAGGAACGATCATGGCGGGGTGGTAACTATGGTTCCTTAGGTCATATTTGATAGTCCGAAAATTTTTTAGCGATCCGGCTCCTGGGGGCCGACCCAATCGGAAGGCGTGGGCGATAGCACACAAAAATATGGGAATCGGGTGGAATTCTAGTTTTTTGGCCAAAAAATGCAAAAAATGAGGAACGATCATGGCGAGGTGGTGACTATGGTTCCTTAGGTCCTAATTGATGGCCCGAAAATTTTTTAGGCGATCCGAGTCCGGCGGCCCGGCCCACTCGGAAGGCGTGGGCAATAGCACACAAAAATATGGTAATCGAGCGGAATTCTAGTTTTTTGGCCGAAAAATCCAATAAATGAGGAAAGATCATGGCAGGGCGGTGACTATGGTTCCTTGGGTCGTATTTGATGGGCCGAAAATTTTTAGGCGATCGGGGTCCACGGCTCCCGGGACCACTCGGAAGGCGTAAGCTATAGCACAGTAAAATATGCAAATCGCTCGGAGTTCTAGTTTTTTGGCCGAAAAATGCAAAGCATTTGGAACGATCATGGTGGGGCGGTGACTATGGTACCTTAGGTCGTATTTGATAGTCCAAAATATTTTTAGGCGATCGGGGTCCGCGGCTCCTCGGACCACTTGGAAGGCGTGGGTATAGCACACGAAAATATGGGAATCGGGCGTAATTCTAGTTTTTTGGCCGAAAAATGCAAAAAATGAGAAACGATGATGGCGGGGCGGTTACTATAGTTCCTTAGGTCGTATTTGATGGCCCGGAAAAATTTTAGGCGATTGGGGTCCGGGGGTCCCGGAACCACTTGGAACGGTGGGCAATAGCAAACAAAAATATTGTAATCGGGGGAATTCTAGTTTTTTGGCCGAAAGACGCAACAAATGAGGAATGATCATGGCTGGGCGGTGACTATGGTTCCTTCGGTCATATTTGATAGTCCGGAAAAATTTTAGGCGATAGGGGTTCGGGGTTCCCGGGACCCCTTGGATGGCGTGGGCTAAAGCACAAAAAAATATGGAAATCGCGCGGAATTCTAATTTTTTGGCTGAAAAACGCAAAAGACTAAGAACGATCATGGCGTGGTGGTAACTATGGTTCCTTAGGTCGTATTTGATAGTCCGAAAATTTTTTAGCGATCCGGCTCTGGGGGGCCCGGCCCACTCGGAAGGCGTGGGCAATAGCACACAAAAATATGGTAATCGAGCGAAATTCTAGTTTTTTGGACGAAAAACGCAATAAATGAGGAACGATCATGGCGGGGCGGTGACTATGGTTCCTTAGGTCGTATTTGATGGCCCAGAAATTTTTAGGCGATCGGGGTCCACGGCTCCCGGGACCACTCGGAAGGCGTAAGCTATAGCACACTAAAATATGCAAATCACGCGGAGTTCTAGTTTTTTGGCCGAAAAATGCAAAGCATTTGGAACGATCATGGTGGGGCGGTGACTATGGTACCTTAGGTCGTATTTGATAGTCCGAAAATTTTTTAGGCGATCGGGGTCCGAAGGCGTGGGTATAGCACACGAAAATATGGGAATCGGGCGTAATTCTAGTTTTTTGGCCGAAAAATGCAAATAATGAGAAACGATGATGGCGGGGTGGTTACTATAGTTTCTTAGGTCATATTTGACGGCCCGAAAAAATTTTAGGGGTCCGGGGGTCCCGGAACCACTTGGAAGGGTGGGCAATAGCAAACAAAAATATTGTAATCGGGCGGAAAACTAGTTTTTTGGCCGAAAAACGCAACAAATGAGGAATGATCATGGATGGGCGGTGACTATGGTTCCTTAGGTCGTATTTGATAGTCCGGAAAATTTTTAGGTGATAGGGGTCCGGAGTTCCCGGGTTCATTTGGAAGGCGTGGGCTATAGGACACGAAAATATGGGAATCGTGCGGAATTCTAGTTTTTTGGCCGAAAAATGGAAAAATCTAGGAACGATCATGGCTGGGCGGTTACTATGGTTCCTTAGGTCTTATTTGATAGTCCGGAAAAATTTTAGGCGATAGGAGTCCGGAGACCCGGGACCACTCGGAAGGCGTGGGCTATAACACACAAAAATATGAGAATCGCTCGGAATTCTAGTTTTTTGGCCGAAAAACGCAAAATATGAGAAACGATCATGGCTGGGCGGTGACTATGGTTCCTTAGGTCGTATTTGATAGTCCGGAAAAATTTTAGGCGATAGGGGTTCGGGGTTCCCGGGACCCCTTGGATGGCGTGGGGTAAAGCACAAGAAAATATGGAAATCGCGCGGAATTCTAATTTTTTGGCTGAAAAACGCAAAAGACTAAGAACGATCATGGCGTGGCGGTAACTATGGTTCCTTAGGTCGTATTTGAGAGTCCGAAATTTTTTTAGCGAACCGGCTCCGGGGGCCCGGCCCACTCGGAAGGCGTGGGCAATAGCATACAAATATATGGTAATCGAGCGGAATTCTAGTTTTTTGGACGAAAAACGCAATAAATGAGGAACGATCATGGCGGGGCGGTGACTATGGTTCCTTAGGTCGTATTTGATGGCCCGAAAATTTTTAGGCGATCGGGGTCCACGGCTCCCGGGACCACTCGGAAGGCGTAAGCTATAGCACACTAAAATATGCAAATCGTGCGGAGTTCTAGTTTTTTGGCCAAAAAATGCAAAGCATTTGGAACGATCATGGTGGGGCGGTGACTATGGTACCTTAGGTCGTATTTGATAGTCCAGAAACCTTTTAGGCGATCGGGGTCCGCGGGTCCTCGGACCACCTGGAAGGCGTGGGTATAGCACACGAAAATATGGGAATCGGGCGTAATTCTAGTTTTTTGGCCGAAAAATGCAAAAAATGAGAAACGATGATGGCGGGGCGGTTACTATAGTTCCTTAGGTCGTATTTGACGGCCCGGAAAAATTTTAGGCGATCGGGGTCCGGGGGTCCCGGAACCACTTGGAAGGGTGGGCAATAACAAACAAAAATATTGTAATCGGGCGGAAAACTAGTTTTTTGGCCGAAAAACGCAACAAATGAGGAATGATCATGGCTGGGCGGTGACTATGGTTCCTTAGGTCGTATTTGATAGTCCGGAAAATTTTTAGGTGATAGGGGTCCGGAGTTCCCGGGTTCACTTGGAAGGCGTGGGCTATAGGACACGAAAATATGGGAATCGCGCGGAATTCTAGTTTTTTGGCCGAAAAATGGAAAAATCTAGGAACGATCATGGCTGGGCGGTGACTATGGTTTCTTAGGTCTTATTTGATAGTACGGAAAAATTTTAGGCGATAGGAGTCCGGAGACCCGGGACCACTCGGAAGGCGTGGGCAATAGCACACAAAAATATGGTAATCGAGCGGAATTCTAGTTTTTTGGACGAAAAACGCAATAAATGAGGAACGATCATGGCGGGGCGGTGACTATGGTTCCTTAGGTCGTATTTGATGGCCCGGAAAATTTTAGGCGATCGGGGTCCACGGCTCCCGGGACCACTCGGAAGGCGTAAGCTATAGCACACTAAAATATGCAAATCGCGCGGAGTTCTAGTTTTTTGGCCAAAAAATGCAAAGCATTTGGAACGATCATGGTGGGGCGGTTACTATGGACGATCATGACGGCCCGGAAAAATTTTAGGCGATCGGGGTCCGGGGGTCCCGGAACCACTTGGAAGGGTGGGCAATAGCAAACAAAAATATTGTAATCGGGCGGAAAACTAGTTTTTTGGCCGAAAAACGCAACAAATGAGGAATGATCATGGATGGGCGGTGACTATGGTTCCTTAGGTCGTATTTGATAGTCCGGAAAATTTTTAGGTGATAGGGGTCCGGAGTTCCCGGGTTCATTTGGAAGGCGTGGGCTATAGGACACGAAAATATGGGAATCGTGCGGAATTCTAGTTTTTTGGCCGAAAAATGGAAAAATCTAGGAACGATCATGGCTGGGCGGTTACTATGGTTCCTTAGGTCTTATTTGATAGTCCGGAAAAATTTTAGGCGATAGGAGTCCGGAGACCCGGGACCACTCGGAAGGCGTGGGCTATAACACACAAAAATATGAGAATCGCTCGGAATTCTAGTTTTTTGGCCGAAAAACGCAAAATATGAGAAACGATCATGGCTGGGCGGTGACTATGGTTCCTTAGGTCGTATTTGATAGTCCGGAAAAATTTTAGGCGATAGGGGTTCGGGGTTCCCGGGACCCCTTGGATGGCGTGGGGTAAAGCACAAGAAAATATGGAAATCGCGCGGAATTCTAATTTTTTGGCTGAAAAACGCAAAAGACTAAGAACGATCATGGCGTGGCGGTAACTATGGTTCCTTAGGTCGTATTTGAGAGTCCGAAATTTTTTTAGCGAACCGGCTCCGGGGGGCCCGACCCACTCGGAAGGCGTGGGCAATAGCATACAAATATATGGTAATCGAGCGGAATTCTAGTTTTTTGGACGAAAAACGCAATAAATGAGGAACGATCATGGCGGGGCGGTGACTATGGTTCCTTAGGTCGTATTTGATGGCCCGAAAAATTTTAGGCGATCGGGGTCCACGGCTCCCGGGACCACTCGGAAGGCGTAAGCTATAGCACACGAAAATATGCAAATCGCGCGGAGTTCTAGTTTTTTGGCCAAAAAATGCAAAGCATTTGGAAACGATCATGGTGGGGCGGTGACTATGGTACCTTAGGTCGTATTTGATAGTCCAGAAACCTTTTAGGCGATCGGGGTCCGCGGGTCCTCGGACCACCTGGAAGGCGTGGGTATAGCACACGAAAATATGGGAATCGGGCGTAATTCTAGTTTTTTGGCCGAAAAATGCAAAAAATGAGAAACGATGATGGCGGGGCGGTTACTATAGTTCCTTAGGTCGTATTTGACGGCCCGGAAAAATTTTAGGCGATCGGGGTCCGGGGGTCCCGGAACCACTTGGAAGGGTGGGCAATAACAAACAAAAATATTGTAATCGGGCGGAAAACTAGTTTTTTGGCCGAAAAACGCAACAAATGAGGAATGATCATGGCTGGGCGGTGACTATGGTTCCTTAGGTCGTATTTGATAGTCCGGAAAATTTTTAGGTGATAGGGGTCCGTAGTTCCCGGGTTCACTTGGAAGGCGTGGGCTATAGGACACGAAAATATGGGAATCGCGCGGAATTCTAGTTTTTTGGCCGAAAAATGGAAAAATCTAGGAACGATCATGGCTGGGCGGTGACTATGGTTTCTTAGGTCTTATTTGATAGTACGGAAAAATTTTAGGCGATAGGAGTCCGGAGACCCGGGACCACTCGGAAGGCGTGGGCTATAACACACAAAAATATGGGAATCGCGCGGAATTCTAGTTTTTTGGCCGAAAAACGCAAAATATGAGAAACGATCATGGCGGGGCAGATACTATGGTTCCTTAGGTCGTATTTGATTGCTCGGAAAAATTTTAGGCGATCGGGGTCCGCGGCTCTTGGGACCACTCGGAATGCGTGGGTATAGCACACGAAAATATGGGAATCGGGCGAAATTCTAGGTCTTTTTCAGTAACATGCAAAAAATGTGGAAAGATATTGGCAGGGTGGTGACTATGGTTCCTTTGGTATTATTTGATAGTCCGGAAAAATATTAGGCGATAGGGGTCCGGAGGTCCCGGGACCACTCGGAAGGCGTGGGCTATAACACACAAAAATATGGGAATCGCGCGAAATTCTAGTTGTTTGGCCGAAAAACGCAAAAAATGAGGAACGATCATGGCGGGGCGGATACTATGGTTCCTTAGGTCGTATTTGATAGTCCGGAAAAATTTTAGGCGATAGGGGTCAGGAGGTCCCGGGACCACTCGGAAGGCATGGGCTATAACACACAAAAATATGGGAATCGCGCGAAATTCTAGTTGTTTGGCCGAAAAATGCAAAAAATGAGGAACGATCATGGCGGGGTGGTTACTATGGTTCCTTAGGTCGTATTTGATGGCCCGAAAATTTTTTAGGCAATCGGGGTTCGGGGTTCCCGGGACCCCTTGGAAGGCGTGGGCTAAAGCACACGAAAATATGAAAATCGCGCGGAATTCTAGCTTTTTGGCCGAAAAATGCAAAAAATGGGAAACGATGATGGTGGGGCGGTTACTATAGTTCCTTAGGTCGTATTTGACGGCCCGGAAAAATTTTAGGCGATCGGGGTCTGGGGGTCCCGGAACCACTTGGAAGGGTGGGCAATAGCAAACAAAAATATTGTAATCGGGCGGAATTCTAGTTTTTTGGCCGAAAAACGCAACAAATGAGGAATGATCATGGCTGGGCGGTGACTATGGTTCCTTAGGTCGTATTTGATAGTCCGGAAAAATTTTAGGCGATAGGGGTCCGGAGGTCCCGGGACCACTCGGAAGGCGTGGGCTATAACACACAAAAATATGGGAATCGCGCGGAATTCTAGTTCTTTGGCCGAAAAATGCAAAAAATGAGGAACGATCATGGAGAGGCGGTGACTATGGTTCCCTAGGTCCTATTTGATGGCCCGAAAAAATTTAGGCGATCGAGGTCCACGGATCCCGGGACCACTCGGAAGGCGTAAGCTATAGCACACTAAAATATGCAAATCGCGCGGAGTTCTAGTTTTTTGGCCGAAAAATGCAAAGCATTTGGAACGATCATGGTGGGGCGGATACTATGGTTCCTTAGGTCGTATTTGATAGTCCGGAAAAATTTTAGGCGATAGGGGTCAGGAGGTCCCGGGACCACTCGGAAGGCGTGGGCTATAACACACAAAAATATGGGAAACGAGCGGAATTCAAGTTATTTGGCCGTAAAATGCAAAAAATGAGGAACGATCATGGCGGGGTGGTTACTATGGTTCCTTAGGTCGTATTTGATGGCCCGAAAATATTTTAGGCGATCGGGGTTCGGGGTTACCGGGACCACTTGGAAGGCGTGGGCTAAAGCACACGAAAATATGGAAATCGCGCGGAATTCTAGTTTTTGGCTGAAAAACGCAAAAGACTAGGAATGATCATGGCGGGGCGGTGACAATGGTTCCTTAGGTCGTATTTGATAGTCCGAAAATTTTTTAGGCGATCCGGCTCAGGGGGGCCTGACCCACTCGGAAGGCGTGGGCGATAGCACACAAAAAATGGGAATCGGGCGAAATTCTAGTTTTTTGGCAAAAAAATGCAAAAAATGAGGAACGATCATGGCGAGGTGGTGACTATGGTTCCTTAGGTCCTAATTTATGGCCCGAAAACCTTTTTGGCGATCCGAGTCCGGCGGCCCGGCCCACTTGGAAGGCGTGGGCAATAGCACACAAAAATATGGTAATCGAGCGGAATTCTAGTTTTTTGGACGAAAAACGCAATAAATGAGGAACGATCATGGCGGGGCGGTGACTATGGTTCCTTAGGTCGTATTTGATGGCCCGAAAAATTTTAGGCGATCGGGTTCCACGGCTCCCGGGACCACTCAGAAGGCGTAAGCTATATAGCACACTAAAATATGCAAATCACGCGGAGTTCTAGTTTTTTGGCCGAAAAATGCAAAGCATTTGGAACGATCATGGTGGGGCGGTGACTATGGTACCTTAGGTCGTATTTGATAGTCCGGAAAAATTTGAGGCGATCGGCGTCCACGGCTCCCCGGACCACATGGAAGGCGTGGGTATAGCACACGAAAATATGGGAATCGGGCGTAATTCTAGTTTTTTGGCCGAAATATGCAAAAAATGAGAAACGATGATGGCGGGGCGGTTACTATGGTTCTTTAGGTCGTATTTGACGGCCCAGAAAAATTTTAGGCGATCGGGGTCCGGGGGTCCCGGAACCACTTGGAAGGGTGGGCAATAGCACACAAAAATATTGTAATCGGGCGGAATTCTAGTTTTTTGGCCGAAAAACGCAACAAATGAGGAATGATCATGGCTGGGCGGTGACTATGGTTCCTTTGGTCTTATTTGATAGTCCGGAAAAATATTAGGCGATAGGGGTCCGGAGGTCCCGGGACCACTCGGAAGGCATAGGCTATAACACACAAAAATATGGGATCGCGCGGAATTCTAGTTGTTTGGCCGAAAAACGCAAAAAATGAGGAACGATCATGGCGGGGCGGATACTATGGTTCCTTAGGTCGTATTTGATAGTCCGGAAAAATTTTAGGCGATAGGGGTCCGAAGGTCCCGGGACCACTCGGAAGGTGTGGGCTAACACACAAAAATATGGGAATCGCGCGGAATTCTAGTTGTTTGGCCGAAAAATGCAAAAAATAAGGAACGATCATGGCGGGGCGGAAACTATGGTTCCTTAGGTCAAATTTGATTGCCCGGAAAAATTTTAGGCGATCGGGTTCCGCGGCTCTTGGGACCACTCGGAATGCGTGGGTATAGCACACGAAAATATGGGAATCGGGCGAAATTCTAGGTCTTTTTCAGTAACATGCAAAAAATGTGGAAAGATCTTGGCAGGGCAGTGACTATGGTTCCTTTGGTCTTATTTGATAGTCCGGAAAAATATTAGGCGATAGGGGTCCGGAGGTCCCGGGAACACTCGGAACGCGTGGGCTATAACACACAAAAAATATGGGAATCGCGCGGAATTCTAGTTGTTTGGCCGAAAAACACAAAAATTGAGTAACGATCATGGCGGGGCGGATACTATGGTTCCTTAGGTCGTATTTGATAGTCCGGAAAAATTTTAGGCGATAGGGGTCCGGAGACCCGGGACTACTCGGAAGGCGTGGGCTATAGCACACTAAAATATGGGAATCGCGCGGAATTCTAGTTGTTTGGCCGAAAAACGCAAAAAATAAGGAACAATCATGGCGGGGCGGATACTATGGTTCCTTAGGTCGTATTTGATTGCCCGGAAAATTTTTAGGCGATCGGGGTCCGCGGCTCTTGGGACCACTCGGAATGCGTGGGTATAGCACACGAAAATATGGGAATCGGGCGAAATTCTAGGTCTTTTTCAGTAACATGCAAAAAATGTGGAAAGATCTTGGCAGGGCGGTGACTATGGTTCCTTTGGTCTTATTTGATAGTCCGGAAAAATATTAGGCGATAGGGGTCCGGAGGTCCCGGGAACACTCGGAACGCGTGGGCTATAACACACAAAAATATGGGAATCGCGCGGAATTCTAGTTGTTTGGCCGAAAAACGCAAACATTGAGTAACGATCATGGCGGGGCAGATACTATGGTTCCTTAGGTCGTATTTGATAGTCCGGAAAAATTTTAGGCGAAAGGGGTCAGGAGGTCCCGGGACCCCTTGGAAGGTGTGGGCTAAAGCACACGAAAATATGGAAATCGCGCGGAATTCTTGTTTTTTGGCTGAAAAACGCAAAAGACTAGGAACGATCATGGCGGGGCGGTGAATATGGTTCCTTAGGTCGTATTTGATAGTCCGGAAAATTTTTAGGCGATCCGGCTCCGGGGGCCCCGACCCACTCGGAAGGCGTGGGCGACAGCACAACAAAATATGGGAATTGGGCGGAATTCTAGTTTTTTGGCCAAAAAATGCAAAAAATGAGGAACGATCATGGGAGGCGGTGACTATGGTTCCTTAGGTCCTAATTGATGGCCCGAAATTTTTTTTGGCGATCCGAGTCTGGCGGCCCGGCCCACTCGGAAGGCGTGGGCAATAGCACACAAAAATATGGTAATCGAGCGGAAATCTAGTTTTTTTGACGAAAAACACAATAAATGAGGAACGATCATGGCGGGGCGGTGACTATGGTTCCTTAGGTCGTATTTGATGGCCCGGAAAATTTTAGGCGATCGGGGTCCACGGCTCCCGGGACCACTCGGAAGGTGTAAACTATATAGCACACTAAAATATGCAAATCGCGCGGAGTTCTAGTTTTTTGGCTGAAAAATGCAAAGCATTTGGAACGATCATGGTGGGGCAGTGACTATGGTACCTTAGGTCATATTTGATAGTCCGGAAAAATTTTAGGCGATCGGGGTCCGCGGCTCCCCGGACCACTTGGAAGGCGTGGGTATAGCACACGAAAATATAGGAATCGGGCGTAATTCTAGTTTTTTGGCCGAAATATGCAAAAAATGAGAAACGATGATGGCGGGGCGGTTACTATGGTTTCTTTGGTCGTATTTGACGGCCCGGAAAAATTTTAGGCGATCGGGGTCCGGGGGTCCCGGAACCACTTGGAAGGGTGGGCAATAGCACACAAGAATATTGTAATCGGGCGGAATTCTAGTTTTTTGGCCGAAAATCTCAACAAATGAGGAATGATCAAGGCTGGGCGGTGACTATGGTTCCTTATGTCATATTTGATAGTCCGGAAAAATTTTAGGCGATAGGGGTCCGGAGTTCCCGGGTTCACTTGGAAGGCGTGGGCTATAGGACACGAAAATATGGGAATCGCGCGGAATTCTAGTTTTTTGGCGGAAAAATGGAAAAAACTAGGAAAGATCATGGCTGGGCGGTGACTATGGTTCCTTAGGTCGTATTTGATAGTCCGTAATAATTTTAGGCGATAGGGGTCCGGAGGTCCCGGGACCACTCGGAAGGTGTGGGCTATAACACACAAAAATATGGGAATCGCGCGGAATTCTATTTGTTTGGCCGAAAAACCCAAAAAATAAGGAACGATCATGGCGGGGCAGATACTATGCTTCCTTAGGTCGTATTTGATTGCCCGGAAAAATTTTAGGCGATCGGGGTCCGCGGCTCTTGGGACCACTCGCAATGCGTGGGTATAGCACACAAAAATATGGGAATCGGGCGAAATTCTAGGTCTTTTTCAGTAACATGCAAAAAATGTGGAAAGATCTTGGCAGGGCGGTGACTATGGTTCCTTTGGTCTTATTTGATAGTCCGGAAAAATATTAGGCGATAGGGGTCCGGAGGTCCCGGGAACAGTCGGAACGCGTGGGCTATAACACACAAAAATATGGGAATCGCGCGAAATTCTAGATGTTTGGCCGAATAACGCAAAAATTGAGTAACGATCATGGCAGGGTGGATACTATGGTTCCTTAGGTCGTATTTTAAAGTCCGGAAAATTTTTAGGCGAAAGGGGTCAGGAGGTCCCGGGACCACTCGGAAGGCGTGGGCTATAACACACAAAAATATGGGAATTGAGCGAAATTCTAGTTGTTTGGCCGAAAAACTCAAAAAATGAGGAACGAGCATGGTGGGGTGGTTACTATGGTTCCTTAGGTCGTATTTGATGGCCCGAAATTTTTTTAGGCGATCGGGGTTCGGGGTTACCGGGACCCCTTGGAAGGCGTGGGCTAAAGCACACGAAAATATGGAAATCGCGCGGAATTCTAGTTGTTTGGCCGAAAAATGCAAATATTGAGTAACGATCATGGCGGGGAAGATACTATGGTTCCTTAGGTCGTATTTGATAGTCCGGAAAAATTTTAGGCGATAGGGGTCCGGAGACCCGGGACCACTCGGAAGGCGTGGGCTATAACACACAAAAATATGGGATCGCGCGGAATTCTAGTTGTTTGGCCGAAAAATGCAAAAAATGAGGAACGATCATGGCGGTGCGGATACTATGGTTCCTTAGGTCGTATTTGATAGTCCGGAAAAATTTTAGGCGATAGGGGTCCGGAGACCCGGGACCACTCGGAAGGCGTGGGCTATAAAACACAAAAATATGGGATCGCGCGGAATTCTAGTTGTTTGGCCGAAAAACGCAAAAAATGAGGAACGATCATGGCGGGGCAGATACTATGGTTCCTTAGTTCTTATTTGATAGTCCGGAAAAATATTAGGCGAAAGGGGTCCGGAGGTCCCGGGAACACTCGGAAGGCGAGGGCTATAACACACAAAAATATGGGATCGCGCGGAATTCTAGTTGTTTGGCCGAATAATGCAAAAATTGAGTAACGATCATGGCGGGGCAGATACAATGGTTCCTTAGGTCGTATTTGATAGTCCGGAAAATTTTAGGTGAAAGGGGTCAGGAGGTCCCGGGACCACTCGGAAGGTGTGGGCGATAACACACAAAAATATGGGAATCGAGCGAAATCCTAGTTGTTTGGCCGAAAAACTCAAAAAATGAGGAACGAGCATGGTAGGGTGGTTACTATGGTTCCTTAGGTCGTATTTGATGGCCTGAAAACTTTTTAGGCGATCGGGGTTCGGGGTTACCGGGACCCCTTGGAAGGCGTGGGCTAAAGCACACGAAAATATGAAAATTGCGCGGAATTCTAGTTGCTTGGCCGAAAAATGCAAAAATTGAGTAACGATCATTGCGGGGCAGATACTATGGTTCCTTAGGTCGTATTTGATAGTCCGGAAAAATTTTAGGCGATAGGGGTCCGGAGACCCGGGACCACTCGGAAGGCGTGGGCTATAACACACAAAAAAATGGGATCGCGCGGAATACTAGTTGTTTGGCTGAAAAATGCAAAACAATGAGGAACGATCATGGCGGGGCGGATACTATGGTTCCTTAGGTCGTATTTGATAGTCCGGAAAAATTTTAGGCGATAGGGGTCCGGAGACCCGGGACCACTCGCAAGGCGTGGGCTATAACACACAAAAATATGGGATCGCGCGGAATTCTAGTTGTTTGGCCGAAAAATGCAATAAATGAGGAACGATCATGGCGGGGCGGTGACTATGGTTCCTTTGGTCGTATTTGGTGGACCGGAAAATTTTAGGCGATCGGGGTCCACGGCTCCCGGGGCCACTCGCAAGGCGTAAGCTATAGAACACTAAAATAAGCAAATCGCGCGGCGTTCTAGTTTTTGGCCGAAAAATACAAAGCATTTGGAAAGATCATGGTGGGGCGGTGACTATGGTTCCTTTGGTCTTATTTGATAGTCTGGAAAAATATTAGGCGATAGGGGTCCGGAGGTCCCGGGAACACTCGGAACGCGTGGGCTATAACACACAAAAATATGGAAATCGCGCGGAATTAAAGTTTTTTGGCTGAAAAACACAAAAGACTAGGAACGTTCATGGTGGGGAGGTGACTATGGTTCCTTAGGTCGTATTTGATAGTCCGGAAAATTTTTAGGCGATCCGGCTCCGGGGGGCCCGACCCACTCGGAAGGCTTGGGCGATAGCATACAAAAATTTGGGAATCAGGCGGAATTCTAGTGTTTTTGCCAAAAAATGCAAAAAATAAGGAACGATCATGGCGAGGCGGTGACTATGGTTCCTTAGGTCTTAATTGATGGCCCAAAATTTTTTTAGGCGATCCGAGTTCGGCAGCCCGGCCCACTCGGAAGGCGTGGGCAATAGCACACAAAAATATGGTAATCGAGCGGAATTCTAGTTTTTTGGCGGAAAAATGCAAAAAATAAGGAACGATCATGGCGGGACGGATACTATGGTTCCTTAGGTCGTATTTGATAGTTCGGAAAAATTTTAGGCGATAGGGGTCAGGAGGTCCCGGGACCACTCGGAAGGGATGGGCTATAACACACAAAAATATGGGAATCGCGCGGAATTCTAGTTGTCTGGCCGAAAATCGCAAAAAATGAGGAACGATCATGGCGGGGTGGTTACTATGGTTCCTTAGGTCGTATTTGATATCTCGGAAAAATTTTAGGCGATCGGGGTTCGGGGTTCCCGGGACCCCTTGGAAGGCGTGGGCTGCACACGAAAATATGGAAATCGCGCGGAATTATAGTTTTTTGGCTGAAAAACGCAAAAGACTAGGAACGATCATGGCGGGGAGGTGACTATGGTTCCTTAGGTCGTATTTGATAGTCCGGAAAATTTTTAGGCGATCTGGCTCTGGGGGGCCCGACCCACTCGGAAGGCGTGGGCGATAGCATACAAAAATATGGGAATCGGGCGGAATTCTAGGTTTTTGGCAAAAAATGCAAAAAAGTAGGAACGATCATGGCGAGGCATTACTACGGTTCCTTAGGTCTTAATTGATGGCCCGAATATTTTTTAGGCGATCCGAGTCCGGCGGCCCGGCCCACTCGGAAGGCGTGGGCAATAGCACACAAAAATATGGTAATCGAGCGGAATTCTAGTTTTTTGGCCGAAAAACGCAAAAAATAAGGAACGATCATGGCGGGGCGGATACTATGGTTCCTTAGGTCGTATTTGATTGTCCGGAAAAATTTTAGGCGATCGAGGTCCGCGGCTCTTGGGACCACTCGGAATGCGTGGGTATAGCACACGAAAATATGGGAATCGGGCGAAATTCTAGGTCTTTTTCAGTAACATGCAAAAAAATGTTGAAAGATCTTGGCAGGGCGGTGACTATGGTTCCTTTGGTCTTATTTGATAGTCCGGAAAAATATTAGGCGATAGGGGTCCGGAGGTCCCGGGACCACTCGGAAGGCGTCGGCTATAACACACACAAATATGGGAACGCACGGAATTCTAGTTGTTTGGCCGAAAAACGCAAATCAATGAGGAACGATCATGGCGGGGCGGATACTATGGTTCCTTAGGTCGTATTTGATAGTCCAGAAAAATTTTAGGCTATATGGATCAGGGGGTCCCGGGACCACTCGGAAGGCGTGGGCTATAACACACAAAAATATGGGAATCACACAGAATTCTAGTTGTTTGGCCGAAAAACGCAGAAAATGAGGAAAGATCATGGCGGGGTGGTTACTATGGTTCCTTAGGTCGTATTTGATGGCCCGGAAAATTTTTAGGCGATCGGGGTTCGGGGTTCCCGGGACCCCTTGGAAGGCGTGGGCTTTAGCACACGAAAATATGGAAATCGCGCGGAATTCTAGTTTTTTAGCTGAAAAATGCAAAAGACTAGGAACGATCATGGCGGGGCGGTGACTATGGTTCCTTAGGTCGTATTTTATAGTCCGGAAAAGTTTTAGGCGATCCGGCTCCGGGGGGCCCGACCCACTCGGAAGGCGTGGGCGATAGCACACAAAAATATGGGAATCGGGCGGAATTCTAGTTTATTGGCCAAAAAATGCAAAAAATGAGGAACGATCATGGCGAGGCGGTGACTATGGTTCCTTAGGTCCTAATTGATGGCCCGAAAATTTTTTAGGCGATCCGAGTCCGGCGGTCCGGCCCACTCGGAAGGCGTGGGCAATAGCACACAAAAATATGGTAATCGAGCGGAATTCTAGTTTTTTGGATGAAAACCGAAATAAATGAGGAACGATCATGGCGGGGCGGTGACTATGGTTCCTTAGGTCGTATTTGATGGCCCGAAAAATTTTAGGCGATCGGGGTCCACGGCTCCCGGGACCACTCGGAAGGCGTAAGCTATAGCACACTAAAATATGCAAATCGCACGGAGTTCTTGTTTTTTGGCCGAAAAATGCAAAGCATTTGGAACGATCATGGTGGGGTGGTGACTATGGTACCTTAGGACGTATTTGATATTCCGGAAAAATTTTAGGCGATCGGGGTCCGCGGCTCCCCGGACCACTTGGAAGGCGTGGGTATAGCACACGAAAATATGGGAATCGGGCGTAATTCTAGTTTTTTGGCCGAAATATGCAAAAAATGATAAATGATGATGGCGAGGCGGTTACTATGGTTGCTTAGGTCGTATTTGATAGCCCGAAAAAATTTTAGGCGATCGGGGTCCGGGGGTCCCAGAACAACTTGGAAGGGTGGGCAATAGCACACAAAAATATTGTAATAGGGCGGAATTCTAGTGTTTTGGCGGAAAAATGCAACAAATGAGGAATGATCATGGCTGGGCGGTAACTATGGTTCCTTAGGTCGTATTTGATAGTCCGGAAAAATTTTAGGCGATAGGGGTCCGGAGTTCCCGGGTTCACTTGGAAGGCGTGGGCTATAGGACACGAAAATATGGGAATCGCGCGGAATTCTAGTTGTTTGGCCGAAAAACGTAAAAAATGAGGAACGATCATGGCGGGGCGGATACTGTGGTTCCTTAGGTCGTATTTGACAGTCCGGCAAAATTTTAGGCGATAGGGGTCCGGAGGTCCCGGGACCACTCGGAAGGTGTGGGCTATAACACACAAAAATATGGGCATCGCGCGGAATTCTAGTTGTTTGGCCGAAAAACGCAAAATATAAGGAACGATCATGGCGGGGCGGATACTATGGTTCCTTAGGTCGTATTTGATTGCCCATAAAAAGATTAGGCGATCGGGGTCCGCGGCTCTTGGGACCACTCGAAATGCGTGGGTATAGCACACGAAAATATGGGAATCGGGCGAAATTCTAGGTCTTTTTCAGTAACATGCAAAAAATATGGAAAGTTCTTGGCAGGGCGGTGACTATGGTTCCTTTGGTCTTATTTGATAGTCCGGAAAAATATTAGGCGATAGGGGTCCGGAGGTCCCGGGACCACTCGGAAGGCGTGGGCTATAACATACAAAAATATGGGAATCGCGCGGAATTCTAGTTGTTTGGCCGAAAAATGCAAAAAATGAGGAACGATCATAGAGGGGCGGATACTATGGTTCCTTAGGTCGTATTTGATAGTCCGGCAAATTTTTAGGCGATAGGGGTCCGGAGGTCCCGGGACCACTCGGAAGGTGTGGGCTATAACACACAAAAATATGGGCATCGCGTGGAATTCTAGTTGTTTGGCCGAAAAATGCAAAAAATAAGGAACGATCATGTCGGGGCGGATACTATGGTTCCTTAGGTCGTATTTGATTGCCCGTAAAAAGTTTAGGCGATCGGGGTTCGCGGCTCTTGGGACCACTCGGAATGCGTGGGTATAGCACACGAAAATATGGGAATCGGGCGAAATTCTAGGTCTTTTTCAGTAACATGCAAAAAATATGGAAAGATCTTGGCAGGGCGGTGACTATGGTTCCTTTGGTCTTATTTGATAGTCCGGAAAAATATTAGGCGATAGGGGTCCGGAGGTCCCGGGACCACTCGGAAGGCGTGGGCTACAACATACAAAAATATGGGAATCGCGCGGAATTTTAGTTGTTTGGCCGAAAAATGCAAAAAATGAGGAACGATCATGGCGGGGCGGATACTATGGTTCCTTAGGTCGTATTTGATAGTCCGGAAAAATTTTAGGCGATAGGGTCAGGAGGTCCTGGGACCACTCGGAAGGCGTGGGCTAACTATGGGAATCGCGCGGAATTCTAGTTGTTTGGCCGAAAAACGCAAAAAATGAGGAACGATGATGGCGGGGTGGTTACTATGGTTCCTTAGGTCGTATTTGATGGCCCGGAAAATTTTTAGGCGATCGGGGTTCGGGGTTCCTGGGACCCCTTGGAAGGGTGGGCAATAGCACACAAAAATATTGTAATCGGGCGGAATTCTAGTTTTTTGGCCGAAAAATGCAAAAAATGAGGAATGATCATGGCGGGGCGGTTACTATGGTTCCTTAGGTCGTATTTGATGGCCCGGAAAAATTTTAGCCGATCGGGGTCCGGGGGTCCCGGAACCACTTGGAAGGGTGGGCAATAGCACACAAAAATATTGTAATCGGGCGGAATTCTAGTTTTTTGGCCGAAAAATGCAACAAATGAGGAATGATCATGGCTGGGCGGTGACTATGGTTCCTTTGGTCTTATTTGATAGTCCGGAAAAATTCTAGGCGATCGGGGTCCGGAGGTCCCGGGACCACTCGGAAGGCGTGGGCTATAACACACAAAAATATGGGAATCGCGCGGAATTCTAGTTGTTTGGCCGAAAAACGCAAAAAAATGAGGAACGATCATGGCGGGGCGGATACTATGATTCCTTAGGTCGTATTTGATAGTCCGGAAAAATTTTAGGCGATAGGGGTCAGGAGGTCCCGGGATCACTCGGAAGGCGTGGGCTATAACACACAAAAATATAGGAATCGCGCGGAATTCTAGTTGTTTGGCCGAAAAACGCAAAACATGAGGAACGATCATGGCGGGGTGGTTACTATGGTTCCTTAGGTCGTATTTGATGGCCCGAAAATTTTTTAGGCGATCGGGGTTCGGGGTTCCCGGGACCCCTCGGAAGGCGTGGGCTAAAGCACACGAAAATATGGAAATCGCGCGGAATTCTAGTTTTTTGGTTGAAAAATGCAAAAGACTAGGAAGGATCATGGCGGGGCGGTGACTATGGTTCCTTAGGTCCTAATTGATGGCCCGAAAATTTTTTAGGCGATCCGAGTCCGACGGCACGGCCCACTCGGAAGGCGTGGCACAAATAAATATGGTAATCGAGCGGAATTCTAGTTTTTTGGCCGAAAAACACAATAAATGAGGAACGATCATGGCGGGGCGGTGACTATGGTTCCTTAGGTCGTATTTGATGACCCGGAAAATTTTAGGCGATTGGGGTCCACGGCTCCCGGGACCACTCGGAAGGCGTAAGCTATAGCACACGAAAATATGCAAATCGCACGGAGTTCTAGTTTTTTGGCCGAAAAATGCAAAGCATTTGGAACGATCATGGTGGGCGGTGACTATGGTACCTTAGGTCGTATTTTATAGTCCGGTAAAATTTTAGGCGATCGGGGTCCGCGGCTCCCCCGACCACTTAGAAGGCGTGGGTATAGCACACAAAAATATAGGAATCGGGCGTAATTCTAGTTTTTTGGCCGAAAAATGCAAAAAATGAGAAACGATGTTGGCGGGGCGGTTACTATGGTTCCTTAGGTCGTATTTGACGGCCCGGAAAAATTTTAGGCGATCGGGGTCCGGGGGTCCCGGAACCACTTGGAAGGGTGGGCAATAGCACCCAAAATTTTGTAATCGGGCGGAATTCTAGTTTTTTGGCCAAAAAATGCAAAAAATGAGGAACGATCATGGCAGGGCGGTGACTATGGTTTCTTAGGTCGTATTTGATGGCCCGGAAAATTTTACCCGATCGGGGTCCACGGCTTCCGGGACCACTCGGAAGGCGTAAGCTATAGCACACTAAAATATGCAAATCGCGCGGAGTTCTAGTTTTTTGGCCGAAAAATGCAAAGCATTTGGGACGATCATGGCGGGGTGGTGACTATGGTTCCTTAGGTCGTATTTGATAGTCTGGAAAATTTTTAGACGATCCGGCTCCGGGGGGCCCGACCCACTCGGGCGGCGTGGGCGATAGCACACAAAAATATGGGAATCGGGCGTAAATATAGTTTTTTTGCCAAAAAACGCAAAAAATGAGGAACGATTATGGCGGGGCGGTTACTATGGTTCCTTAGGTCGTATTTGACATCCCGGAAAAATTTTAGCCGATCGGGGTCGGGGGGTCCTGGAACCACTTGGAAGGGTGGGCAATAGCACACAAAAATATTGTAATCGGGCGGAATTCTAGTTTCTTGGCCGAAAAATGCAACAAATGAGGAATGATCATGGCTGGGCGGTGACTATGGTTCGTTTGGTCTTATTTGATAGTCTGGAAAAATTTTAGGCGATCGGGGTCCGGAGGTCCCGGGACCACTCGTAAAGGCGTGGGCTATAACACACAAAAATATGGGAATCACGCGGAATTCTAGTTGTTTGGCCGACAAACGCAAAAAATGAGGAACGATCATGGCGGGGCGGATACTATGATTCCTTAGGTCATATTTGATAGTCCGGAAAAATTTTAGGCGATAGGGGTCGGGAGGTCCTGGGACCACTCGGAAGGCGTGGGCTATAACACATAAAAATATAGGAATTGCGCGGAATTCTAGTTGTTTGGCCGAAAAAGGCAAAAAATGAGGAACGATCATTGCGGGGTGGTTACTATGGTTCCTTAGGTCATATTTGATGGCCCGGAAAATTTTTAGGCGATCGGGGTTCGGGGTTCCCGGGACCCCTTGGAAGGCGTGGGCTAAAGCACACGAAAATATGGAAATCGCGCGGAATTCTAGTTTTTTGGCTGAAAAACGCAAAAGACTAGGAAGGATCATGGCGGGGCGGTGACTATGGTTCCTTAGGTCCTAATTGATGGCCCTAAAACTTTTTAGGCGATCCGAGTCCGGCGGCACGGCCCACTCGGAAGGCGTGGCACACAAAAATATGGTAATCGAGCGGAATTCTAGTTTTTTGGCCGAAAAATGCAATAAATGAGGAACGATCATGGCGGGGCAGTGACTATGGTTCCTTAGGTCGTATTTGATGGCCCGGAAAATTTTAGGCGATCGGGGTCCACGGCTCCCGGGACCACTCGGAAGGCGTAAGCTATAGCACACGAAAATATGCAAATCGCGCGGAGTTCTAGTTTTTTGGCCGAAAAATGCAAAGCATTTGGAACGATCATGGTGGGGCGGTGACTATGGTACCTTAGGTCGTATTTTATAGTCCGGAAAAATTTTAGGCGATCGGGGTCCGCGGCTCCCAGGACCACTTAGAATGCGTGGGTATAGCACACGAAAATATGGGAATCGGGCGTAATTCTAGTTTTTTGGCCGAAAAATGCAAAAAATGAGAAACGATGATGGCGGGGCGGTTACTATGGTTCCTTAGGTCGTATTTGACGGCCCGGAAAAATTTTAGGCGATCGGGGTCCGGGGGTCCCGGAACCACTTGGAAGGGTGGGCAATAGCACACAAAAAAATTATAATCGGGAGGAATTCTAGTTTTTTGGCCGAAAAATGAAACAAATGAGGAATGATCATGGCTGGGCAGTGACTATGCTTCCTTTGGTCTTATTTGACAGTCCGGAAAAATTTTAGGCGATCGGGGTCTGCTCCTCCCCGGACCACTTGGAAGGCGTGGATATAGCACACGAAAATATGGGAATTGGGCGTAATTCTAGTTTATTGGCCGAAAAATGCAACAAATGAGAAACGATGATGGCGGGGCGGTTACTATGGTTCCTTAGGTCGTATTTGTTGGCCCGGAAAAATTTTAGGCGATCGGGGTCCGGGGGTCCTGGAACCACTTGGAAGGGTGGGCAATAGCACACAAAAATATTGAAATCGAGCGGAATTCTAGTTTTTTGGCCGAAAAACGCAACAAATGAGGAATGATCATGGCTGGGCGGTGACTATGGTTCCTAAGGTCGTATTTGATATTCCGGAAAAATTTTAGGCGATAGGGGTCCGGAGTTCCCGGGTTCACTTGGAAGGCGTGGGCTATAGGACACAAAAATATGGGAATCGCGCGGAATTCTAGTTGTTTGGCCGAAAAATGTAAAAAATGAGGAACGATCATGGCAGGGCGGATACTATGGTTCCTTAGGTCATATTTGATAGTCCGGAAAAATTTTAGGCGATAGGGGTCCGGAGGTCCCGGGACCACTCGGAAGGTGTAGGCTATAACACACAAAAATATGGGAATCGCGCGAAATTCTAGTTGTTTGGCAGAAAAATGCAAAAAATAAGGAACGATCATGGCGGGGCGGATACTATGGTTCCTTAGGTCGTATTTGATTGCCCGGAAAAATTTTAGGCGATCGGGGTCCGCGGCTCTTGGGACCTCTCAGAATGCGTGGGTATAGCACATGAAAATATGGAAATCGGGGGAAATTCTAGGTCTTTTTCAGTAACATGCAAAAAATGTGGAAAGATCTTGGCAGGGCGGTGACTATGATTCCTTTGGTCTTATTTTATAGTCCGGAAAAATATTAGGCGATAGGGGTCCGGAGGTCCCGGGACCACTCGGAAGGCGTGGGCTATAACACACAAAAGTATGGGAATCGCGCGGAATTCTAGTTGTTTGGCCGAAAAACGCAAAATATGAGAAACAATGATGGTGGGGCGGTTACTATGGTTCCTTAGGTCGTATTTGACGGCCCGAAAAAATTTTAGGCGATCGGGGTCCGGGGGTCCCGGAACCACTTGGAAGGGTGGGCAATAGCACACAAAAATATTGTAAATGGGCGGAATTTTAGTTTATTGGCCGAAAAATGCAACAAATGAGGAATGATCATGGCTGGGCGGTGACTATGGTTCCTTTGGTCTTATTTGATAGTCCGGAAAAATTTTAGGCGATCGGGGTCTGCTGCTCCCTGGACCACTTGGAAGGCGTGGGTATAGCACACGAAAATATGGGAATCGGGCGTAATTCTAGTTTTTTGGCGAAAAAATGCAAAAAATGAGAAACGATGATGGCGGGGCGGTAACTATGGTTTCTTAGGTCGTATTTGACGGCCCGGGAAAATTGTAGCCGATCGGGGTCCGGGGATCCCGGAACCACTTGGAAGGGTGGGCAATAGCACATAAAAATATTGTAATCGGGCGGAATTCTAGTTTTTTGGCCGAAAAACGCAACAAATGAGGAATGATCATGGCTGGGCGGTGACTATGGTTCCTTAGGTCGTATTTGATAGTCCGGAAAAATTTTAGGCGATAGGGGTCCGGAGTTCCCGGGTTCACTTGGAAGGCGTGGGCTATAGGACACGAAAATATGGGAATCGCGCGGAATTCTAGTTGTTTGGCCGAAAAACGTAAAAAATGAGGAACGATCATGGCGGGGCGGATACTATGGTTCCTTAGGTCGTATTTGATAGTCCAGAAAAATTTTAGGCGATAGGGGTCCGGAGGTCCCGGGACCACTCGGAAGGTGTGGGATATAACACACAAAAATATGGGAATCGCGCGGAATTCTAGTTGTTTGGCCGAAAAATGCAAAAAATAAGGAACGATCATGGCAGGGCGGATAATATGGTTCCTTAGGTCGTATTTGATTGCCCGGAAAAATTTTAGGCGATCGGGGTCCGCGGCTCTTGGGACCACTCGGAATGCGTGGGTATAGCACACGAAAATATGGGAATCGGGCGAAATTCTAGGTCTTTTTCAGTAACATGCAAAAAATGTGGAAAGATCTTGGCAGGGTGGTGACTATGATTCCTTTGGTCTTATTTGATCGTCCGGAAAAATATTAGGCGATAGGGGTCCGGAGGTCCCGGGACCACTCGGAAGGCGTGGGCTACAACACACAAAAATATGGGAATCGCACGGAATTCTAGTTGTTTGGCCAAAAAATGCAAAATATGAGAAACGATGATGGCGGGGCGGTTACTATGGTTCCTTAGGTCATATATGACGGCCCGGAAAATTTTTAGGCGATCTGGGTCTGGGGGTCCCGGAAACACTTGGAAGGGTGGGCAATAGCACACAAAAATATTGTAATCGGGCGGAATTCTAGTTTATTGGCCGAAAAATGCAACAAATGAGGAATGATCATGGATGGGCGGTGATTATGGTTCCTTTGGTCTTATTTGATAGTCCGGAAAAATTTTAGGCGATCGGGTTCTGCTGCTCCCCGGACCACTTGGAAGGCGAGGGTATAGCACACGAAAATATGGGAATCGGGGGTAATTCTAGTTTTTTTGCCGAAAAATGCAAAAAATGAGAAACGATGATGGCGGGGCGGTTACTATGGTTCCTTAGGTCGTATTTGATGGCACAAAAAATTTTTAGGCGATCGGGGTCCGGGGGTCCCGGAACCACTTGGAAGGGTGGGCAATAGCACACAAAAATATTGTAATCGGGCGGAATTCTAGTTTTTTGGCCGAAAAACGCGACAAATGAGGAATGATCATGGCTGGGCGGTGACTATGGTTCCTTATGTCGTATTTGATAGTCCTGAAAAATTTTAGGCGATAGGGGTCCGGAGTTCCCGCGTTCACTTGGAAGGCGTGGGCTATAGGACACGAAAATATAGGAATCGCGCGTAATTCTAGTTTTTTGGCCGAAAAACAGAAAAAACTAGGAACGATCAAGGCTGGGCGGTGACTATGGTTTCTTAGGTCTTATTTGATAGTCCGGAAAATTTTAGGTGATAGGGGTTCGGAGACCCGGGACCACTCGGAAGGCATGGGCTATAACACACAAAAATATGGGATGGCGCGGAATCCTTGTTGTTTGGCCAAAAAACGCAAAAAATGAGGAACGATCATGGCGGGGCGGATACTATGGTTCCTTAGGTCATATTTGATAGTCCGGAAAAAATTTAGGCGATAGGGTTCCGGATGTCCCGGGACCACTCGGAAGGCGTGGGCAATAGCACACAAATATATTGTAATCGGGCGGAATTCTAGTTTTTTGGCCGAAAAATGCAACAAATGAGGAATGATCAAGGCTGGGCGGTGACTATGGTTCCTTAGGTCATATTTGATAGTCCGGAAAAATTTTAGGCGATAAGTGTCCGGATTTCCCGGGTTCACTTGGAAGGCGTGGGCTATAACACACAAAAATATGGGAATCGCGCGGAATTCTAGTTTTTTGGCCGAAAAACGCAAAAAAAGAGGAACGATCATGGCGGGGTGGTTACTATGGTTCCTTATGTCATATTTGATGGCCCGGAAAAATGTTAGGCGATCGGGGTCCGCGGCTCTTGGGACCACTCGGAATGCGTGGGTATAGCACACGAAAATATGGGAATCGGGCAAAATTCTAGGTGTTTTTCAGTAACATGCAAAAAATGTGGAAAGATCTTGGCAGGGCGGTGACTATAGTTCCTTTGGTCTTATTTTATAGTCCGGAAAAATATTAGGCGATAGGGGTCCGGAACCCGGACCACTCGGAAGGCGTGGGCTATAACACACAAAAATATGGGAATCGCGCGGAATTCTAGTTGTTTGGCCGAAAAATGCAAAAAAAGAGAAACGATAATGGCGGTGCGGTTACTATGGTTCCTTAGGTCGTATTTGATGGCCCGGAAAAATTTTAGGCGATCGGGGTCCGGGGGTCCCGGAACCACTTGGAAGGGTGGGCAATAGCACACAAAAATATTGTAATCGGGCGGAATTCTAGTTTTTTGGCCGAAAAATGGAAAAAATGAGGATTGATCATGGCTGGGCGGTGGCTATGGTTCCTTTGGTCTTATTTGATAGTCTGGAAAAATATTAGGCGATAGGGGTCCGGAGGTCCCGGGTTCACTTGGAAGGCGTGGGCTATAGGACACGAAAATATGGGAATCGCGCGGAATTCTAATTGTTTGGACGAAAAATGCAAAAAATGAGGAACGATCATGGCGGGGTGGTTACTATGGTTCCTTAGGTCGTATTTGATGGCCCGGAAAATTTTTAGGCGATCGGGGTTCGGGGTTCCCGGGACCCCTTGGAAGGCATGGGCTAAAGCACACGAAAATATGGAAATCGCGCAGAATTCTAGTTTTTTGGCTGAAAAATGCAAAAGACTAGGAAGGAGCATGGCGGGGCGGTGACTATGGTTCCTTAGGTCGTATTTGATAGTCCGGAAAATTTTTAGGCGATCTGGCTCCGGGGGGCCCGACCCACTCGGAAGGCGTGGGGGATAGCACACAAAAATATGGGAATCGGACGGAATTCTAGTTTTTTGGCCAAAAAATGCAAAACAATGAGGAACGATCTTGGCGAGGCGGTGGCTATGGTTCATTAGGTCCTAATTGATGGCCCGAAAATTTTTTAGGCGATCCGAGTTCGGCGGCCTGGCCCACTCGGAAGGCGTGGGGCACACAAAAATATGGTAATCGAGCGGAATTCTAGTTTTTTGGCCGAAAAACGCAATAAATAAGGAACGATCATGGCGGGGCGGATACTATGGTTCCTTAGGTCGTATTTGATAGTCCGGAAAAAAT
Organism: Nicotiana tomentosiformis; assembly: GCF_000390325.3. NCBI lineage: Eukaryota > Viridiplantae > Streptophyta > Magnoliopsida > Solanales > Solanaceae > Nicotiana > Nicotiana tomentosiformis. The sequence continues at coordinate 104,567 of NW_027174565.1, forward strand.
TTAGGCGATAGGGGTCAGGAGGTCCCGGGACCACTTGGAAGGCGTGGACTATAACACACAAAAATATGGGAATCGCGCGGAATTCTAGTTGTTTGGCTGAAAAATGCAAAAAATGAGGAACGATCATGGCAGGGTAGTTACTATGGTTCCTTAGGTCGTATTTGATGGCCCGGGAAATTTTTAGGCGATCGGCGTTCGGGGTTCCCGGAAGCCCTTGGAAGGCGTGGGCTATAACACACAAAAATATGGGAATCGCGCGGAATTCTAATTGTTTGGCCGAAAAACGCAAAAAATGAGGAACGATCATGGCGGGGTGGTTACTATGGTTCCTTAGGTCGTATTTGATGGCCCGGAAAATTTTTAGGCGATCGGGGTTCGGGGTTCCCGGGAACCCTTGGAAGGCATGGGCTAAAGCACACGAAAATATGGAAATCGCGCGGAATTCTAGTTTTTTGGCTGAAAAACGCAAAAGACTAGGAAGGATCATGGCGGGGCGTTGACTATGGTTCCTTAGGTCGTATTTGATAGTCCGGAAAATTTTTAGGCGATCCGGTTCTGGGGGGCCCGACCAACTCGGAAGGCGTGGGGGATAGCACACAAAAATATGGGAATCGGGCGGAATTCTAGTTTTTTGGCCAAAAAATGCAAAAAAATGAGGAACGATCTTGGCGAGGCGGTGTCTATGGTTCCTTAGGTCCTAATTGATGTCCCGAAAATTTTTTAGGCGATCCGAGTCCGGCAGCCCGGCCCACTCGGAAGGCGTGGGGCACACAAAAATATGGAAGGCGTGGACTATAACACACAAAAATATGGGAATCGCGCGGAATTCTAGTTGTTTGGCCGAAAAATGCAAAAAATGAGGAACGATCATGGCGGGGTAGTTACTATGGTTCCTTAGGTCGTATTTGATGGCCCGGAAAAATTTTAGGCGATCGGGGTTCGGGGTTCCCGGAAGCCCTTGGAAGGCGTGGGCTATAACACACAAAAATATGGGAATCGCGCGGAATTCTAATTGTTTGGCCGAAAAACGCAAAAAATGAGGAACGATCATGGCGGGGTGGTTACTATGGTTCCTTAGGTCGTATTTGATGGCCCGGAAAATTTTTAGGCGATCGGGGTTCGGGGTTCCCGGGAACCCTTGGAAGGCATGGGCTAAAGCACACGAAAATATGGAAATCGCGCGGAATTCTAGTTTTTTGGCTGAAAAACGCAAAAGACTAGGAAGGATCATGGCGGGGCGTTGACTATGGTTCCTTAGGTCGTATTTGATAGTCCGGAAAATTTTTAGGCGATCCGGTTCCGGGGGGCCCGACCAACTCGGAAGGCGTGGGGGATAGCACACAAAAATATGGGAATCGGGCGGAATTCTAGTTTTTTGGCCAAAAAATGCAAAAAAATGAGGAACGATCTTGGCGAGGCGGTGTCTATGGTTCCTTAGGTCCTAATTGATGTCCCGAAAATTTTTTAGGCGATCCGAGTCCGGCGGCCCGGCCCACTCGGAAGGCGTGGGGCACACAAAAATATGGTAATCGAGCGGAATTCTAGTTTTTTGCCGAAAAACGCAATAAATGAGGAACGATCATGGCGGGGCAGTGACTATGGTTCCTTAGGTCGTATTTGATGGCCCGGAAAATTTTAGGCGATCGGGGTCCAGGGCTCCCAGGACCACTCGGAAGGCGTAAGCTATAGCACACGAAAATATGCAAATCGTGCGGAGTTCTAGTTATTTGGCTGAAAAATGCAAAGCATTTGGAACGATCATGGTGGGGCGGTGACTATGGTAGCTTAGGTCGTATTTGATAGTCCGGAAAAATGTTAGGCGATCGGGGTCCGTGGCTCCCCGGACCACTTGGAAGGAGTGGGTATAGCACACGAAAATATGGGAATCGGGCGGAATTCTAGTTTTTTGGCGGAAAAACGCAACAAATGAGGAATGATCATGGCTGGGGGTTGACTATGGTTCCTTAGGTCGTATTTGATAGTCCGAAAAAATTTTAGGCGATAGGTGTCCGGATTTCCCGGGTTCATTTGGAAGGCGTGGGCTATAGGACACGAAAATATGGGAATCGCGCAGAATTCTAGTTGTTTGGCCGAAAAACGTAAAAAATGAGGAACGATCATGGCGGGGCGGATACTATGGTTCCTTAGGTCGTATTTGATAGTCCGGAAAAATTTTAGGCGATAGGGGTCCGGAGGTCCCGGTACCACTCGGAAGGTGTGGGCTATAACACACAAAAATATGGGAATCGCGCGGAATTCTAGTTGTTTGGCCGAAAAACGCAAAAAATAAGGAATGATCATGGCGGGGCGGATACTATGGTTCCTTAGGTCGTATTTGATTGCCCGGAAAAATGTTAGGCGATCGGGGTCCGCGGCTCTTGGGACCACTCGGAATGCGTGGGTATAGCACATGAAAATATGGGAATCGGGAAAAATTCTAGGTCTTTTTCAGTAATATGCAAAAAATGTGGAAAAATCTTGGCAGGGCGGTGACTATGATTCCTTTGGTCTTATTTGATAGTCCAGAAAAATATTAGGCGATAGGGGTCTGGAGGTCCCGGGACCACTCGGAAGGCGTGGGCAATAGCACAAAAATATATTGTAATCGGGCGGAATTCTAGTGTTTTGGCCGAAAAATGCAACAAATGAGGAATGATCATGGCTGGGCGGTGACTATGGTTCCTTAGGTCGTATTTGATAGTCCGGAAAAATTTTAGGCGATAAGTGTCCGGATTTCCCGGGTTCACTTGGAAGGCGTGGGCTATAACACACAAAAATAAGGGAATCGCGCGAAATTCTAGTTGTTTGGCCGAAAAACGCAAAAAATGAGGAACGATCATGGCGGGGTGGTTACTATGGTTCCTTATGTCGTATTTGATGGCCCGGAAAAATTTTAGGCGATCGGGGTCCGCGGCTCTTGGGACCACTCGGAATGCGTGGGTATAGCACACGAAAATATGGGAATCGGGCAAAATTCTAGGTCTTTTTCAGTAACATTCAAAAAATGTGGAAAAATCTTGGCAGGGCGGTGACTATAGTTCCTTTGGTCTTATTTGATAGTCCGGAAAAATATTAGGCGATAGGGGTCCGGAGGACCCGGGACCACTCGGAAGGCGTGGGCTATAACACACAAAAATATGGGAATCGCGCGGAATTCTAGTTGTTTGGCCGAAAAATGCAAAAAATGAGAAACGATGATGGCGGGGCGGTTACTATGGTTCCTTAGGTCGTATTTGACGGCCCGGAAAAATTTTAGGCGATCGGGGTCTGGGAGTCCCGGAACCACTTGGAAGGGTGGGCAATAGCACACAAAAATATTGTAATCGGGCAGAATTCTAGTTTTTTGGCCGAAAAATGCAACAAATGAGGTCTAATCATGACTGGGCGGTGACTATGGTTCCTTAGGTCGTATTTGATAGTCCGGAAAAATTTTAGGCGATCGGGGTCCGCGGCTCCCCGGACCACTTGGAAGGCGTGGGTATAGCACACGAAAATATGGGAATCGGGCGTAATTCTAGTTTTTTGGCCGAAAAATGCAAAAAATGAGAAACGATGATGGCGGGGCGGTTACTATGGTTCCTTAGGTCGTATTTGACGGCCCGGAAAAATTTTAGGCGATCGGGGTCCGGGGGTCCCGGAACCACTTGGAAGGGTGGGCAATAGCACACAAAAATATTGTAATCGGGCGGAATTCTAGTTTTTTGGCCGAAAAACGCAACAAATGAGGAATGATCATGGCTGGGCGGTGACTATGGTTCCTTAGGTCGCATTTGATAGTCCGGAAAAATTTTAGGCGATAGGGGTCTGGAGTTCCTGGGTTCACTTGGAAGGCGTGGGCTATAGGACACGAAAATATGGGAATCGCGTGGAATTCTAGTTTTTTGGCCGAAAAATAGAAAAAACTAGGAACGATCAAGTCTGGGCGGTGACTATGGTTCCTTAGGTCTTATTTGATAGTCCGGATAAATTTTAGGCGATAGGAGTCCGGAGACCCGGGACCACTCGGATGGCGCGGAATCCTTGTTGCTTGGCCGAAAAACGCAAAAAATGAGGAACGATCATGGCGGGGCGGATACTATGGTTCCTTAGGTCGTATTTGATAGTCCAGACAAAATTTAGGCGATAGGGGTCTGGAGGTCCCGGGACTACTCGGAAGGCGTGTGCAATAGCACACAAATATATTGTAATCGGGCAGAATTCTAGTTTTTTGGCCGAAAAATGCAACAAATGAGGAATGATCATGGCTGGGCGGTGACTATGGTTCCTTAGGTCGTATTTGATAGTCCGGAAAAAGTTTAGGCGATAAGTGTCCGGATTTCCCGGGTTCACTTGGAAGGCGTGGGCTATAACACACAAAAATATGGGAATCGCGCGAAATTCTAGTTGTTTGGCCGAAAAACGCAAAAAATGAGGAACGATCATGGAGTGGTGGTTACTATGGTTACTTATGTCGTATTTGATGGCCCGGAAAAATGTTAGGCGATCGGGGTCCGCGGCTCTTGGGACCACTCGGAATGCGTGGGTATAGCACACGAAAATATGGGAATCGGGCAAAATTCTAGGTATTTTTCAGTAACATGCAAAAAATGTGGAAAAATCTTGGCTGGGCGGTGGCTATGGTTCCTTTGGTCTTATTTGATAGTCCCGAAAAATATTAGGCGATAGGGGTCCGGAGGTCCCGGGACCACTCGGAAGGCGTGGGCTATAACACACAAAAATATGGGAATCACGCGCAATTCTAGTTGTTTGGCCGAAAAATGCAAAAAATGAGGAACGATCATGGCGGGGTGGTTACTATGGTTCCTTAGGTCATATTTGATGGCCCGGAAAATTTTTAGGCGATCGGGGTTCGGGGTTCCCGGGACCCCTTGGAAGGCATGGGCTAAAGCACACGAAAATATGGAAATCGCGCGGAATTCTAGTGTTTTGGCTGAAAAATGCAAAAGACTAGGAAGGAGCATGGCGGGGCGGTGACTATGGTTCCTTAGGTCATTTTTGATAGTCCGGAAAATTTTTAGGCGATCCGGCTCCGGGGGGCCCGACCCACTCGGAAGGCGTGGGGGATAGCACACAAAAATATGGGAATCGGGCGGAATTCTAGTTTTTTGGCCAAAAAATGCAAACAAATGAGGAACGATCTTGGCGAGGCGGTGACTATGGTTCCTTAGGTCCTAATTGATGGCCCGAAATTTTTTTAGGCGATCCGAGTCAGGCGGCCCGGCCCACTCGGAAGGCGTGGGGCATACAAAAATTTTGTAATCGATTGGAATTCTAGTTTTTTGGCCGAAAAACGCAATAAATGAGGAACGATCATGGCGGGGCGGATACTATGGTTCCTTAGGTCGTATTTGATAGTCCGGAAAAATTTTAGGCGATAGGGGTCAGGAGGTCCCGGGACCACTCGGAAGGCGTGGGCTATAACACACAAAAATATGGGAATCGTGCGGAATTCTAGTTGTTTGGCCGAAAAATGAAAAAAATGAGGAACGATCATGGCAGGGTAGTTACTATGGTTCCTTAGGTCGTATTTGATGGCCCGGAAAATTTTTAGGCGATCAGGGTTCGGGGTTCCCGGAAACCCTTGGAAGGCGTGGGCTATAACACACAAAAATATGGGAATCGCGCGAAATTCTAGTTGTTTGGCCGAAAAATGCAAAAAATGAGGAACGATCATGGCGGGGTGGTTACTATGGTTCCTTATGTCGTATTTGAAGGCCCGGAAAATTTTTAGGCGATCGGGGTTCGGGGTTCCTGGGAACCCTTGGAAGGCATGGGCTAAAGCACAGGAAAATATGGAAATCGCGCGGAATTCTAGTTTTTTGGCAGAAAAACGCAAAAGACTAGGAAGGATCATGGCGGGGCAGTGACTATGGTTTCTTAGGTCGTATTTGATTGTCCGGAAAATTTTTAGGTGATCCGGCTCCGGGGGGCCCGACCCACTCGGAAGGCGTGGGGGATAGCACACAAAAATATGGGAATCGGGCGTAATTCTAGTTTTTTGGCCGAAAAATGCAAAAAATGCGAAACGATGATTGCGGGGCGGTTACTATGGTTCCTTAGGTCATATTTGACGGCCCGAATTTTAGGCGATCGGGGTCCGGGGGTCCCGGAACCACTTGGAAGGGTGGGCAATAGCACACAAAAATATTGTAATCGGGCGGAATTCTAGTTTTTTGGCCGAAAAACGCAACAAATGAGGAATGATCATGGATGGGCGGTGACTATGGTTCCTTAGGTCGTATTTGATAGTACGGAAAAATTTTAGGCGATAGGGGTCTGGAGTTCCCGGGTTCACTTGGACGGCGTGGGCTATAGGACACGAAAATATGGGAATCGCGCGGAATTCTAGTTTTTTGGCCGAAAAACGGAAAAAACTAGGAACGATCATGGCTGGGCGGTGACTATGGTTCCTTAGGTCTTATTTGATAGTCCGGAAAAATTTTAGGCGATAGGGGTCCGGAGACCCGGGACCACTCGGAAGGCGTGGGCTATAACACACAAAAATATGGGATCGCGCGGAATTCTAGTTGTTTGGCCGAAAAACGCAAAAAATGAGGAACGATCATGGCGGGGCGGTGACTATGGTTCCTTAGGTCGTAATTGATGGCCCGAAAAATTTTTAGGCGATCCGAGTCCGGCGGCCTGGCCCACTCGGAAGGCGTGGGCAATAGCACACAAAAATATGATAATCGAGCGGAATTCTAGTTTTTTGGCCGAAAAACGCAATAAATGAGGAACAATCATGGCGGGGCGGTGACTATGGTTCCTTAGGTCGTATTTGATGGCCCGAAAAATTTTAGGCGATCGGCGTCCACGGCTCCCGGGACCCCTTGGAAGGCGTGGGCTAAAGCACACGAAAATATGGAAATCGTGCGGAATTCTAGTTTTTTGGCTGAAAAATGGAAAAAACTAGGAACGATCATGGCTGGGCGGTGACTATGGTTCCTTAGGTCTTATATGATAGTCCGGAAAAATATTAGGCGATAGAGGTCCGCGTCTCTTGGGACCACTCGGAATGCGTGGGTATAGCGCACGAAAATATGGGAATCGGGCGAAATTCTAGTTGTTTGGCCGAAAAACGCAAAAAATGAGGAACGATCATGGCGGGGCGGATACTATGGTTCCTTAGGTCATATTTGATAGTCCGGGAAATTTTTAGGCGATCGGGGTCCGGAGGTCCCGGGACCCCTCGGAAGGTGTGGGCTAACACACAAAAATATGGGATCGCGCGGAATTCTAGTTGTTTGGCCGAAAAATGCAAAAAATAAGGAACGATCATGGCAGGGCTCTTGGGAAATATTTGATTGCCCGGAAAATTTTTTAGGCGATCGGGGTCCGCGGCTCTTGGGACCACTCGGAATGCGTGGGTATAGCACACGAAAATATGGGAATCGGGCGAAATTCTAGGTCTTTTTCAGTAACATGCAAAAAATGTGGAAAGATCTTGGCAGGGCGGTGACTATGGTTCCTTTGGTCTTATTTGATAGTCCGGAAAAATATTAGGCGATAGGTGTCCGGAGGTCCCGGGACCACTCGGAAGGCGTGGGCTATAACACACAAAAATATGGGAATCGCGCAGAATTTAAGTTGTTTGGCCGAAAAATGCAAAAAATGAGGAACGATCATGGCGGGGCGGATACTATGGTTCCTTAGGTCGTATTTGATAGTCCGGAAAAATTTTAGGCGATAGGGGTCAGGAGGTCCCGGGACCACTCGGAAGGCGTGGGCTATAACACACAAAAATATGGGAATCGCGCGGAATTCTAGTTGTTTGGCCGAAAAACGCAAAAAATGAGGGAACGATCATGGCGGGGTGGTTACTATGGTTCTTTAGGTCATATTTGATGGCCCGGAAAATTTTTAGGCGATCGGGGTTCGGGGTTCCCGGGACCCCTTGGAAGGCGTGGGCTAAAGCACACGAAAATATGGAAATCGCGCGGAATTCTAGTTTTTTGGCTGAAAAACGCAAAAGACTAGGAACGATCATGGCGGGGCGGTGACTATGGTTCCTTAGGTTGTATTTGATAGTCCGGAAAAATTTTATGCGATCCGGCTCCGGGGGGCCCGACCCACTCGGAAGGCGTGGGCGATAGCACACAAAAATATGGGAATCGGGCGGAATTCTTGTGTTTTGGCCAAAAAATGCAAAAAATGAGAAACGATCATGGCGAGGCGATGACTATGGTTCTTTAGGTCCTAATTGATGGCCCGAAAATTTTTTAGGCGATTCGAGTCCGGCGGCCCGGCCCACTCGGAAGGCGTGGGCAATAGCATACAAAAATATGGTAATCGAGCGGAATTCTAGTTTTTTGGCCAAAAATGCAAAACATGAGGAACGATCATGGCGAGACGGTGACTATGGTTCCTTAAGTCGTAATTGATGGCCCGAAAATTTTTTTGGCGATCCGAGTCCGTCGGCCTGGCCCACTCGGAAGGCGTGGGTCCACGGCTCCCGGGACCATTCGGAAGGCGTAAGCTATAGCACACGAAAATATGCAAATCGCACGGAGTTCTAGTGTTTTGGCCTAAAAATGCAAATCATTTGGAACGATCATGGTGGGGCGGTGACTATGGTACCATAGGTCGTATTTGATAGTCCGGAAAATTTTTAGGCGATCGGGGTCCGCGGCTCCCCGGACCACTTGGAAGGCGTGGGTATAGCACACGAAAATATGGGAATCGGGTGTAATTCTAGTTTTTCGGCCGAAAAATGCAAAAAATGAGAAACGATGATCGCGAGGCGGTTACTATGGTTCCGTAGGTCGTATTTGACGGCCCGGAAAAATTTTAGGCGATCGGGGTCCGGGGGTCCCGGAACCACTTGGAAGGGTGGGCAATAGCACACAAAAATATTGTAATCGGGCGGAATTCTAGTTTTTTGGCTGAAAAACGCAACAAATGAGGAATGATCATGGCTGGGCGGTGACTATGGTTCCTTAGGTCGAATTTGATAGTCCGGAAAAATTTTAGGCGATAGGGGTCCGGAGTTCTCGGGTTCACTTGGAAGGCGTGGGTTGACACGAAAATATGGGAATCGAGCGGAATTCTAATTTTTTGGCCGAAAAACGGATAAAACTAGGAAGGATCATGGCTGGGCGGTGACTATGGTTCCTTAGGTCTTATTTGATAGTCCGGAAAAATTTTAGGCGATAGGGGTCCGCGTCTCTTGGACCACTCGGAATGCGTGGGTATAGCACACGAAAATATGGGAATCGGGCGAAATTCTAGTTGTTTGGCCGAAAAATGCAAAAAATGAGGAATGATCATGGCGGGGCGAATACTATGGTTCCTTAGGTCGTATTTGATAGTCCGGAAAATTTTTAGGCGATCGGGGTCCGGAGGTCCCGGGACCCCTCGGAAGGCGTGGGCTATAACACACAAAAATATGGGAATCGCGCGAAATTCTAGTTGTTTGTCCGAAAAACGCAAAAAATAAGGAACGATCATGGCAGGGCGGATAATATGGTTCCTTAGGTCGTATTTGATTGCCCGGAAAAATTTTAGGCGATCGGGGTCCGCGGCTCTTGGGACCACTCGGAATGCGTGGGTATAGCACACGAAAATATGGGAATAGGGCGAAATTCTAGGTCTTTTTAAGTAACATGCAAAAAATGTGGAAAGATCTTGGCAGTGCGGTGACTATGGTTCCTTTGGTCTTATTTGATAGTCCAGAAAAATATTAGGCGATAGGGGTCCGGAGGTCCCGGGACCATTCGGAAGGCGTGGGCTATAACACACAAAAATATGGGAATCGCGCGGAATTCTAGTTGTTTGGCCGAAAAACGCAAAAAATAAGGAACGATCATGGAGGGGCGGATACTATGGTTCATTAAGTCGTATTTGATTGCCCGAAAATATTTTAGGCGATCAGGGTCCACGGCTCCCGGGACCACTCGGAAGGCGTGGGCTATAACACACGAAAATATGGGAATCGCGCGGAATTCTAGTTTTTTGGCCGAAAAATGTAAAGCATTTGGAACGATCATGGTGGGGCGGTGACTATGGTACCTTAGGTCGTATTTGATAGTCCGGAAAAATTTTAGGCGATCGGGGTCCGCGGCTCCCTGGACCACTTCCAAGGCGTGGGTATAGCACACAAAAATATGGGAATAGGCCGTAATTCTAGTTTTTTGGCCGAAAAATGCAAAAATGAGAAACGATGATCGTGGGGCGGTTACTATGGTTCCTTAGGTCGTATTTAACGGCCCAGAAAAATTTTAGGCGATCGGGGTCCGGGGGTCCCGGAACCACTTGGAAGGGTGGGCAATAGCACACAAAAATATTGTAATCGGGCGGAATTCTAGATTTTTGGCCGAAAAACACAACAAATGAGGAATGATCATGGCTGGGCGGTGACTATTGTTCCTTAGGTCGTATTTGATAGTCCGGAAAATTTTTAGGCGATAGGGGTCCGGAGTTCCCGGGTTCACTTGGAAGGAGTGGGCTATAGGACACGAAAATATGGGAATCGCGCAGAATTCTAGTTTTTTTGCCGAAAAATGGAAATAACTAGGAACGATCATAGCTGGGCGGTGACTATGGTTCCTTAGGTCTTATTTGATAGTCCGCAAAAATTTTAGGCGATCGGGGTCCGCGGCTCTTGGGACCACTTGGAATGCGTGGGTATAGCACACAAAAATATGGGAATCGGGCGAAATTCTAGTTGTTTGGCCGAAAAACGCAAAAAATGAGGAACGATCATGGCGGGGTGGTTACTATGGTTCCTTAGGTCGTATTTGATGGCCCGGAAAATTTTTAGACGATCGGGGTTCGGGGTTCCCGGGACCCCTTTGAAGGCGTGGGCTAAAGCACACGAAAATATGGAAATCGCGCGGAATTCTAGTTTTTTGGCTGAAAAATGCAAAAGACTAGGAACGATCATGGCGGGGCGGTGACTATCGTTCCTTAGGTCGTATTTGATAGTCCGGAAATTATTTAGGCGATCCGAGTCCGGCGGCCCGGCCCACTCGGAAGGCGTGGGGCACACAAAAATATGGTAATCGAGCGGAATTCTATCTTTTTGGCTGAAAAATGCAATAAATGAGGAACGATCATGGCGGGCGGTGACTATGGTTCCTTAGGTCATATTTGATGGCCCGGAAAATTTTAGGCGATCGGGGTCCACGGCTCCCGGGACCACTCGGAAGGCGTATGCTATAGCACACGAAAATATGCATATCGCGCGGAGTTCTAGTTTTTTGGCTGAAAAATGCAAAGCATTATGAACGATCATGGTGGGGCGGTGACTATGGTACCTTAGGTCGTATTTGATAGTCCGTAAAAATTTTGGGCGATCGGGGTCCGCGGCTCCCCGGACCACTTGGAAGGCGTGTGTATAGCACACGAAAATATGGGAATCGGGCGTAATTCTAGTTTTTTTGCCGAAAAGTGCAAAAAATGAGAAACGATGATCGCGGGGCGGTTTCTATGGTTCCTTAGGTCGTATTTGACGGCCCGAAAAAATTTTAGGCGATCGGGGTCCGGGGGTCCCGGAACCACTTGGAAGGGTGGGCAATAGCACACAAAAATATTGTAATCGTGCAGAATTCTAGTTTTTTGGCCGAAAAACGCAACAAATGAGGAATGATCATGGCTGGGCGGTGACTATGGTTCCTTAGGTCGTATTTGATAGTCCGGAAAAATTTTAGGCGATAGGGGTCCGGAGTTCCCGGGTTCACTTGGAAGGCGTGGGTTATAGGACACGAAAATATGGGAATCGCGCAGAATTCTAGTTTTTTGGCCGAAAAACGGAAAAAACTAGGAACGATCATGGCTGGGAGGTGACTATGGTTCCTTAGGTCTTATTTGATAGTCCGGAAAAATTTTAGGCGATAGGGGTCCGCGTCTCTTGGGACCACTCGGAATGCGTGGGTATAGCACACGAAAATATAGGAATCGGGCGAAATTCTAGGTCTTTTTCAGTAACATGCAAAAAATGTGGAAAGATCTTGGCAGGGAGGTGACTATGGTTCCTTTGGTCTTATTTGATAGCATGGAAAATTTTTAGGCGATCGGGGTCGGAGGTCCCGGGACCCCTCGGAAGGTGTGGGCTATAACACACAAAAATATGGGAATCGCGTGAAATTGTAGTTGTTTGGCCGAAAAACGCAAAAAATAAGGAACGATCATGGCAGGGCGGATAATATGGTTCCTTATGTCGTATTTAATTGCCCGAAAAAATTTTAGGCGATCGGGGTCCGCGGCTCTTGGGACCACTCGGAATGCGTGGGTATAGCACATGAAAATATGGGAATCGGGCGAAATTCTAGGTCTTTTTCAGTAACATGCAAAAAATGTGGAAAGATCTTGGCAGGGCGGTGACTATGGTTCCTTTGGTCTTATTTGATAGTCCAGAAAAATATTAGGCGATAGGGGTCCGGAGGTCCCGGGACCACTCGGAAGGCATGGGCTATAACACACAAAAATATGGGAATCGCGCGGAATTCTAGTTGTTTGGCCGAAAAACGCAAAAAATGAGGAACAATCATGGCGGGGCGGATACTATGGTTCCTTAGGTCGTATTTGATAGTCCGAAAAAATTTTAGGCGATAGGGGTCAGGAGGTCCCGGGACCACTCGGAAGGCGTGGGCTATAACACACAAAAATATGGGAATCTCGCGGAATTCTAGTTGTTTGGCCTAAAAATGCAAAAAATGAGGAACGATCATGGTGGGGTGGTTACTATGGTTCCTTAGGTCGTAATTGATGGCCCGGAAAATTTTTAGGCGATCGGGGTTCGGGGTTCCCGGGACCCCTTGGAAGGCGTGGGCTAAAGCACACGAAAATATGGAAATCGCGCGGAATTCTAGTTTTTTTGCTGAAAAACGCAAAAGACTAGGAACAATCATGGCGGGGCGGTGACTATGGTTCCTTAGGTAATATTTGATAGTCCGGAAAATTTTTAGGCGATCCGGCTCCGGGGGGCCCGACCCACTCTGAAGGCGTGGGCGATAGCACACAAAATTATGGGAATCGGTCGGAATTCTAGTTTTTGGCCAAAAAATGCAAAAAATGAGGAACGATCATGGCGAGGCGGTGACTATGGTTCCTTAGGTCCTAATTGATGGCCCGAAAATTTTTTAGGCGATTCGAGTCCGGCGGCCCGGCCCACTCGGAAGGCGTGGGCAATAGCACACAAAAATATGGTAATCGAGCGGAATTCTAGTTTTTTGGCAAAAAATGCAAAACTTGAGGAACGATCATGGCGAGACGGTGACTATGGTTCCTTAGGTCGTAATTGATGGCCCGAAAATTTTTTAGGCGATCCGAGTCCGGCGCCATGGCCCACTCGGAAGGCGTGGGCAATAGCACACAAAAATATGGTAATCGAGCGGAATTCTAGTTTTTTGGCCGAAAAACGCAATAAATGAGGAACGATCATGGCGGGGCGGTGACTATGGTTCCTTAGGTCGTATTTGATGGCCCGGAAAATTTTAGGCGATCGGGGTCCACGGCTCCCGGGACCACTCGGAAGGCGTAAGCTATAGCACACGAAAATATGCAAATCGCGCGGAGTTCTAGTTTTTTGGCCGAAAAATGCAAAGCATTTGGAACGATCATGGTGGGGCGGTGACTATGGTACCTTAGGTCGTATTTGATAGTCCGGAAAAATTTTAGGCGATTGGGGTCCGCTGCTCCCCGGACCACTTGGAAGGCGTGGGTATAGCACACAAAAATATGGGAATCGGCCGTAATTCTAGTTTTATGGCCGAAAAATGGAAAAAATGAGAAACGATGATCGCGGGGCGGTTACTATGGTTCCTTAGGTCGTATTTGACGGCCCGGAAAAATTTTAGGCGATCGGGGTCCGGGGGGCCCGGAACCACTTGGAAGGGTGGGCAATAGCACACAAAAATATTGTAATCGGGCGGAATTCTAGATTTTTGGCCGAAAAACGCAACAAATGAGGAATGATCATGGCTGGTCGGTGACTGTTGTTCCTTAGGTCATATTTCATAGTACGGAAAAATTTTAGGCGATAGGGGTCCGGTGTTCCTGGGTTCACTTGGAAGGCGTGGGCTATAGGACACGAAAATATGGGACTCGCGCGGAATTATAGTTTTTTGGCCGAAAAATGGAAAAAACTAGGAACGATCATGGCTGGGCGGTGACTATGGTTCCTTAGGTCTTATTTGATAGTCCGGAAAAATTTTAGGCGATAGGAGTCCGCGGCTCTTGGGACCACTCGGAATGCTTGGGTATAGCACACGAAAATATGAGAATCGGGCGAAATTCTAGTTGTTGGGCCGAAAAACGCAAAAAATGAGGAACGATCATGGCGGGGTGGTTACTATGGTTACTTAGGTCGTATTTGATGGCCCGAAAAATTTTTAGACGATCGGGGTTCGGGGTTCCCGGGACCCCTTTGAAAGCGTGGGCTAAAGCACACGAAAATATGAAAATCGCGCGGAATTCTAGTTTTTGGCTGAAAAACGCAAAAGACTAGGAACGATCATGGCGGGGCGGTGACTATCGTTCCTTAGGTCGTATTTGATAGTCCTGAAATTTTTTAGGCGATCCGAGTCCGGCGGCCCGACCCACTCAGAAGGCGTGGGGCACACAAAAATATGGTAATTGAGCGGAATTCTAGATTTTTGGCTGAAAAATGCAATAAATGAGGAACGATCATGGCGGGGCGGTGACTATGGTTCCTTAGGTCATATTTGCTGGCCCGGAAAATTTTAGGCGATCGGGGTCCACGGCTCCCGGGACCACTCTGAAGGCGTATGCTATAGCACACGAAAATATGCAAATCGCGCGGAGTTCTAGTTTTTTGGCTGAAAAAAGCAAAGCATTTGGAACGATCATGGTGGGGCGGTTACTATGGTACCTTAGGTCGTATTTGATAGTCCGAAAAATTTTTTGGCGATCGGTGTCCGCGGCTCCCCGGACCACTTGGAAGGCGTGGGTATAGCACACGAAAATATGGGAATCGGGCGTAATTCTAGTTTTTTGGCCGAAAAATGCAAAAAATGAGAAACGATGATCGCGGGGAGGTTACTTAGGTCGTAGTTGATGGCGCGGAAATATTTTAGGCTATCGGGGTCCGGGGGTCCCGAAACCACTTGGAAGGGTGGGCAATAGCACACAAAAATATTGTAATCGGGCGGAATTCTAGTTTTTGGCCGAAAAACGCAACAAATGAGGAATGATCATGGCTGGGCGGTGACTATGGTTCCTTAGGTCTTATTTGATAGACCGTAAAAATTTTAGGCGATAGGGGTCCGGAGTTCCCGGATTCACTTGGAAGGCGTGGGCTATAGGACACGAAAATATGGGAATCGCGCGGAATTCTAGTTTTTTGGCCGAAAAACGGAAAAAACTAGGAACGATCATGGCTGGGCAGTGACTATGGTTCCTTAGGTCTTATTTGATAGTCCGGAAAAATTTTAGGCGATCGGGGTCCGCGGCTCTTGGGACCACTCGGAATGCGTGGGTATAGCACACGAAAATATGGGAATCGGGCGAAATTCTAGTTGTTTGGCCGAAAAACGCAAAAAATCAGGAACGATCATGGAGGGGTGGTTACTATGGTTCCTTAGGTCGTATTTGATGGCCCAGAAAAGTTTTAGACGATCGGGGTTCGGGGTTCCCGGGACCCCTTTGAAGGCGTGGGCTAAAGCACACGAAAATATGGAAATCGCGCGGAATTCTAGTTTTTTGGCTGAAAAACGCAAAAGACTAGGAATGATCAAGGTGGGGCGGTGACTATGGTTCCTTAGGTCCTAATTGATGGCTCGAAAATTTTTTAGGTGATCCGAGTCCGGCGGCCCTGGCCCACTCGGAAGGCGTGGGGCACACAAAAATATGGTAATCGAGCGAAATTCTAGTTTTTTTGCCGAAAAACGCAATAAATGAGAAACGATCATGGCGGGGCAGTGACTATGGTTCCTTAGATCGTATTTGATGGCCCAAAAAATTTTAGGCGATCGAGGTCCTCGGCTCCCGGGACCATTCGGAAGGCGTAAGCTTTAGCACACGAAAATATGCAAATCGCGCAGAGTTCTAGTTTTTTGGCCGCAAAATGCAAAGCATTTGGAACGATCATGGTGGGGCGGTGACTATGGTACCTTAGGTCGTATTTGATAGTCCGAAAAAATTTTAGGCGATCGGGGTCCGCGGCTCCCCGGACCACTTGGAAGGCGTGGGTATACCACACGAAAATATGGGAATCGGGCCTAATTCTAGTTTTTTGGCCGAAAAATGCAAAAAATGAGAAACGATGATCGCGGGGCGGTTACTATGGTTCCTTAGGTCATAGTTGATGGCCCGAAAAAATTTTAGGCGATCGGGGTCCGGGGGTCCCGGAACCACTTGGAAGGGTGGGCAATAGCACACAAAAATATTGTAATCGGGCGGAATTCTAGTTTTTTTGCCGAAAAGCGCAACAAATGAGGAATGATCATGGCTGGGCGGTGACTATGGTTCCATAGGTCGTATTTGATGGCCCGGAAAATTTTAGGCGATTGGTGTCCACGGCTCCCGGGAGCACTCGGAAGGCGTAAGCTGTAGCACACGAAAATATGCAAATCGCGCGGAGTTCTAGTTTTTTGGCCGAAAAATGCAAAGCATTTGGAACGATCATGGTGGGGCGGTGACTATGGTACCTTAGGTCGTATTCGATAGTCTGGAAAAGTTTTAGGCGATCGGGGTCCGCGGCTCCCCGGACCACTTGGAAGGCGTGGGTATAGCACACGAAAATATGAGAATCGGGCATAATTCTAGTTTTTTGACCGAAAAATGCAAAAAATGAGAAACGATGATCGCGGGGCGGTTACTATGGTTCCTTAGGTCGTAGTTGACGGCCCGGAAAAATTTTAGGCGATCGGGGTCCGGGGGTCCCGAAACCACTTGGAAGGGTGGGCAATAGCACACAAAAATATTGTAATCGGGCGGAAGTCTAGTTTTTTGGCCGAAAAACGCAACAAATGAGGAATGATCATGGCTGGGCGGTGACTATGGTTCCTTAGGTCTGATTTGATAGTCCGTAAAAATTTTAGGCGATAGGGGTCCGGAGTTCCCGGATTCACTTGGAAGGCATGGGCTATAGGACACGAAAATATGGGAATCGCGCGGAATTCTAGTTTTTTGGCCGAAAAACGGAAAAAACTAGGAACGATCATGGCTGGGCGGTGACTATGGTTCCTTAGGTCTTATTTGATTGTCCGGAAAAATTTTAGGCGATCGGGGTCCGCGGCTCTTGGGACCACTCGGAATGCGTGGGTATAGCACACGAAAATATGGGAATCGGGCGAAATTCTAGTTGTTTGGCCGAAAAACGCAAAAAATGAGGAACGATCATGGCGGGGTGGTTACTATGGTTCCTTAGGTCGTATTTGATGGCCCGGAAAAGTTTTAGACGACGATCGGGGTTCGGGGTTCCCGGGACCCCTTTGAAGGCGTGGGCTAAAGCACACGAAAATATGGAAATCGCACGGAATTCTAGTTTTTTGGCTGAAAAACGCAAAAGACTAGGAATGATCATGGTGGGGCGGTGACTATGGTTCCTTAGTCCTAATTGTTGGCTCGAAAATTTTTTAGGTGATCCGAGTCCGGCGGCCCGGCCCACTCGGAAGGCGTAGGGCACACAAAAATATGGTAATCGAGCGGAATTCTAGTTCTTTGGCCGAAAAACGCAATAAATGAGGAACGATCATGGCGGGGCGGTGACTATGGTTCCTTAGATCGTATTTGATGGCCCAAAAAATTTTAGGCGATCGGGGTCCTCGGCTCCCGGGACCATTCGGAAGGCGTAAGCTATAGCACACGAAAATATGCAAATCGCGCGGAGTTCTAGTTTTTTGGCCAAAAAATGCAAAGCATTTGGAACGATCATGGTGGGGCGGTGACTATGGTACCTTAAGTCATATTTGATAGTCCGGAAAAATTTTAGGCGATCGGGGTCCGCGGCTCCACGGACCACTTGGAAGGCGTGGGTATAGCACACGAAAATATGGGAATCGGGCGTAATTCTAGTTTTTTGGCCAAAAAATGCAAAAAATGAGAAACGATGATGGCGGGGCGGTTACTATGGTTCCTTAGGTCGTATTTGATGGCCCCGAAAAATTTTAGTCGATCGGGGTCCGGGGATCCCAGAACCACTTGGAAGGGTGGGCAATAGCACCCAAAAATATTGTAATCGGGCGGAATTCTAGTTTTTTGGCCGAAAAACAAATGAGGAATGATCATGGCTGGGCGGTGACTATGGTTCCTTAGGTCGTATTTGATAGTCCGGAAAAATTTTAGGCGATAGGGGTCCGGAGTTCCCGGGTTCACTTGGAAGGCGTGGGCTATAGGACACGAAAATATGGGAATAGCGCGGAATTCTAGTTTTTTGGCCGAAAAACGGAAAAAACTAGGAACGATCTTGGCTGGGCGGTGACTATGGTTCTTTTGGTATAATTTGATCATCCGGAAAATTGTTTGGCGATAGGGGTCCGCGTCACTTGGGACTACTCGGAATGCGTGGGTATAGCACATGAAAATATGGGAATCAGGCAAAATTCTAGTTGTTTGGTCGAAAATCGCAAAATATGAGGAACGATCATGGCGGGGCGGATACTATGGTTCCTTAGGTCGTATTTGTTAGTCCGGAATTTTTTTAGGCGATCGGGGTCCGGAGGTCCCGGGACCCCTCGGAAGGCGTGGGCTATAACACACAAAAATATGGGAATCGCGCGGAATTCTAGTTGTTTGGCCGAAAAATGCAAAAAATAAGGAACTATCATGGCAGGGCGGATAATATGGTTCCTTAGGTCGTATTTGATTGCCCTGAAAAATTTTAGGCTATCGGGGTCCGCGACTCTTGGGACCACTTGGAATGCGTGGGTATAGCACACGAAAATATGGGAATCGGGCGAAATTCTAGGTCTTTTTCAGTAACATGCAAAAAATGTGGAAAGATCTTGGCAAGGCGGTGACAATGGTTCCTTTGGTCTTATTTGATAGACCGGAAAAATATTAGGCGTTAGGGGTCCGGAGGTCCCGGGACCACTCGGAAGGCGTGGGCTATAACACACAAAAATATGGGAATCGCGCGGAATTCTAGTTGTTTGGCCGAAAAACGCAAAAAATGAGGAATGATCATGGCGGGGCGGATACTATGGTTCCTTAGGTCGTATTTGATAGACTGGATAAATTTTAGGCGATAGGAGTCAGGTGGTCCCGGGACCACTCGGAAGGCGTGGGCTATAACACACAAAAATATGGGAATCGCGCGGAATTCTTGTTGTTTGGCCGAAAAATGCAAAAAATGAGGAACGATCATGGCGGGGTGGTTACTATGGTTCCTTAGGTCGTATTTGATGTCCCGGAAATTTTTTAGGCGATCAGGGTTTGGGGTTCCCGGGACCCCTTGGAAGGCGTGGGCTAAAGCACACGAAAATATGGAAATCACGTGGAATTCTAGTTTTTTGGCTGAAAAACGCAAAAGACTAGGAATGATCATGGCGGGGCGGTGACTATGATTCCTTAGGACGTATTTGATAGTCCGAAAAATTTTTAGGCGATCCGGCTCCGGGGGGCCCGACCCACTCGGAAGGCGTGGGCGATAGCACACAAAAAATATGTGAATCGGGCGGAATTCTAGTTTTTTGGCCAAAAATGCAAAAAATGAGGAACGATCATGGCGAGGCGGTGACTATGGTTCCTTAGGTCCTAATTGATGGCCCGAAATATTTTTAGGCGATCCGAGTTCGGTGGCCCGGCCCACTCGGAAGGCGTGGGGCACACAAAAATATTGTAATCGAGCGGAATTCTAGCTTTTTGGCTGAAAAACGCAATAAATGAGGAACGATCATGGCGGGGCGGTGACTATGGTTCCTTAGGTCGTATTTGATGGCCCGGAAAATTTTAGGCGATCGGGGTCCTCGGCTCCCGGGACCACTCGGAAGGCGTAAGCAATAGCACACGAAAATATGCAAATCGCGCCGAGTTCTAGTTTTTTGGCCGAAAAATGCAAAGCATTTGGAACGATCATGGTGGGGCGGTGACTATGGTACCTTAGGTCATATTTGATAGTCCGGAAAAATTTTAGGCGATCGGGGTCCGCGGCTCCCCGGACCACTTGGAAGGCGTGGGTATAGCACACGAAAATATGGGAATCGGGCGTAATTCTAGTTTTTTGGCCGAAAAATGTAAAAAATGAGAAACGATGATGGCGGGGCGGTTACTATGGTTCCTTAGGACGTATTTGACAGCCCGGAAATATTTTAGTCGATCGGGGTCCGGGGGTCCCGGAACCACTTGGAAGGGTGGGCAATAGCACACAAAAATATTGTAATCGGGCGGAATTCTAGTTTTTTGGCCGAAAAATGCAACAAATGAGGAATGATCTGGCTGGGCGGTGACTATGGTTCCTTAGGTCGTATTTGATAGTCCGGAAAATTTTTAGGCGATAGGGGTCCGGAGTTCCCGGGTTCACTTTGAAGGCGTGGGCTATAGGACACGAAAATATGGAAATCACGCGGAATTCTAGTTTTTTGGCTGAAAAACGCAAAAGACTAGGAATGATCATGGCGGGGCGGTGACTATGGTTCCTTAGGTCGTATTTGATAGTCCGAAAAATTTTTAGGCGATCCGGCTCCGGGGGGCCCGACCCACTCGGAAGGCGTGGGCGATAGCACACAAAAAATATGTGAATCGGGCGGAATTCTAGTTTTTTGGCCAAAAATGCAAAAAATGAGGAACGATCATGGCGAGGCGGTGACTATGGTTCCTTAGGTCCTAATTGATGGCCCGAAATATTTTTAGGCGATCCGAGTCCGGCGGCCCGGCCCACTCGGAAGGCGTGGGGCACACAAAAATATGGTAATCGAGCGGAATTCTAGCTTTTTGGCTAAAAAACGCAATAAATGAGGAACGATCATGGCGGGGCGGTGACTATGGTTCCTTAGGTCGTATTTGATGGCCCGGAAAATTTTAGGCGATCGGGGTCCTCGGCTCCCGGGACCACTCGGAAGGCGTAAGCAATAGCACACGAAAATATGCAAATCGCGCCGAGTTCTAGTTTTTTGGCCGAAAAATGCAAAGCATTTGGAACGATCATGGTGGGGCGGTGACTATGGTACCTTAGGTTGTATTTGATAGTCCGGAAAAATTTTAGGCGATCGGGGTCCGCGGCTCCCCGGACCACTTGGAAGGCGTGGGTATAGCACACGAAAATATGGGAATCGGGCGTAATTCTAGTTTTTTGGCCGAAAAATGCAAAAAATGAGAAACGATGATGGCGGGGCAGTTACTATGGTTCCTTAGGACGTATTTGACGGCCCGGAAATATTTTAGTCGATCGGGGTCCGGGGGTCCCGGAACCACTTGGAAGGGTGGGCAATAGCACACAAAAATATTATAATCGGGCGGAATTCTAGTTTTTTGGCCGAAAAATGCAACAAATGAGGAATGATCATGGTTGGGCGGTGACTATGGTTCCTTAGGTCGTATTTGATAGTCCGGAAAAATTTTAGGCGATAGGGGTCCGTAGTTCCCGGGTTCACTTGGAAGGCGTGGGCTATAGGACACGAAAATATGGGAATAGCGCAGAATTCTAGTTTTTTGGCCGAAAAACAGAAAAAGCTAGGAACGATCATGGCTGGGCGGTGACTATGGTTCCTTAGGTCTTATTTGATAGTCCGGAAAAATTTTAGGCTATCGGGGTCCGCGTCTCTTGGGACCA
Source organism: Nicotiana tomentosiformis (assembly GCF_000390325.3). NCBI lineage: Eukaryota > Viridiplantae > Streptophyta > Magnoliopsida > Solanales > Solanaceae > Nicotiana > Nicotiana tomentosiformis. The sequence continues at coordinate 126,237 of NW_027174565.1, forward strand.
CTCGGAATGCGTGGGTATAGCACACGAAAATATGGGAATCGAGCGAAATTCTAGTTGTTTGGCCGAAAAATGCAAAAAATGAGGAACAATCATGGCGGGGCGGATACTATGGTTCCTTAGGTCATATTTGATAGTCCGGAAAATTTTTAGGCGATCGGGGTCCGGTGGTCCCGGGACCCCTCGTAAGGCGTGGGCTAAAGCACACGAAAATATAGAATCGCGCGGAATTCTAGTTGTTTGGCCAAAAAATGCAAAAGACTAGGAATGATCATGGCGGGGCGGTGACTATGGTTCCTTAGGTCGTATTTGATAGTCCGGAAAAGTTTTAGTCGATCGGGGTCCGCGGCTCCCCGGACCACTTGGAAGGCGTGGGTATAGCACATGAAAATATGGGAATCAGGCGTAATTCTAGTTTTTTGACCGAAAAATGCAAAAAATGAGAAACGATGATCGCGGGGCGGTTACTATGGTTCCTTAGGTCGTAGCTGACGGCCCGAAAAAATTTTAGGCGATCAGGGTCCGGGGGGTCCCGAAACCACTTGGAAGGGTGGGCAATAACACACAAAAATATTGTAATCGGGCGGAATTCTAGTTTTTTGGCCGAAAAACGCAACAAATGAGGAATGATCATGGCTGGGCGGTGACTATGGTTCCTTAGGTTGTATTTGATAGTCCGTAAAAATTTTAGGCGATAGGGGTCCGGAGTTCTCGGATTCACTTGGAAGGCGTGGGCTATAGGACACGAAAATATGGGAATAGCGCGGAATTCTAGTTTTTTGTCCAAAAAATGGAAAAAACTAGGAACGATCATGGCTGGGCGGTGAATATGGTTCCTTAGGTCTTATTTGATAGTCTGGAAAAATTTTAAGCGATCGGGGTCCGCGGCTCTTGGGACCACTCGGAATGCGTGGGTATAGTACACGAAAATATGGGAATCGGGCGAAATTCTAGTTGTTTGGCCGAAAAACGCAAAACATGAGGAACGATCATGGCGGGGTGGTTACTATGGTTCCTTAGGTCGTATTTGATGGCCCGGAAAAGATTTAGACGATCGAGGTTTGGGGTTCCCGGGACCCCTTTGAAGGCGTGGGCTAAAGCACACGAAAATATGGAAATCGCGCGGAATGCTAGTTTTTTGGCTGAAAAATGCAAAAGACTAGGAATGATCATGGTGGGGCGGTGACTATGGTTCCTTAGGTCCTAATTGATGGCCCAAAAATTTTTTAGGCGATCCGAGTCCGGCGGCCCGGCCTACTCGGAAGGCGTGGGGCACACAAAAATATGGTAATCGAGCGGAATTCTATTTTTTTGGCCGAAAAACGCAATAAATGAGGAACGATCATGGCGGGGCGGTGACTATGGTTCCTTAGATCGTATTTGATGGCCCAAAAAATTTTAGGCGATCGGGGTCCTCGGCTCCCGTGACCATTCGGAAGGCGTAAGCTATAGCACACGAAAATATGCAAATCGCGCGGAGTTCTAGTTTTTTGGCCGAATAATGCAAAGCATTTGGAACGATCATGGTGGGGCAGTGACTATGGTACCTTAGGTCATATTTGATAGTCCGGAAAAATTTTAGGCGATCGGGGTCCGCGGCTCCCCGGACCACTTGGAAGGCGTGGGTATAGCACACGAAAATATGGGAATCGGGCGTAATTCTAGTTTTTTGGCCAAAAAATGCAAAAAATGAGAAACGATGATGGCGGGGCGGTTACTATGGTTCCTTAATGTCGTATTTGATGACCCCGAAAAATTTTAGTCGATCGGGGTCCAGGGTTCTCGGAACCACTTGGAAGGGTGGGCAATAGCACCCAAAAATATTGTAATCGGGCGGAATTCTAGTTTTTTGGCCGAAAAACGCAACAAATGAGGAATGATCATGGCTGGGCGGTGACTATGGTTCCTTAGGTCGTATTTGATAGTCCGGAAAAATTTTAGGCGATAGGGGTCCGTAGTTCCCGGGTTCACTTGGAAGGCGTGGGCTATAGGACACGAAAATATGGGAATAGCGCAGAATTCTAGTTTTTTGGCCGAAAAACAGAAAAAACTAGGAACGATCTTGGCTGGGCGGTGACTATGGTTCCTTTGGTCTGATTTGATCGTCAGGAAAAAATTTTGGCGATAGGGGTCCGCGTCACTTAGGACTACTCGGAATGCGTGGGTATAGCACACGAAAATATGGGAATCAGGCAAAATTCTAGTTGTTTGGCCGAAAAACGCAAAAAATGAGGAACGATCATGGCGGGGCGGATACTATGGTTCCTTAGGTCGTATTTGATAGTCCAGAATTTATTTAGGAGATCGGGGTCCGGAGGTCCCGGGACCCCTCGGAAGGCGTGGGCTATAACACACAAAAATATGGGAATCGCGCGGAATTCTAGTTGTTTGGCCGAAAAATGCAAAAAATAAGGAACGATCATGGCAGGGCGGATAATATGGTTCCTTAGGTCGTATTTGATTGCCCGGAAAAATTTTAGGCGATCGGGGTCCGCGACTCTTGGGACCACTCGGAATGCGTGGGTATAGCACACGAAAATATGGGAATCGGGCGAAATTCTAGGTCTTTTTCAGTAACATGCAAAAAATGTGGAAAGATCTTGGTAGGGCGGTGACTATGGTTCCTTTGGTCTTATTTGATAGTCCGGAAAAATATTAGGCGTTAGGGGTCCGGAGGTCCCGGGACCACTCGGAAGGCGTGGGCTATAACACACAAAAATATGGGAATCGCGCGAAATTCTAGTTGTTTGGCCGAAAAACGCAAAAAATGAGGAACGATCATGGCGGGGCGGATACTATGGTTCCTTAGGTCGTATTTGATAGTCCGGAAAAATTTTAGGCGATAGGGGTCAGGTGGTCCCGGGACCGCTCGGAAGGCGTAGGCTATAACACACAAAAATATGGGAATCGCGCGGAATTCTTGTTGTTTGGCCAAAAAACGCAAAAAATGAGGAACGACCATGGCGGGGTGGTTACTATGGTTCCTTAGGTCGTATTTGATGGCCCGGAAATTTTTTAGGCGATCGGGGTCCGGCGTTCCCGGGTTCACTTTGAAGGCGTGGGCTAAAGCACACGAAAATATGGAAATCACGCGGATTTCTAGTTTTTTGGCTGAAAAACGCAAAAGACTAGGAACGATCATGGCTGGGCGGTGACTATGGTCCCTTAGGTCTTATTTGATAGTCCAGAAAATTTTTAGGCGATCCGGCTCCGGGGGGCCCGACCCACTCGGAAGGCGTGGGCGATAGCACACAAAAAATATGTGAATCGGGCGGAATTCTAGTTGTTTGGCCAAAAATGCAAAAAATGAGGAACGATCATGGCGAGGCGGTGACTATGGTTCCTTAGGTCCTACTTGATGGCCCGAAATATTTTTAGGCGATCCGAGTCCGGTGGCCCGGCCCACTCGGAAGGCGTGGGGCACACAAAAATATGGTAATCGAGCAGAATTCTAGCTTTTTGGCTGAAAAATGCAATAAATGAGGAACGATCATGGCGGGGCGGTGACTATGGTTCCTTAGGTCGTATTTGATGGCCCGGAAAATTTTAGGCGATCGGGGTCCTCGGCTCCCGGGACCACTCGGAAGGCGTAAGCAATAGCACACGAAAATATGCAAATCGCGCCGAGTTCTAGTTTTTTGGCCGAAAAATGCAAAGCATTTGGAACGATCATGGTGGGGCGGTGACTATGGTACCTTAGGTCGTATTTGATAGTCCGGAAAAATTTTAGGCGATCGGGGTCCGCGGCTCCCCGGACCACTTGGAAGGCGTGGGTATAGCACACGAAAATATGGGAATCGGGCGTAATTCTAGTTTTTTGGCCGAAAAATGCAAAAAATGAGAAACGATGATGGCGGGGCGGTTACTATGGTTCCTTAAGACGTATTTGACAGCCCGGAAATATTTTAGTCGATCGGGGTCCGGGGGTCCCGGAACCACTTGGAAGGGTGGGCAATAGCACACAAAAATATTGTAATCGGGCGGAATTCTAGTTTTTTGGCCGAAAAACGCAAAAAATGAGGAATGATCATGGCTGGGCGGTGACTATGGTTCCTTAGGTCATATTTGATAGTCCGGAAAATTTTTAGGCGATAGGGGTCCGGAGTTCCCGGGTTCACTTTGAAGGCGTGGGCTATAGGACACGAAAATATGGAAATCACGCGGAATTCTAGTTTTTTGGCTGAAAAACGCAAAAGACTAGGAATGATCATGGCGAGGCGGTGACTATGGTTCCTTAGGTCCTAATTGATGGCCCAAAATATTTTTAGGCGATCCGAGTCCGGCGGCCCGGCCCACTCGGAAGGCGTGGGGCACACAAAAATATGGTAATCGAGCGGAATTCTAGCTTTATGGCTGAAAAATGCAATAAATGAGGAACGATCAAGGCGGGGCGGTGACTATGGTTCCTTAGGTCGTATTTGATGGCCCGGAAAATTTTAGGCGATCGGGGTCCACGGCTCCCGGGACCACTCGGAAGGCGTAAGCTATAGCACACTAAAATATGCAAATCGCGCGGAGTTCTAGTTTTTTGGCCGAAAAATGCAAAGCATTTGGAACGATCATGGTGGGGCGGTGACTATGGTACCTTAGGTCGTATTTGATAGTCCGGAAAAATTTTAGGCGATCGGGGTCCGCGGCTCCCCGGACCACTTGGAAGGCGTGGGTATAGCACACGAAAATATGGGAATCGGGCGTAATTCTAGTTTTTTGGCCGAAAAATGCAAAAAATGAGAAACGATGATGGCGGGGCGGTTACTATGGTTCCTTAGGACGTATTTGACAGCCCGGAAATATTTTAGTCGATCGGGGTCCGGGGGTCCCGGAACCACTTGGAAGGGTGGGCAATAGCACACAAAAATATTGTAATCGGGCGGAATTCTAGTTTTTTGGCCGAAAAACGCAACAAATGAGGAATGATCATGGCTGGGCGGTGACTATGGTTCCTTAGGTCGTATTTGATAGTCCGGAAAATTTTTAGGCGATAGGGGTCCGGAGTTCCCGGGTTCACTTTGAAGGCGTGGGCTATAGGACACGAAAATATGGGAATCGCGCGGAATTCTAGTTTTTTGGCCAAAAACGGAAAAAGCTAGGAACGATCATGGCTGGGCGGTGACTATGGTTCCTTAGGTCTTATTTGATAGTCCGGAAAAATTTTAGGCTATCGGGGTCCGCGTCTCTTGGGACCACTCGGAATGCGTGGGTATAGCACACGAAAATATGGGAATCGAGCGAAATTCTAGTTGTTTGGCCGAAAAATGCAAAAAATGAGGAACGATCATGGCGGGGCGGATACTATGGTTCCTTAGGTCATATTTGATAGTCCGGAAAATTTTTAGGCGATCGGGGTCCGGTGGTCCCGGGACCCCTCGTAAGGCGTGGGCTAAAGCACACGAAAATATGGAATCGCGCGGAATTCTAGTTGTTTGGCCAAAAAATGCAAAAGACAAGGAATGATCATTGCGGGGCGGTGACTATGGTTCCTTAGGTCGTATTTGATAGTCCGGAAAAGTTTTAGTCGATCGGGGTCCGCGGCTCCCCGGACCACTTGGAAGGCGTGGGTATAGCACATGAAAATATGGGAATCGGGCGTAATTCTAGTTTTTTGACCGAAAAATGCAAAAAATGAGAAACGATGATCGCGGGGCGGTTACTATGGTTCCTTAGGTCGTAGTTGACAGCCCGGAAAAATTTTAGGCGATTGGGGTCCGGGTGTCCCGAAACCACTTGGAAGGGTGGGCAATAACACACAAATATTGTAATCGGGCGGAATTCTAGTTTTTTGGCCGAAAAACGCAACAAATGAGGAATGATCATGGCTGGGCGGTGACTATGGTTCCTTAGGTCGTATTTGATAGTCCGTAAAAATTTTAGGCGATAGGGGTCCGGAGTTCCCGGATTCACTTGGAAGGCGTGGGCTATAGGACACGAAAATATGGGAATAGCGCGGAATTCTAGTTTTTTGTCCAAAAAATGGAAAAAACTAGGAACGATCATGGCTGGGCGGTGAATATGGTTCCTTAGGTCTTATTTGATAGTCTGGAAAAATTTTAAGCGATCGGGGTCCGCGGCTCTTGGGACCACTCGGAATGCGTGGGTATAGTACACGAAAATATGGGAATCGGGCGAAATTCTAGTTGTTTGGCCGAAAAACGCAAAACATGAGGAACGATCATGGCGGGGTGGTTACTATGGTTCCTTAGGTCATATTTGATGGCCCGGAAAAGTTTTAGACGATCGGGGTTTGGGGTTCCCGGGACCCCTTTGAAGGCGTGGGCTAAAGCACACGAAAATATGGAAATCGCGCGGAATGCTAGTTTTTTGGCTGAAAAATGCAAAAGACTAGGAATGACCATGGTGGGGCGGTGACTATGGTTCCTTAGGTCCTAATTGATGGCCCAAAAATTTTTTAGGCGATCCGAGTCCGGCGGCCCGGCCCACTCGGAAGGCGTGGGGCACATAAAAATATGGTAATCGAGCGGAATTCTATTTTTTTGGCGGAAAAAAGCAATAAATGAGGAACGATCATGGCGGGGCGGTGAATATGGTTCCTTAGATCGTATTTGATGGCCCAAAAAATTTTAGGCGATCGGGGTCCTCGGCTCCCGTGACCATTCGGAAGGCGTAAGCTATAGCACACGAAAATATGCAAATCGCGCGGAGTTCTAGTTTTTTGGCCGAAAAATGCAAAGCATTTGGAAGGTTCATGGTGGGGCAGTGACTATGGTACCTTAGGTCGTATTTGATAGTCCAGAAAAATTATAGGCGATCGGGGTCCGCGGCTCCCCGGACCACTTGGAAGGCGTGGGTATAGCACACGAAAATATGGGAATCGGGCGTAATTCTAGTTTTTTGGCCAAAAAATGCAAAAAATGAGAAACGATGATGGCAGGGCGGTTACTATGGTTCCTTAGGTCGTATTTGACGGCCCCGAAAAATTTTAGTCGATCGGGGTCCAGGGTTCTCGGAACCACTTGGAAGGGTGGGCAATAGCACCCAAAAATATTGTAATCGGGCGGAATTCTAGTTTTTTGGCCGAAAAACGCAACAAATGAGGAATGATCATGGCTGGGCGGTGACTATGGTTCCTTAGGTTGTATTTGATAGTCCGGAAAAATTTTAGGCGATAGGGGTCCGTAGTTCCCGGGTTCACTTGGAAGGCGTGGGCTATAGGACACGAAAATATGGGAATAGCGCGGAATTCTAGTTTTTTGGCCGAAAAACAGAAAAAACTAGGAACGATCTTGGCTGGGCGGTGACTATGGTTCCTTTGGTCTGATTTGATCGTCAGGAAAAAATTTTGGCGATAGGGGTCCGCGTCACTTAGGACTACTCGGAATGCGTGGGTATAGCACACGAAAATATGGGAATCAAGCAAAATTCTAGTTGTTTGGCCGAAAAACGCAAAAAATGAGGAACGATTATGGCGGGGCGGATACTATGGTTCCTTAGGTCTTATTTGATAGTCCGGAAAAATTTTAGGCGATAGGGGTCCGGAGACCCGGGACCACTCGGAAGGCGTGGGCTATAACACACAAAAATATGGGATCGCGCGGAATTCTAGTTGTTTGGCCGAAAAACGCAAAAAATGAGGAACGATCATGGCGGGGCGGATACTATGGTTCCTTAGGTCGTATTTGATAGTCCGGAAAAATTTTAGGCGATCGGTGTCCGCGACTCTTGGGACCACTCGGAATGCGTGGGTATAGCACAAGAAAATATAGGAATCGGGCGAAATTCTAGGTCTTTTTCAGTAACATGCAAAAAATGTGGAAAGATCTTGGCAGGGCGGTGACTATGGTTCCTTTGGTCTTATTTGATAGTCCGGAAAAATATTAGGCGTTAGGGGTCCGGAGGTCCCGGGACCACTCGGAAGGCGTGGGCTATAACACACAAAAATATGGGAATCGCGCGGAATTCTAGTTGTTTGGCCGAAAAACGCAAAAAATGAGGAACGATCATGGCGGGGCGGATACTATGGTTCCTTAGGTCGTATTTGATAGTCCGGAAAAATTTTAGGCGATAGGGGTCAGGTGGTCCCGGGACCACTCGGAAGGCATGGGCTATAACACACAAAAATATGGGAATCGCTCTGAATTCTTGTTGTTTGGCCAAAAAATGCAACAAATGAGGAACGATCATGGCGGGGTGGTTACTATGGTTCCTTAGGTCGTATTTGATGGCCCGGAAATTTTTTAGGCGATCGGGGTTTGGGGTTCCCGGGACCCCTTGGAAGGCGTGGGCTAAAGCACACGAAAATATGGAAATCACGCGGATTTCTAGTTTTTTGGCTGAAAAATGCAAAAGACTAGGAACGATCATGGCTGGGCGGTGACTATGGTCCCTTAGGTCTTATTTGATAGTCCGGAAAATTTTTAGGCGATCCGGCTCCGGGGGCCCGACCCACTCGGAAGGCGTGGGCGATAGCACACAAAAAATATGTGAATCAGGCGGAATTCTAGTTGTTTGGCCAAAAATGCAAAAAATGAGGAACGATCATGGCGAGGCGGTGACTATGGTTCCTTAGTTCCTACTTGATGGCCCGAAATATTTTTAGGCGTTCCTGGTCCGGTGGCCCGGCCCACTCGGAAGGCGTGGGGCACACAAAAATATGGTAATCGGGCGGAATTCTAGTTTTTTGGCCCAAAAACGCAACAAATGAGGAGTGATCATGGCTGGGCGGTGACTATGGTTCCTTAGATCGTATTTGATAGTCCGTAAAAATTTTAGGCGATAGGGGTCCGGAGTTCCCGGATTCACTTGGAAGGCGTGGGCTATAGGACACGAAAATATGGGAATCGTGCGGAATTCTAGTTTTTTGGCCGAAAAATGCAAAGCATTTGGGACGATCATGGTGGGGCGGTGACTATGGTACCTTAGGTCGTATTTGATAGTCCGGAAAAATTTTAGGCGATCGGGGTCCGCGGCTCCCCGGACCACTTGGAAGGCGTGGGTATAGCACACGAAAATATGGGAATCGGGCGTAATTCTAGTTTTTTGGCCGAAAAATGTAAAAAATGAGAAACGATGATGGCGGGGCGGTTACTATGGTTCCTTAGGACGTATTTGACGGCCCGGAAATATTTTAGTCGATCGGGGTCCGGGGGTCCCGGAACCACTTGGAAGGGTGGGCAATAGCACACAAAAATATTGTAATCGGGCGGAATTCTAGTTTTTTTGGCCGAAAAACGCAACAAATGAGGAATGATCATGGCTGGGCGGTGACTATGGTTCCTTAGGTCGTATTTGATAGTCCATAAAAATTTTAGGCGATAGGGGTCCGGAGTTCCCGGGTTCACTTTGAAGGCGTGGGCTATAGGACACGAAAATATGAAAATCACGCGGAATTCTAGTTTTTTGGCTGAAAAACGCAAAAGACTAGGAATGATCATGGCGGGGCGGTGACTATGGTTCCTTAGGTCGTATTTGATAGTCCGAAAAATTTTTAGGCAATCCGGCTCCGGGGGGCCCGACCCACTCGGAAGGCGTGGGCGATAGCACACAAAAAGTATGTGAATCGGGCGGAATTCTAGTTTTTTGGCCAAAAATGCAAAAAATGAGGAACGATCATGGCGAGGCGGTGACTATGGTTCCTTAGGTCCTAATTGATGGCCCGAAATATTTTTAGGCGATCCGAGTCCGGTGGCCCGGCCCACTCGGAAGGCGTGGGGCACACAAAAATATGGTAATCGAGCGGAATTCTAGCTTTTTGGCTGAAAAACGCAATAAATGAGGAACGATCATGGCGGGGCGGTGACTATGGTTCCTTAGGTCATATTTGATGGCCCGGAAAATTTTAGGCGATCGGGGTCCTCGGCTCCCGGGACCACTCGGAAGGCGTAAGCAATAGCACACGAAAATATGCAACTCGCGCGGAGTTCTAGTTTTTTGGCCGAAAAATGCAAAGCATTTGGAACGATCATGGTGGGGCGGTGACTATGGTACCTTAGGTCGTATTTGATAGTCCGGAAAAATTTTAGGCGATCGGGGTCCGCGGCTCCCCGGACCACTTGGAAGGCGTGGGTATAGCACACGAAAATATGGGAATCGGGCGTAATTCTAGTTTTTTGGCCGAAAAATGCAAAAAATGAGAAACGATGATGGCGGGGCAGTTACTATGGTTCCTTAGGACGTATTTGACGGCCCGGAAATATTTTAGTCGATCGGGGTCCGGGGGTCCCGGAACCACTTGGAAGGGTGGGCAATAGCACACAAAAATATTGTAATCGGGCGGAATTCTAGTTTTTTGGCCGAAAAACGCAACAAATGAGGAATGATCATGACTAGGCGGTGACTATGGTTCCTTAGGTCGTATTTGATAGTCCGGAAAATTTTTAGGCGATAGGGGTCCGGAGTTCCCGGGTTCACTTTGAAGGCGTGGGCTATAGGACACGAAAATATGGGAATCGCGCGGAATTCTAGTTTTTTGGCCATAAACGGAAAAAACTAGGAACGATCATGGCTGGGCAGTGACTATGGTTCCTTAGGTCTTATTTGATAGTCTGGAAAAATTTTAGGCTATCGGGGTCCGCGTCTCTTGGGACCACTCGGAATGTGTGGGTATAGCACACGAAAATATGGGAATCGAACGAAATTCTAGTTGTTTGGCCGAAAAATGCAAAAAATGAGGAACGATCATGGCGGGGCGGATACTATGGTTCCTTAGGTCATATTTGATAGTCCGGAAAATTTTTAGGCGATCGGGGTCCGGTGGTCCCGGGACCCCTCGGAAGGCGTGGGCTAAAGCACACGAAAATATGGAATCGCGCGGAATTCTAGTTGTTTGGCCAAAAAATGCAAAAGACTAGGAATGATCATGGCGGGGCAGTGACTATGGTTCCTTAGGTCGTATTTGATAGTCCGGAAAAGTTTTAGTCGATCGGGGTCCGCGGCTCCCCGGACCACTTGGAAGGCGTGGGTATAGCACACGAAAATATGGGAATCGGGCGTAATTCTAGTTTTTTGACCAAAAAATGCAAAAAATGAGAAACGATGAACGCGGGGTGGTTACTATGGTTCCTTAGGTCCTAGTTGACAGCCCGGAAAAATTTTAGGCGATCGGGGTCCGGGCGTCCCGAAACCACTTGGAAGGGTGGGCAATAACACACAAAAATATTGTAATCGGGCGGAATTCTAGTTTTTTGGCCGAAAAACGCAACAAATGAGGAGTGATCATGGCTGGGCGGTGACTATGGTTCCTTAGGTCGTATTTGATAGTCCGTAAAAATTTTAGGCGATAGGGGTCCGGAGTTCCCGGATTCACTTGGAAGGCGTGGGCTATAGGACACGAAAATATGGGAATCGCGCGGAATTCTAGTTTTTTGGCCGAAAAACGGAAAAAACTAGGAACGATCATGGCTGGGCGGTGACTATGGTTCCTTAGGTCTTATTTGATAGTCCGGAAAATTTTTAGGCGATAGGGGTCCGGAGACCCGGGACCACTCGGAAGGCGTGGGCTATAACACACAAAAATATGGGATCGCGCGGTATTCTAGTTGTTTGGCCGAAAAACGCAAAAAATGAGGAACGATCATTTCGGGGCGGATACTATGGTTCCTTAGGTCGTATTTGATAGTCCGGAAAAATTTTAGGCGATAGGGGTCCGGAGGTCCCGGGACCACTCGGAAGGTGTGGGCTATAACACACAAAAATTTGGGAATCGCGCGGAATTCTAGTTGTTTGGCCGAAAAAGGCAAAAAACTAGGAATGATCATGGCGGGGCGGTGACTATGGTTCCTTAGGTCGTATTTGATAGTCCGGAAAAGTTTTAGGCGATCCGGCTCCGGGGAGCCCGACCCACTCGGAAGGCGTGGGCGCGTACACAAAAATATGGGAATCGGGCGGAATTCTAGTTTTTTGGCCAAAAAATGCAAAAAATGAGGAACGATCATGGCGAGGCGGTGACTATGGTTCCTTAGGTCGTATTTAATGGCCCGGAAAATTTTAGGCGATCGGGGTCCATGACTCCCGGGACCACTCGGAAGGCGTAAGCTATAGCACACGAAAAATATGCAAATCGTGCGGAGTTCTAGTTTTTTGGCCGAAAAATGCAAAGCATTTGGAAAGATCATGGTGGGGCGGTGACTATGGTTCCTTAGGTCATATTTGATATTCCGAAAAAATTTTAGGCGATCGGGGTCTGCGGCTCCCCTGACCATTTGGAAGGCGTGGGTATAGCACACGAAAATATGGGAATCGGGCGTAATTCTAGTTTTTTGGTCAAAAAATGCAAAAAATGAGAAACGATGATGGCAGTGCGGTTACTATGGTTCCTTAGGTCGTATTTGACGGCCCGGAAAAATTTTAGTCGATCGGGGTCCGGGGGTCCCGGAACTACTTGGAAGGGTGGGCAATAGCACACAAAAATATTGTAATCGGGCGGAATTCTAGTTTTTTGGCCGAAACACACAACAAATGAGGAATGATCATGGCTGGGCGGTGACTATGGTTCCTTAGGTCGTATTTGATAGTCCGGAAAAATTTTAGGTGATAGGGGTCCGGAGATCCCGGGTTCACTTGGAAGGCGTGGGCTATAGGACACGAAAATATGGGAATCGAGCGGAATTCTAGTTTTTTGAGCGAAAAACGGAAAAAACTAGGAACGATCATGGCTGGGCGGTGACTATGGTTCCTTAGGACTTATTTGATAGTCCGGAAAAAATTTAGGCGATCGGGGTCCACGGCTCTTGGGCCCACTCGGAAGGCGTGGGCGATAGCACACAAAAATATGGTAATCGAGCGGAATTCTAGTTTTTTTCAGTAACATGCAAAAAATGTGGAAAGATCTTGGCAGGGGGGTGACTATGGTTCCTTTGGTCTTATTTGATAGTCCGAAAAAATATTAGGCGATAGGGGTCCGGAGGTCCCGGGACCACTCGGAAGGCGGGGCGGTGACTATGGTTCCTTAGGTCGTATTTGATAGTCCGGAAAATTTTTAGGCGATCCGGCTCCGGGGGCCCGACCCACTCGGAAGGCGTGGGCGATAGCACACAAAAATATGGGAATCGGGCGGAATTCTAGTTTTTTGGCCAAAAATGCAAAAAATGAGGAACGATCATGGCGAGGCGGTGACTATGGTTCCTTAGGTCCTAATTGATGGCCCAAAATCTTTTTAGGCGATCTGAGTCCGGCAGCCCGGCCCACTCGGAAGGCGTGGGCAATAGCACACAAAAATATGGTAATCGAGCGAAATTCTAGTTTTTTGGCCGAAAAATGCAATAAATGAGGAACGATCATGGCGGGGCAGTGACTATGGTTCCTTAGGTCGTATTTGATAGTCCAGAAAAATTTTAGGCGATAGGGGTCAGGAGGTCCCGGGACCACTCGGAAGGCGTGGGCTATAACATACAAAAATATGGGAATCGCGCGAAATTCTAGTTGTTTGGCCGAAAAACGCATAAAATGAGGAACGATCATGGCGGGGTGGTTACTATGGTTCCTTAGGTCGTATTTGATGGCCCGAAAAATTTTTAGGCGATCGGGGTTCGGGGTTCCCGGGACCCCTTGGAAGGCCACGCTAAAGCACACGAAAATATAGAAATCGCGCGGAATTCTAGTTTTTTGGCTGAAAAATGCAAAAGACTTGGAACGATCATGGCGGGGCGGTGACTATGGTTCCTTAGGTCGTATTTGATAGTCCGGAAAATTTTTAGGGGATCCGGCTCCGGGGGCCCGACCCACTCGGAAGGCGTGGGCGATAGCACACAAAAATATGGGAATCAGGTGGAATTCTATTTTTTGGCCAAAAAATGCAAAAAATGAGGAATGATCATGGCGAGGCGGTGACTATGGTTCCTTAGGTCCTAATTGATGGCCCAAAAATTTTTCAGGTGATCCGAGTCCGGTGGCCCGGCCCACTCGGAAGGCGTGGGCTAGCACACAAAAATATGGTAATCGAGCGGAATTCTAGTTTTTTGGCCGAAAAACACAATAAATGAGGAACGATCATGGCGGGGCGATGACTATGGTTCCTTAGGTCGTATTGGATGGCCCAGAAAATTTTAGGCGATCGGGGTCCACGGCTCCCGGGACCACTCGGAAGGCGTAAGCTATTGCACACGAAAATATGCAAATCGCGCGGAGTTCCATTTTTTGGCCGAAAAATGCAAAGCATTTGGAACGATCATGGTGGGGCGGTGACTATGGTACCTTAGGTCGTATTTGATAGTCCGGAAAAATTTTAGGCGATCGGGGTCCGCGGCTCCCCGGACCACTGGGAAGTCGTGGGTATAGCACACGAAAATATGGGAATCGGGTGCAATTCTAGTTTTTTTGCCGAAAAATGCAAAAAATGAGAAACGATGATCGCGGGGAGGTTACTATGGTTCCTTTGGTCGTATTTGATGGCCCGAAAAATTTTTAGGCGATCGGGGTCCGGGGGTCTCGGAACCACTTGGAAGGGTGGGCAATAGCACACAAAAATATTGTAATCGGGCGGAATTCTAGTTTTTTGGCCGAAACACGCAACAAATGAGGAATGATCATGGCTGGGCGGTGACTATGGTTCCCTAGGTCGTATTTGATAGTCCGGAAAAATTTTAGGCGATAGGGGTCCGGAGTTCCCGGGTTCACTTGGAAGGCGTGGGCTATAGGACACGAAAATATGGGAATCGAGCGGAATTATAGTTTTTTTGCCGAAAAACGGAAAAACTAGGAACGATCATGGCTGGGCGGTGACTATGGTTCCTTAGGACTTATTTGATAGTCCGGAAAAATTTTAGGCGATCGGGGTCCGCGGCTCTTGGGACCACTCGGAATGCGTGGGTATAGCACACGAAAATATGGGAATCGGGCGAAATTCTAGTTGTTTGGCCGAAAAACGCAAAACATGAGGAACGATCGTGGCGGGGTGGTTACTATGGTTCCTTAGGTCGTATTTGATGGCCCGGAAAATTTTTAGGTGATCGGGGTTCGGGGTTCCCGACACCCCTTTGAAGGCGTGGTCTAAAGCACACGAAAATATGGAAATCGCGCGGAATTCTAGTTTTTTGGCTGAAAAATGCAAAAGACTAGGAACGATCATGGCGGGACAGTGACTATGGTTCCTTAGGTCATATTTGATAGTCCAGAAAATTTTTACGCGATCCGGCTCCGAGGGCCCCGACCCACTCGGAAGGCGTGGGCGATAGCACACAAAAATATGGGAATCAGGTGGAATTCTCGTTTTATGGCCAAAATTTACAAAAAGTGAGGAACGAACATGGCGAGGCGATGACTATGGTTCCTTAGGTCTTAATTGATGGCCCGAAATTTTTTTAGGCGATCCGAGTCTGGCAGCCCGGCCCACTCGGAAGGCGTGGGCAATAGCACACAAAAATATGGTAATCGAGCGGAATTCTAGTTTTTTGGCCGAAAAACGCAATAAATGAGGAACGATCATGGCGGGGCGGTGACTATAGTTCTTTAGGTCGTATTTGATGACCCGGAAAATTTTAGGAGATCGGGGTCCACGACTCCCGGGACCACTCGGAAGGCGTAAGCCATAGCACACGAAAATATGCAAATCGCGCGGAATTCTAGTTTTTTGGCCGAAAAATGCAAAGCATTTGGAATGATCATGGTGGGGCGGTGACTATGGTACCTTAGGTCGTATTTGATAGTACGGAAAAATGTTAGGCGATCGGAGTCTGCGGCTCCCCGGACCACTTGGAAGGCGTGGGTATAGCACACGAAAATATGGGAATCGGGCGTAATTCTAGTTTTTTGACCGAAAAATGCAAAAAATGAGAAACGATGATGGCGGGGCGGTTACTATGGTTCCTTAGGTCGTATTTGATGGCCCGAAAAAATTTTAGGCGATCGGGATCCGGGGGTCCCGGAACCACTGGGAAGGGTGGGCAATAGCACACAAAAATATGTAATCGGGCGGAATTCTAGTTTTTTGGCCGAAAAATACAACAAATGAGGAATGATCATGGCTGGGCGATGACTATGGTTCCTTAGGTCGTATTTGATAGTCCGGAAAATTTTTAGGCGATCCGGCTCCGGGGGGCCCGACCCACTCGGAAGGCATGGGCGATAGCACACAAAAATATGAGAATCGGGCGGAATTCTAGTTGTTTGGCCAAAAAATGCAAAAAATGAGTAACGATTATGGCGAGGCAGTGACTATGGTTCCTTAGGTCCTAATTGATGGCCTAAAAACTTTTAAGGCGATCCGAGTCCGGTGGCCCGGCCCACTCGGAAGGCGTGGGCAATAGCACATAAAAATATGGTAATCAAGCGGAATTCTAGTTTTTTGGCCGAAAAACGCAATAAATGAGGAACGATCTTGGCGAGGCGGTGACTATGGTTCCTTAGGTCATATTTGATGGCCCGGAAAATTTTAGGCGATCGGGGTCCATGGCTCCCGGGACCACTCGGAAGGCGTAAGCTATAGCACACGAAAATATGCAAATCGCGCGGAGTTCTAGTTTTTTGGCCGATAAATGCAAAGCATTTAGAACGATCATGGTGGGGCGATGACTATGGTACCTTAGGTCGTATTTGATAGTCCGGAAAATTTTTAGGCGATCGGGGTCCGCGGTTCCCCGGACCACTTGGAAGGCGTGGGTATAGCACACGATAATATGGGAATCGGGCGTAATTCTAGTTTTTTGGCCGAAAAATGCAAAAAATGAGAAACGATGATGGCGGGGCGGTAACTATGGTTCCTTAGGTCGTATTTGACAGCCCAGAAAAATTTTAGGTGATTGGGGTCTGGGGGTCCCGGAACCACTGGGAAGGGTGGGCAATAGCACACAAAAATATTGTAATCGGGCGGAATTCTAGTTTTTAGGCCGAAAAACGCAACAAAAGAGGAATGATCATGGCTGGGCGGTGACTATGGTTCCTTAGGTCGTATTTGATAGTCCGGAAAAATTTTAGGCGATAGGGGTCCTGAGGTCCCGGGACCACTCGGAAGGTGTGGGCTATAACACACAAAAATAAGGGAATCGCGCAGAATTCTAGTTGTTTGGCCGAAAAACGCAAAAAATAAGGAACGATCATGGCTGGGCGGTGACTATGGTTCCTTAGGTATTATTTGATAGTCCGAAAAAATTTTAGGCGATAGGGGTCCGGAGACCCGGATCCACTTGTAAGGCGTGGGTATAACACACGAAAATATGGGAATCGGGCGAAATTCTAGTTGTTTGGCCGAAAAATGCAAAAAATGAGAAACGATCATGGCGGGGTGGATACTATGGTTTCTTAGGTCGTATTTGAGAGTCCGGAAAATTTTTAGGCGATAGGGGTCAGGAGGTCCCAGGACCACTCGGAAGGCGTGGGCTATAACACACAAAAATATAGGAATCGCGCGGAATTCTAGTTGTTTGGCCGAAAAACGCAAAAAATGAGGAACGATCATGGCGGGGTGGTTACTATGGTTCCTTAGGTCCTAATTGATGGCTCGAAAATTTTTTAGGCGATCCGAGTCCGGCGGCCCGGCCCACTCGGAAGGTGTGGGCAATAGCACACAAAAATATGGTAATCGAGCGGAATTCTAGTTTTTTGGCCAAAAAACGCAATAAATGAGGAACGATAATGGCGGGGCGGTTACTATGGTTCCTTAGGTCGTATTTGATGGCCCGGAAAATTTTAGGCGATCGGGGTCCATGGCTCCCGGGACCACTCGGAAGGTGTAAGCTATAGCACACTAAAATATGCAAATCGCGCGGAGTTCTAGTTTTTTGGCCGAAAAATGCAAAGCATTTGGAACGATCATGATGGGGCGGTGACTTTGGTACCTTAGGTCGTATTTGATAGTACGGAAAAATTTTAGGCGATCGGGGTCCGCGGCTTCCCGGACCACTTGGAGGGCGTGGGTATAGCACACGAAAATATGGGAATCGGGCGTAATTCTAGTTTTTTGGCCGAAAAATGCAAAAAATGAGAAACGATGATGGTGTGGCGGTTACTATGATTCCTTAGGTCGCATTTGACAGCCCGGAAAAAATTTAGGCGATCGGGGTCCGGGGGTCCCGGAACCACTGGGAAGGGTGGGCAATAGCACACAAAAATATTGTAATCGGGCGGAATTCTAGTTTTTTGGCTGAAAAACGCAACAAATGAGGAATGATCATGGCTGGGCGGTGACTATGGTTCCTTAGGTCGTATTTGATAGTCCGAAAAAATTTTAGGCGATAGGGGTCCTGAGGTCCCGGGACCACTCGGAAGGTGTGGGCTATAACACACAAAAATATGGGAATCGCGCGGAATTCTAGTTGTTTGGCCGAAAAACGCAAAAACTAAGGAACGATCATGGCTGGGCGGTGACTATGGTTCCTTAGGTTTTATTTGATAGTCCGGAAAAATTTTAGGCGATAGGTGTCCGGAGACCTGGGACCACTTGTAAGGCGAGGGTATAGCACACAAAAATATGGGAATCGGGCGGAATTCTAGTTGTTTAGCCGAAAAATGAAATAAATGAGAAACGATCATGGCGGGAAGGTGACTATGGTTCCTTAGGTCTTATTTGATAGTCCGGAAAATTTTTTAGGTGATCCGAGTGCGGGGGCACGGCCCACTCGGAAGGCGTGGGCTATAGCACACGAAAATATGGGAATCGCTGGGAATCCTAGTTGTTTGGCCGAAAAACGCAAAATATAAGGAACGATCATGGCGGGGCGGATACTATGGTTCCTTAGGTCATATTTAATTGCCCGGAAAAATTTTAGGCGATCGGGGTCCGCGGCTCTTGGGACCACTCGGAATGCGTGGGTATAGCACACGAAAATATGGTAATCGGGTGAAATTCTATGTCTTTTTCAGTAACATGCAAAAAATATGGAAAGATCTTGGCAGGGCGGTGAATATGGTTCCTTTGGTCTTATTTGATAGTCCGGAAAAATATTAGGCGATAGGGGTCCGTAGGTCCCGGGACCACTCGGAAGGCATGGGCTATAACACACAAAAATATGGGAATCGTGCGGAATTCTAGTTGTTTGGCCGAGAAATGCAAAAAATGAGGAACGATCATGGCGGGGCGGATACTATGGTTCCTTATGTCGTATTTGATAGTCCGGAAAAATTTTAGGCGATAGGGGTCAGGAGGTCCCGGGACCACTCGGAAGGCGTGGGCTATAACACACAAAAATATGGGAATCGCGCGGAATTCTAGTTGTTTGGACGAAAAATGCAAAAAATGAGGAACGATAATGGCGAGGTGGTTACTATGGTTCCTTAGGTCGTATTTGACGGCCCGAAAAAGTTTTAGGCGATCGGGGTTCGGGGTTCCCGGGACCCCTTGGAAGGCGTGGGCTAAAGCACAGGAAAATATGGAAATCGCGCGGAATTCTAGTTTTTTGGCTGAAAAACGCAAAAGACTAGGAACGATCATGGCGTGGTGGTGACTATGGTTCCTTAGGTCGTATTTGATAGTCCGGAAAATTTTTAGGCGATCCGGCTCCGGGGGGCCCGACCCACTCGGAAGGCGTGGGCGATAGCACACAAAAATATGAGAATCGGGCGGAATTCTAGTTTTTTGGCCAAAAAATACAAAAAATGAGGAACGATCATCGCGAGGCGGTGACTATGGTTCCTTAGGTCGTATTTGATTTCCCAGAAAATTTTAGGCGATCGGGGTCCACGGCTCCCGGGACCACTCGGAAGGCGTAAGCTATAGCACACGAAAATATGCAAATCGCGCGGAGTTCTAGTTTTTTGGCTGAAAAATGCAAAGCATTTGGAACGATCATCGTGGGGCGGTGACTATGGTACCTTGGGTCGTATTTGATAGTCCGGAAAAATTTTAGGCGATCGGGGTCCGCGCCTCCCCGGACCACTTGGAAGGCGTGGGTATAGCACACGAAAATATGGGAATTGGGCGTAATTCTAGTTTTTTTGCCGAAAAATGCAAAAAATGAGAAACGATGATGGCGGGGCGGTTACTATGGTTCCTTAGGTCGTATTTGATGGCCCGAAAAATTTTAGGCGATCGGGGTCCACGGCTCCCGGGACCACTCGCAAGGCGTAAGCTATAGCACACGAAAATATGCAAATCGCGCGGAGTTCTAGTTTTTTGGCCGAAAAATGAAAAGCATTGGAACGATCATGGTGGGGCGTGGACTATGGTACCTTAGGTCGTATTTGATAGTCCGGAAAAATTTTAGGCGATCGGGGTCCGCGGCTCCCCAGACCACTTGGAAGGCGTGAGTATAGCACACGAAATATGGGAATCGGGCATAATTCTAGTTTTTTGGCCTTAAAACGCAACAAATGAGGAATGATCATGGCTGGGCGGTGACTATGGTTCCTTAGGTCGTATTCGATAGTCCGGAAAAATTTTAGGCGATAGGGGTCCGAAGTTCCCAGGTTCACTTGGAAGGCGTGGGCTATTATAGCACACAAAAATATGGGAATCGTTCGGAATTCTAGTTGTTTGGCCGAAAAATAGGAACGATCATGGCTGGGCGGTGACTATGGTTCCTTAGGTCTTATTTGATAGTCCGGAAAAAGTTTAGTTGATCGGGGTCCGCGGCTCTTGGGACCACTCAGAATGCGTGGGTATAGCACATGAAAATATGGGAATCAGGTGAAATTCTAGTTGTTTGGCCAAAAAATGCAAAAAATGAGGAAAGATAATGGCGGGGCGGTTACTATGGTTCCTTAGGTCGTATTTGATGCCCCGAAAAATTTATAGGCGATCGGGGTTCGGGGTTCCCATGACCCCTTTGAAGGCGTGGGCTAAAGCACACGAAAATATGGAAATCGCGCAGAATTCTAGTTTTTTGGCTGAAAAACGCAAAAGACTAGGAACGATCATGGCGGGGCGGTGACTATGGTTCCTTAGGTCGTATTTGATAGTCCGGAAAATTTTTAGGCGATCCGGCTCCGGGGTCCCGACCCACTCGGAAGGCGTGGGCGATAGCACACAAAAATATGGGAATCGGGCGGAATTCTCATTTTTGGCCAAAAAATGCAAAAAATGAGGAACGATCATGGCGAGGCGGTGACTATGGTTCCTTATGTCCTAATTGATGGCCCGAAAACTTTTTAGGCCATCCGAGTCCGGCGGCCCGGCCCACTCGGAAGGCGTGGGCAATAGCACACAAAAATATGGTAATCGAGCGGAATTCTAGTTTTTTGGCCGAAAAATGCAATAAATGAGGAACGATCATGGTGGGGCGGTGACTATGGTTCCTTAGGTCGTATTTGATGGCCCGGAAAACTTTAGGCGATCGGGGTCCACAGCTCCCGGGACCACTCGGAAGCCGTAAGCTATAGCACACTAAAATATGCAAATCGCGCGGAGTTCTAGTTTTTTGGCCGAAAAATGCAAAGCATTTGGAACGATCATGGTGAGGCGGGGACTATGGTACCTTAGGTCGTACTTGATAGTCCGGAAAAATTTTAGGCGATCGGGGTCCGCGGCTCCCCGGACCACTTGGAAGGCGTGGGTATAGCACACGAAAATATGGGAATCGGGCATAATTCTAGTTTTTTGGCCGAAAAATGCAAAAAATGAGAAACGATGATGGCGGGGCGGTTACTATGGTTCCTTAGGTCGTATTTGACGGCCCGGAAAAATTTTAGGTCGATCGGGGTCCGGGGGTCCCGGAACCACTTGGAAGGGTGGGCAATAGCACACAAAAATATTGTAATCGGGCGGAATTCTAGTTTTTTGGCCGAAAAATGCAACAAATGAGGAATGATCATGGCTGGGCGGTGACTATGGTTCCTTAGGTCGTATTTGATAGTCCGGAAAAATTTTAGGAGATAGGGGTCCAGAGTTCCCGGGTTCACTTGGAAGGTGTGGGCTATAGGACACGAAAATATAGGAATCGCGCGGAATTCTAGTTGTTTCGCCGAAAAACGCAAAAAATAAGGAACGATCATGGCTAGGCGGTGACTACGGTTCCTTAGGTCTTATTTGATAGTCCGGAAAAATTTTAGGCGATAGGGGTCCGGAGACCCGGGACCACTTGTAAGGCGTGGGTATAGCACACGAAAATATGGGAATCGGGCGGAATTCTAGTTGTTTGGCCGAAAAATGCAAAAAATGAGAAACGATCATGGCGGGAAGGTGAATATGGTTCCTTAGGTCTTATTTGATGGCCCAAAAACTTTTTAGGTGGTCCGAGTGCCGGGGGCATGGCCCACTCGGAAGGCGTGGGCTATAGCACAGGAAAATATGGGAATCGCGCGGAATTCTAGTTGTTTGGCCGAAAAACGCAAAAAATAAGGAACGATCATGGCGAGGCGGATACTATGGTTCCTTAGGTCGTATTTGATTGCCCGGATAAATTTTAGGCGATCGTGGTCCGCGGCTCTTGGGACCACTCAAAATGCGTTGGTATAGCACACTAAAATATAGGAATCGGGCGTAATTCTAAGTCTTTTTCAGTAACATGCAAAAAATGTGGAAAGCTCTTGGCAGGGCGGTGACTATGGTTCCATTGGTCTTATTTGATAGTCCGGAAAAATATTAGGCGATAGGGGCCGGAGGTCCCTGGACCACTCGGAAGGCGTGGGCTATAACATACAAAAATATGGGAATCACGCGAAATTCTAGTTGTTTGGCCGAAAAACGCAAAAAATGAGGAACTATCATGGCGGGGTGGATACTATGGTTCCTTAGGTCGTATTTGATTGTCCGGAAAAATTTTAGGCGATAGGGGTCAGGAGGTCCCGGGACCACTCGGAAGGCGTGGGCTATAACACACAAAAATATGGGAATCGCGCGGAATTCTAGTTGTTTGGCCGAAAAATGCAAAAAAAGAGGAACGCTCATGGAGGGGTGGTTACTATGGTTCCTTAGGTCGTATTTGATGGCCCGAAATATTTTAAGGAGATCGGGGTTCGGGGTTCCCGGGACCCCTTGGAAGGCGTGGGCTAAAGCACACGAAAATATGGAAATCGCGCGGAATTCTAGTTTTTTGGCTGAAAAATGCGAAGGAATAGGAACGATCATGGTGGGGCGGTGACTATGGTTCCTTAGGTAGTATTTGAAAGTCCGAAAAATTTTTAGGCGATCTGGCTCCGGGGGGCCTGACCCACTCGGAAGGCGTGGGCGATAGCACACAAAAATATGGTAATCGGGCTGAATTCTCATTTTTTGGCCAAAAAATGCAAAAAATAAGGAACGATCATGGCGAGGCGGTGACTATGGTTCCTTAGGTCCTAATTGATGGCCCGAAAAGTGTTTAGGCGATCCAAGTCCGGCGGCCCGGCCCACTCGGATGGCGTGGGCAATAGCACACAAAAATATGGTAATTGAGCAGAATTCTAGTTTTTTGGCCGAAAAACGCAATAAATGAGGAACGATCATGGCGGGGCGGTGACTATGGTTCCTTAGGTCGTATTTGATGGCCCCAAAAAATTTTAGGCGACCGGGGTCCACGGCTCCCGAGACCACTCGGAAGGCATAAGCTATAGCACACGAAAATATGCAATTCGCGCGGAGTTCTAGTTTTTTGGCCGAAAACTGCAAAGCATTTGGAACGATCATGGTGGGGCGGGGACTATGGTACCTTAGGTCGTATTTGATATTCCGAAAAAATTTTAGGCGATCGGGGTCCGCGGCTCCCTGGACCACTTGGAAGGCGTGGGTATAGCACACGAAAATATGGGAATCGGGCATAATTCTAGTTTTTTGGCCGAAAAATGCAAAAAATGAGAAACGATGATGGCGGGGCGGTTACTATGGTTCCTTAGGTCGTATTTGACGGCCCGGAAAACCTTTAGGCGATCGGGGTCCGGGGGTCCCGGAACTACTTGGAAGGGTGGGCAATAGCACACAAAAATATTGTAATCGGGCGGAATTCTAGTTTTTGGCCGAAAAACGCAACAAATGAGGAATGATCATGGCTGGGTTGTGACTATGGTTCCTTAGGTCGTATTTGATAGTCCGGAAAAATTTTAGGCGATAGGGGTCCGGAGTTCCCGGATTCACTTGGAAGGCGTGGGCTATAGGATACGAAAATATGGGAATCGCGCGGAATTCTAGTTTTTTGGCCGAAAAACGGAAAAAACTAGGAACGATCATGGCTGGGCGGTGACTATGGTTCCTTAGGTCTTATTTGATATTCCGGAAAAATTTTAGGCAATCGGGGTCCGTGGCTCTTGGGACCACTCGGAATGCGTGGGTATAGCATACGAAAATATGGGAATCAGGCAAAATTCTAGTTGTTTGGCCGAAAAACGCAAAAAATGAGGAACGATCATGGCGGGGTGGTTACTATGGTTCCTTAGGTTTGATGGCCCGGAAAATTTGTAGGCGATCGGGGTTCGGGGTTCCCGGGACCCCTTTGAAGGCGTGGGCTAAAGCACACGAAAATATGGAAATCGCGCGGAATTCTAGTTTTTTGGCTGAAAAACGCAAAAGACTAGGAACTATCATGGCGAGGAGGTGACTATGGTTCCTTAGGTCGTATTTGATAGTCCGGAAAATTTTTAGGCGATCCGGCTCCGGGGGGCCCGACCCACTCAGAAGGCGTGGGCAATAGCACACAAAAATATGGTAATCGAACGGAATTCTAGTTTTTTGGCCGAAAAACGCAATAAATGAGGAACGATCATGGCGGGGAGGTGACTATGGTTCCTTAGATCGTATTTGATGGTCCGGAAAATTTTAGGCGATCGTGGTCCACGGCTCCCGGGACCACTCGGAAGGCGTAAGCTTTAGCACACTAAAATATGCAAATCGCGCGGAGTTCTAGTTTTTAGGCCAAAAAATGCAAAGCATTTGGAACGATCATGGAGGGGCGGTGACTATGGTACCTTAGGTAGTATTTGATAGTCCGGAAAAATTTTAGGCGATCGGGGTCCGCGGCTCCCCGGACCACTTGGAAGGCGTGGGTATAGCACACGAAAATATGGGAATCGGGCATAATTCTAGTTTTTTGGCCGAAAAATGCAAAAAATGAGAAACGATCATGGCTTGGCGGTGACTATGGTTCCTTAGGTCGTATTTGATATTCCGGAAAAATTTTAGGCGATCGGGGTCCGCGGCTCTTGGGACCACTCGGAATGCGTGGGTATAGCACACGAAAATATGGGAATCGGGCGAAATTCTAGTTGTTTGGCCGAAAAACGCAAAAAATAAGGAACGATCATGGCGAGGTGGTTACTATGGTTCCTTAGGTCGTATTTGATGGCCCGGAAAATTTGTAGGCGATCGGGGTTCGGGGTTCCCGGGACCCCTTTGAAGGCGTGGGCTAAAGCACACGAAAATATGGAAATCGCGCGGAATTCTAGTTTTTTGGCTGAAAAACGCAAAAGACTAGGAACTATCATGGTGGGGAGGTGACTATGGTTCCTTAGGTCGTATTTGATAGTCCGAAAAAATGCAAAAAATAAGGAACAATCATGGCGAGGCGGTGACTATGGTTCCTTAGGTCCTAATTGATGGCCCGAAAAGTGTTTAGGCGATCCAAGTCCGGCGGCCCGGCCCACTCGCACACAAAAATATGGTAATCGAGCGGAATTCTAGCTTTTTGGCTGAAAAACGCAATAAATGAGGAACGGTCATGGCGGGGCGGTGACTATGGTTCCTTAGGTCGTATTTGATGGCCCGGAAAATTTCAGGCAATCGGGGTCCTCGGCACCCGGGACCACTCGGAAGGCGTAAGCAATAGCACACGAAAATATGCAACTCGCGCGGAGTTCTAGTTTTTTGGCCGAAAAATGCAAAGCATTTGGAACGATCATGGTGGGGCGGTGACTATGGTACCTTAGGTCGTATTTGATAGTCCGGAAAAATTTTAGGCGATCGGGGTCTGCGGCTCCCCGGACCACTTGGAAGGCGTGGGTATAGCACACGAAAATATGGGAATCGGGCGTAATTCTAGTTTTTTGGCCGAAAAATATAAAAAATGAGAAACGATGATGGCAGGGCGGTTACTATGGTTCCTTAGGACGTATTTGACAGCCCGGAAATATTTTAGTCGATCGGGGTCCGGGGGTCCCGGAACCACTTGGAAGGGTGGGCAATAGCACACAAAAATATTGTAATCGGGCGGAATTCTAGTTTTTTGGCCGAAAAACGCAAAAAATGAGGAATGATCATGGCTGGGCGGTGACTATGGTTCCTTAGGTCGTATTTGATAGTCCGGAAAATTTTTAGGCGATAGGGGTCCGGAGTTCCCGGGTTCACTTTGAAGGCGTGGGCTATAGGACACGAAAATATGGAAATCACGCGGAATTCTAGTTTTTTGGCTGAAAAACGCAAAAGACTAGGAATGATCATGGCGAGGCGGTGACTATGGTTCCTTAGGTCGTATTTGATAGTCCGAAAAATTTTTAGGCGATCCGGCTCCGGGGGCCCGACCCACTCGGAAGGCGTGGGCGATAGCACACAAAAAATATGTGAATCGGGCGGAATTCTAGTTTTTTGGCCAACAATTCAAAAAATGAGGAACGATCATGGCGAGGCGGTGACTATGGTTCCTTAGGTCCTAATTGATGGCCCGAAATATTTTTAGGCGATCCGAGTCCGGTGGCCCGGCCCACTCGGAAGGCGTGGGGCACACAAAAATATGGTAATCGAGCGGAATTCTAGCTTTTTGGCTGAAAAACGCAATAAATGAGGAACGATCATGGCGGGGCGGTGACTATGGTTCCTTAGGTCGTATTTGATGGCCCGGAAAATTTTAGGCGATCGGGGTCCTCGGCTCCCGGGTTCACTTTGAAGGCGTGGGCTATAGGACACGAAAATATGGGAATCGCGCGGAATTCTAGTTTTTTGGCAAAAAACGGAAAAAACTATGAACGATCATGGCTGGGCGGTGACTATGGTTCCTTAGGTCTTATTTGATAGTCCGGAAAACTTTTAGGCTATCGGGTCCGCATCTCTTGGGACCACTCGGAATGCGTGGGTATAGCACACGAAAATATGGGAATCGAGCGAAATTCTAGTTGTTTGGCCGAAAAATGCAAAAAATGAGGAACGATCATGGCGGGGCGGATACTATGGTTCCTTAGGTCATATTTGATAGTCCAGAAAATTTTTAGGCGATCGGGGTCCGGTGGTCCCGGTACCCCTCAGAAGGCGTGGGCCAAAGCACACGAAAATATGGAATCGCGCGGAATTCTAGTTGTTTGGCCAAAAAACGCAAAAGACTAGGAATGATCATGGCGGGGCGGTGACTATGGTTCCTTAGGTCGTATTTGATAGTTCGGAAAAGTTTTAGTCGATCGGGGTCCGCGGCTCCCCGGACCACTTGAAAGGCGTGGGTATAGCACACGAAAATATGGGAATCGGGCGTAATTCTAGTTTTTTGACCGAAAAATGCAAAAAATGAGAAACGATGAACGCGGGGTGGTTACTATGGTTCCTTAGGTCGTAGTTGACAGCCTGGAAAAATTTTAGTTGATCGGGGTCCGGGGGTCCCGAAACCACTTGGAAGGGTGGGCAATAACACACAAAAATATTGTAATCGGGCGGAATTCTAGTTTTTTGGCCGAAAAACGCAACAAATGAGGAGTGATCATGGCTGGGCGGTGACTATGGTTCCTTAGGTCGTATTTGATAGTCCGTAAAAATTTTAGGCGATAGGGGTCCGGAGTTCCCGGATTCACTTGGAAGGCGTGGGCTATAGGACACGAAAATATGGGAATCGCGCGAAATTTTAGTTTTTTGGCCGAAAAACGGAAAAAACTAGGAACGTTCATGGCTGGGTGGTGACTATGGTTCCTTAGGTCTTATTTGATAGTCCGGAAAAATTTTAGGCGATCGGGGTCCGCGGCTCTTGGGACCACTCGGAATGCGTGGGTATAGTACACGAAAATATGGGAATCGGGCGAAATTCTAGTTGTTTGGCCGAAAAATGCAAAAAATGAGGAACGATCATGGCGGGGTGGTTACTATGGTTCCTTAGGTCGTATTTGATGGCCCGAAAAAGTTTTAGGCGATCGGGGATCGGGGTTCCCAGGACCCCTTTGAAGGCGTGGGCTAAAGCACACGAAAATATGGAAATCGCGCGGAATTCTAGTTTTTTGGCTGAAAAACGCAAAAGACTAGGAATGATCATGGTGGGGCGGTGACTATGGTTCCTTAGGTCCTAATTGATGGCCCAAAAATTTTTTAGGCGATCCGAGTCCGGCGGCCCGGCCCACTCGGAAGGCCTGGGGCACACAAAAATATGGTAATCGAGCGAAATTCTATTTTTTGGCCGAAAAAAGCAATAAATGAGGAACGATCATGGCGGGGCGGTGACTATGGTTCCTTAGGTCGTATTTGATGGCCCAAAAAATTTTAGGCAATCGTGGTCCTTGGCTCCCGGGACCATTCGGAAGGCGTAAGCTATAGCACACGAAAATATGCAAATCGCGCGGAGTTCTAGTTTTTTGGCCGAAAAATGCAAAGCATTTGGAACGATCATGGTGGGGCAGTGACTATGGTACCTTAGGTCGTATTTGATAGTCCAGAAAATTTTTAGGCGATCGGGGTCCGCGGCTCCCCGGACCACTTGGAAGGCGTGGGTATAGCACACGAAAATATGGGAATCAGGCGTAATTCTAGTTTTTTGGCCAAAAAATGCAAAAAATGAGAAACGATGATGGCGGGGCGGTTACTATGGTTCCTTAGGTCGTATTTGACGGCCCCGAAAAATTTTAGTCGATCGGGGTCCGGGGTTCCCGGAACCACTTGGAAGGGTGGCCAATAGCACCCAAAAATATTGTAATCGGGCGGAATTCTAGTTTTTTGGCCGAAAAACGCAACAAATGAGGAATGATTATGGCTGGGCGGTGACTATGGTTCCTTAGGTCGTATTTGATAGTCCAAAAAAGTTGTAGGCGATAGGGGTCCGGAGTTCCCGGGTTCACTTGGAAGGCGTGGGCTATAGGACACGAAAATATGAGAATAGCGCGGAATTCTAGTTTTTTGGCCGAAAAACAGAACAAACTAGGAACGATCTTGGCTGGGCGGTGACTATGGTTCCTTTGGTCTGATTTGATCGTCAGGAAAATTTTTTTGCGATAGGGGTCCGCGTCACTTAGGACTACTCGGAATGCGTGGGTATAGCACACGAAAATATGGGAATCAGGTAAAATTCTAGTTGTTTGGCCCAAAAACGCAAAAAATGAGGAACGATCATGGCGGGGCGGATACTATGGTTCCTTAGGTCGTATTTGATAGTCCGGAATTTTTTTAGGCGATCGGGGTCCGGAGGTCCCGGGACCCCTCGGAAGCCGTGGGCTATAACACACAAAAATATGGGAATCGCGCGGAATTCTAGTTGTTTGGCCGAAAAATGCAAAAAATAAGGAACGATCATGGCAGGGCGGATAATATGGTTCCTTAGCTCGTATTTGATTGACCGGAAAAATTTTAGGCGATCGGTGTCCGCGACTCTTGGGACCACTCGGAATGCGTGGGTATAGCATACGAAAATATGGGAATCGGGCGAAATTCTATGTCTTTTTCAGTAACATGCAAAAAATGTTGAAAGATCTTGGCAGGGCGGTGACTATGGTTCCTTTGGTCTTATTTGATAGTCCGGAAAAATATTAGGCGTTAGGGGTCCGGAGGTCCCGGGACCACTCGGAAGGCGTGGGCTATAAAACACAAAAATATGGGAATTGCGCGGAATTCTAGTTGTTTGGCCGAAAAACACAAAAAATGAGGAACGTTCATGGCGGGGCGGATACTATGGTTCCTTAGGTCGTATTTGATAGTCCGGAAAAATTTTAGGCGATAGGGGTCAGGTGGTCCCGGGACCACTCGGAAGGCGTGGGCTATAACACACAAAAATATGGGAATCGCGCGGAATTCTTGTTGTTTGGCCAAAAAACGCAAAAAATGAGGAACGATCATGGCGGGGTGGTTACTATGGTTCCTTAGGTCGTATTTGATGGCTCGGAAATTTTTTAGGCGATCGGGGTTTGGGGTTCCCGGGACCCCTTGGAAGGCGTGGGCTAAAGCACATGAAAATATGGAAATCACGCGGATTTCTAGTTTTTTGGCTAAAAAATGCAAAAGACTAGGAACGATCATGGCTGGGCGGTGACTATTGTCCCTTAGGTCTTATTTGATAGTCCGAAAAATTTTTAGGCGATCCGGCTCCGGGGGGCCCGACCCACTCGGAAGGCGTGGGCGATAGCACACAAAAAATATGTGAATCGGGCGGAATTCTAGTTTTTTGGCCAAAAATGCAAAAAATGAGGAACGATCATGGCGAGGCGGTGACTATGGTTCCTTAGGTCCTAATTGATGGCCCGAAATATTTTTAGGCGATCCGAGTCCGGTGGCCCGGCCCACTCGGAAGGCGTGGGGCACACAAAAATATGGTAATCGAGCGGAATTCTAGCTTTTTGGCTGAAAAACGCAATAAATGAGGAACGATCATGGCGGGGCGGTGACTATGGTTCCTTAGGTCATATTTGATGGCCCGGAAAATTTTAGGCGATCGGGGTCCTCGGCTCCCGGGACCACTCGGAAGGCGTAAGCAATAGCACACGAAAATATGCAACTCGCGCGGAGTTCTAGTTTTTTGGCCGAAAAATGCAAAGCATTTGGAACGATCATGGTGGGGCGGTGACTATGGTACCTTAGGTCGTATTTGATAGTCCGGAAAAATTTTAGGCGATCGGGGTCCGCGGCTCCCCGGACCACTTGGAAGGCGTGGGTATAGCACATGAAAATATGGGAATCGGGCGTAATTCTAGTTTTTTGGCCGAAAAATGTAAAAAATGAGAAACGATGATGGCGGGGCGGTTACTATGGTTCCTTAGGACGTATTTGACAGCCCGGAAATATTTTAGTCGATCGGGGTCCGGGGGTCCCGGAACCACTTGGAAGGGTGGGCAATAGCACACAAATATTTTGTAATCGGGCAGAATTCTAGTTTTTTGGCTGAAAAACGCAAAAAATGAGGAATGATCATGGCTGGGCGGTGACTATGGTTCCTTAGGTCGTATTTGATAGTCCGGAAAATCTTTAGGCGATAAGGGTCCGGAGTTCCCGGGTTCACTTTGAAGGCGTGGGCTATAGGACACGAAAATATGGAAATCACGCGGAATTCTAGTTTTTTGGCTGAAAAACGCAAAAGACTAGGAATGATCATGGCGGGGCGGTGACTATGGTTCCTTAGGTCGTATTTGATAGTCCGAAAAATTTTTAGGCGATCCGGCTCCTGGGGGCCCGACCCACTCGGAAGGCGTGGGCGATAGTACACAAAAAATATGTGAATCGGGCGGAATTCTAGTTTTTTGGCCAAAAATGCAAAAAATGAGGAACGATCATGGCGAGGCGGTGACTATGGTTCCTTAGGTCCTAATTGATGGCCCGAAATATTTTTAGGCGATCCGAGTCCGGTGGCCCGGCCCACTCGGAAGGCGTGGGGCACACAAAAATATGGTAATCGAGCGGAATTCTAGCTTTTTGGCTGAAAAACGCAATAAATGAGGAACGATCATGGCGGGGCGGTGACTATGGTTCCTTAGGTCATATTTGATGGCCCGGAAAATTTTAGGCGATCGGGGTCCTCGGCTCCCGGGACCACTCGGAAGGCTTAAGCAATAGCACACGAAAATAAGCAACTCGCGCGGAGTTCTAGTTTTTTGGCCGAAAAATTCAAAGCATTTGGAACGATCATGGTGGGGCGGTGACTATGGTACCTTAGGTCGTATTTGATAGTCCGGAAAAATTTTAGGCGATCGAGGTCTGCGGCTCCCCGGACCACTTGGAAGGCGTGGGTATAGCACACGAAAATATGGGAATTGGGCGTAATTCTAGTTTTTTGGCCGAAAAATGCAAAAAATGAGAAACGATGATGGCGGGGCGGTTACTATGGTTCCTTAGGACGTATTTGACGGCCCAGAAATATTTTAGTCGATCGGGGTCCGGGGGTCCCGGAACCACTTGGAAGGGTGGGCAATAGCACACAAAAATATTGTAATCGGGCGGAATTCTAGTTTTTTGGCCGAAAAACGCGACAAATGAGGAATGATCATGGCTGGGCGGTGACTATGGTTCCTTAGGTCGTATTTGATAGTCCGAAAAATTTTTAGGCGATAGGGGTCCGGAGTTCCCGGGTTCACTTTGAAGGCGTGGGCTATAGGACACGAAAATATGGGAATCGCGCGGAATTCTAGTTTTTTGGACAAAAACGGAAAAAACTAGGAACGATCATGGCTGGGCGGTGACTATGATTCCTTAGGTCTTATTTGATAGTCCGG
This sequence comes from Nicotiana tomentosiformis, assembly GCF_000390325.3. NCBI lineage: Eukaryota > Viridiplantae > Streptophyta > Magnoliopsida > Solanales > Solanaceae > Nicotiana > Nicotiana tomentosiformis. The sequence goes on from NW_027174565.1 coordinate 158,331, forward strand.
AAAACTTTTAGGCTATCGGGGTCCGCATCTCTTGGGACCACTCGGAATGCGTGGGTATAGCACACGAAAATATGGGAATCGAGCGAAATTCTAGTTGTTTGGCCGAAAAATGCAAAAAATGAGGAACGATCATGGCGGGGCGGATACTATGGTTCCTTAGGTCATATTTGATAGTCCGGAAAATTTTTAGGCGATCGGGGTCCGGTGGTCCCGGGACCCCTCGGAAGGCGTGGGCTAAAGCACACGAAAATATGGAATCGCGCGGAATTCTAGTTGTTTGGCCAAAAAACGCAAAAGACTAGGAATGATCATGGCGGGGCGGTGACTATGGTTCCTTAGGTCGTATTTGATAGTCCGGAAAATTTTTAGTCGATCGGGGTCCGCGGCTCCCCGGACCACTTGGAAGGCGTGGGTATAGCACACGAAAATATTGGAATCGGGCGTAATTCTAGTTTTTTGACCGAAAAATGCAAAAAATGAGAAACGATGATCGCGGGGCGGTTACTATGGTTCCTTAGGTCGTAGTTGACAGCCCGAAAAATTTTAGGCGATCGGGGACCGGGGGTCCCGGAACCACTTGGAAGCGTGGGCAATAATACACAAAAATATTGTAATCGGGCGGAATTCTAGTTTTTTGGCCGAAAAACGCAACAAATGAGGAGTGATCATGGCTGGGCAGTGACTATGGTTCCTTAGGTCGTATTTGATAGTCCGTAAAAATTTTAGGCGATAGGGGTCCGGAGTTCCCGGATTCACTTGGAAGGCGTGGGCTATAGGACACGAAAATATGGGAATCGCGCGGAATTCTAGTTTTTTGGCCGAAAAATGCAAAGCATTTGGAACGATCATGGTGGGGCAGTGACTATGGTACCTTAGGTCGTATTGGATAGTCTGGAAAAATTTTAGGCGATCGGGGTCCGCGGCTCCCCGGACCACTTGGAAGGCGTGGGTATAGCACACGAAAATATGGGAATCGGGTGTAATTCTAGTTTTTTGGCCGAAAAATGTAAAAAATGAGAAACGATGATGGCGGGGCGGTTACTATGGTTCCTTAGGACGTATTTGACAGCCCGGAAATATTTTACTCGATCGGGGTCCGGGGGTCCCGGAACCACTTGGAAGGGTGGGCAATAGCACACAAAAATATTGTAATCGGGCGGAATTCTAGTTTTTTGGCCGAAAAACACAAAAAATGAGGAATGATCATGGCTGGGCGGTGACTATGGTTCCTTAGGTCGTATTTGATAGTCCGGAAAATTTTTAGGCGATAGGGGTCCGGAGTTCCCGGGTTCACTTTGAAGGCGTGGGCTATAGGACACGAAAATATGGAAATCACGCGGAATTCTAGTTTTTTGGCTGAAAAACGCAAAAGACTAGGAATGATCATGGCGGGGCGGTGACTATGGTTCCTTAGGTCGTATTTGATAGTCCGAAAAATTTTTAGGCGATCCGGCTCCGGGGGGCCCGACCCACTCGGAAGGCGTGGGCGATAGCACACAAAAAATATGTGAATCGGGCGGAATTCTAGTTTTTTGGCCAAAAATGCAAAAAATGAGGAACGATCATGGCGAGGCGGTGACTTGGGTTCCTTAGGTCCTAATTGATGGCCCGAAATATTTTTAGGCGATCCGAGTCCGGTGGCCCGGCCCACTCGGAAGGCGTGGGGCACACAAAAATATGGTAATCGAGCGGAATTCTAGCTTTTTGGCTGAAAAACGCAATAAATGAGGAACGATCATGGCGGGGCGGTGACTATGGTTCCTTAGGTCGTATTTGATGGCCCGGAAAATTTTAGGCGATCGGGGTCCTCGGCTCCCGGGACCACTCGGAAGGCTTAAGTAATAGCACACGAAAATAAGCAACTCGCGCGGAGTTCTAGTTTTTTGGCCGAAAAATGCAAAGCATTTGGAACGATCATGGTGGGGCGGTGACTATGGTACCTTAGGTCGTATTTGATAGTCCGGAAAAATTTTAGGCGATCGGGGTCCGCGGCTCCCCGGACCACTTGGAAGGCGTGGGTATAGCACACGAAAATATGGGAATCGGGCGTAATTCTAGTTTTTTGGCCGAAAAATGCAAAAAATGAGAAACGATGATGGCGGGGCAGTTACTATGGTTCCTTAGGACGTATTTGACGGCCCGGAAATTATTTAGTCGATCGGGGTCCGGGGGTCCCGGAACCACTTGGAAGGGTGGGCAATAGCACACAAAAATATTGTAATCGGGCGGAATTCTAGTTTTTTGGCCGAAAAATGCAACAAATGAGGAATGATCATGGCTGGGCGGTGACTATGGTTCCTTAGGTCGTATTTGATAGTCCGTAAAAATTTTAGGCGATAGTGGTCCGAAGTTCCCGGGTTCACTTTGAAGGCGTGGGCTATAGGACACGAAAATATGGAAATCACGCGGAATTCTAGTTTTTTGGCTGAAAAATGCAAAAGACTAGGAATGATCATGGCGGGACGGTGACTATAGTTCCTTAGCTCGTATTTGATAGTCCGAAAAATTTTTAGGCAATCCGGCTCCGGGGGGCCCGACCCACTCGGAAGGCGTGGGCGATAGCACACAAAAAATATGTGAATCGGGCGGAATTCTAGTTTTTTGGCCAAAAATGCAAAAAATGAGGAACGATCATGGCAAGGCGGTGACTATGGTTCCTTAGGTCCTAATTGATGGCCCGAAATATTTTTAGGCGATCCGAGTCCGGTGGCCCGGCACACTCGGAAGGCGTGGGGCACACAAAAATATGGTAATCGAGCGGAATTCTAGCTTTTTGGCTGAAAAACGCAATAAATGAGGAACGATCATGGCGGGGCGGTGACTATGGTTCCTTAGGTCGTATTTGATGGCCCGGAAAATTTTAGGCGATCGGGGTCCTCGGCTCCTGGGACCACTCGGAAGGCATAAGCAATAGCACACGAAAATATGCAACTCGCGCGGAGTTCTAGTTTTTTGGCCAAAAAATGCAAAGCATTTGGAACGATCATGGTGGGGCGGTGACTATGGCACCTTAGGTCGTATTTGATAGTCCGAAAAAATTTTAGGCGATCGGGGTCCGCGGCTCCCCGGACCACTTGGAAGGCGTGGGTATAGCACACGAAAATATGGGAATCGGGCGTAATTCTAGTTTTTTGACCGAAAAATGCAAAAAATGAGAAACGATGATGGCGGGGCAGTTACTATGGTTCCTTAGGACGTATTTGACGGCCCGAAAATATTTTAGTCGATCGGGGTCCGGGGGTCCCGGAACCACTTGGAAGGGTGGGCAATAGCACACAAAAATATTGTAATCGGGCGGAATTCTAGTTTTTTCGCCGAAAAACGCAACAAATGAGGAATGATCATGGCTGGGCGGTGACTATGGTTCCTTAGGTCGTATTTGATAATCCGGAAAATTTTTAGGCGATAGGGGTCCGGAGTTCCCGGGTTCACTTTGAAGGCGTGGGCTATAGGACACGAAAATATGGGAATCGCGCGAAATTCTAGTTTTTTGGCCAAAAACGGAAAAAACTAGGAACGATCATGGCTGGGCGGTGACTATGGTTCCTTAGTTCTTATTTGATAGTCCGGAAAAATTTTAGGCTATCGGGGTCCGCGTCTCTTGGGACCACTCGGAATGTGTGGGTATAGCACACGAAAATATGGGAATCGAGCGAAATTCTAGTTGTTTGGCCAAAAAATGCAAAAAATGAGGAACGATCATGGCGGGGCGGATACTATGGTTCCTTAGGTCATATTTGATAGTCCGAAAAATTTTTAGGCGATCGGGGTCCGGTGGTCCCGGGACCCCTCGGAAGGCGTGGGCTAAAGCACACGAAAATATGGAATCGCGCAGAATTCTAGTTATTTGGCCAAAAAACGCAAAAGACTAGGAATGATCATGGCGAGGCGGTGACTATGGTTCCTTAGGTCGTATTTGATAGTCCGGAAAAGTTTTAGGCGATCGGGGTCCGCGGCTCCCCGGACCACTTGGAAGGCGTGGGTATAGCACACGAAAATATGGGAATCGGGCGTAATTCTAGTTTTTTGGCCAAAAATGCAAAAAATGAGAAACGATGATGGCGGGGCGGTTACTATGGTACCTTAGGTCGTATTTGACGGCCCTGAAAAATTTTAGTCGATCGGGGTCCGGGATTCCCGGAACCACTTGGAAGGGTGGGCAATAGCACCCAAAAATATTGTAATCGGGCGGAATTCTAGTTTTTTGGCCGAAAAATGCAACAAATGAGGAATGATCATGGCTGGGCGGTGATTATGGTTCCTTAGGTCGTATTTGATAGTCCAGAAAAATTTTAGGCGATAGGGGTCCGGAGTTCCCGGGTTCACTTGGAAGGCGTGGGCTATAGGACACGAAAATATGGGAATAGCGCGGAATTCTAGTTTTTTGGCCGAAAAACAGAAAAAACTAGGAACGATCTTAGCTGGGCGGTGACTATGGTTCCTTTGGTCTGATTTGATTGTCCGGAAAAATTTTTGGCGATAGGGGTCCGCGTCACTTAGGACTACTCGGAATGCGTGGGTATAGCACACGAAAATATGGGAATCAGGCAAAATTCTAGTTGTTTGGCCGAAAAACGCAAAAAAAGAGGAACGATCATGGCGGGGCGGATACTATGGTTCCTTAGGTCGTATTTGATAGTCCGGAATTTTTTTAGGCGATCGGGGTCCGGAGGTCCCGGGACCCCTCGGAAGGCGTGGGCTATAACACACACAAATATGGGAATCGCGCGGAATTCTAGTTGTTTGGCCGAAAAATGCAAAACATAAGGAACGATCATGGCAGGGCGGATAATATGGTTCCTTAGGTCGTATTTGATTGCCCGGAAAAATTTTAGGCGATCGGGGTCCGCGAGTCTTGGGACCACTCGGAATGCGTGGGTATAGCACACGAAAATATGGGAATCGGGCGAAATTCTAGGTCTTTTTCAGTAACATGCAAAAAATGTGGAAAGATCTTGGCAGGGCGGTGACTATGGTTCCTTTGGTCTTATTTGATAGTCCGGAAAAATATTAGGCGTTAGGGGTCCGGAGGTCCCGGGACCACTCGGAAGGCGTGGGCTATAACACACAAAAATATGGGAATCGCGCGGAATTCTAGTTGTTTGGCCGAAAAACGCAAAAAATGAGAAACGATCATGGTGGGGCGGATACTATGGTTCCTTAGGTCGTATTTGATAGTCCGGAAAAATTTTAGGCGATAGGGGTCAGGTGGTCCCGGGACCACTCGGAAGGCGTGGGCTATAACACACAAAAATATGGGAATCGCGCGGAATTCTTGTTGTTTGTCCAAAAAACGCAAAAAACGAGGAACGATCATGGCGGGGTGGTTACTATGGTTCCTTAGGTCGTATTTGATGGCCCGGAAATTTTTTAGGCGATCGGGGTTTGGGGTTCCCGGGACCCCTTAGAAGGCGTGGGCTAAAGCACACGAAAATATGGAAATCACGCGGATTTCTAGTTTTTGGCTGAAAAACGCAAAAGACTAGGAACGATCATGGCTGGGTGGTAACTATGGTTCCTTAGGTCTTATTTGATAGTCCGGAAAATTTTTAGGCGATCCGGCTCCAGGGGGCCAGACCCACTCGGAAGGCGTGGGCGATAGCACACAAAAAATATGTGAATCGGGCGGAATTCTAGTTGTTTGGACAAAAATGCAAAAAATGAGGAACGATCATGGCGAGGCGGTGACTATGGTTCCTTAGGTCCTACTTGATGGCCCGAAATATTTTTAGGCGATCCGAGTCCGGTGGCCCGGCCCACTCGGAAGGCGTGGGGCAAACAAAAATATGGTAATCGAGCGGAATTCTAGCTTTTTGGCTGAAAAACGCAATAAATGAGGAACGATCATGGCGGGGCGGTGACTATGGTTCCTTAGGTCGTATTTGATGGCCCGGAAAATTTTAGGCGATCGGGGTCCTCGGCTCCCGGGACCACTCGGAAGGCGTAAGCAATAGCACACGAAAATATGCAAATCGCGCGGAGTTCTAGTTTTTTGGCCGAAAAATGCAAAGCATTTGGAACGATCATGGTGGGGCGGTGACTATGGTACCTTAGGTCGTATTTGATAGTCCGGAAAAATTTTAGGCGATCGGGGTCCGCGGCTCCCCGGACCACTTGGAAGGCGTGGGTATAGCACACGAAAATATGGGAATCGGGCGTAATTCTAGTTTTTTGGCCGAAAAATGCAAAAAATGAGAAACGATGATGGCGGGGCAGTTACTATGGTTCCTTAGGACGTATTTGACGGCCCGGAAATATTTTAGTCGATCGGGGTCCGGGGGTCCCGGAACCACTTGGAAGGGTGGGCAATAGCACACAAAAATATTGTAATCGGGCGGAATTCTAGTTTTTTTGCCGAAAAACGCAACAAATGAGGAATGATCATGGCTGGGCGGTGCCTATGGTTCCTTAGGTCATATTTGATAGTCCGGAAAATTTTTAGGCGATAGGGGTCCGGAGTTCCCGGGTTCACTTTGAAGGCGTGGGCTATAGGACACGAAAATATGGGAATCGCGCGTAATTCTAGTTTTTTGGCCAAAAACGGAAAAAACTAGGAACGATCATGGCTGGGCAGTGACTATGGTTCCTTAGTTCTTATTTGATAGTCCGGAAAAATTTTAGGCTATCGGGGTCCGCGTCTCTTGGGACCACTCGGAATGTGTGGGTATAGCACACGAAAATATGGGAATCGAGCGAAATTCTAGTTGTTTGGATGAAAAATGCAAAAAATGAGGAACGATCATGGCGGGGCGGATACTATGGTTCCTTAGGTCGTATTTGAAGGCCAGAAAAAGTTTTAGGCGATCAGGGTCCGGGGGTCCCGGAACCACTTGGAAGGGTGGCAATAGCACACAAAAATATTGTAATCGGGCGGAATTCTAGTTTTTTTGGCCGAAAAACGCTACAAATGAGGAATGATCATGGCTGGGCGGTGACTATGGTTCCTTAGGTCGTATTTGATTGTCCGGAAAAATTTTAGGCGATAGGTGTCCGGAGTTCCCGGGTTCACTTCGAAGGCGTGGGCTATAAGACACGAAAATATGGAATCGCGCGAAATTCTAGTTGTTTGGCCGAAAAACAGAAAAAACTAGGAACAATCTTGGCTGGGCGGTGACTATGGTTCCTTTGGTCTGATTTGATTGTCCGGAAAAATTTTTGGCGATAGGGGTCCGCGTCACTTAGGACTACTCGGAATGCGTGGGTATAGCACATGAAAATATGGGAATCAGGCAAAATTTTAGTTGTTTGGCCGAAAAACACAAAAAATGAGGAACGATCATGGCGGGGCGGATACTATAGTTCCTTAGGTCGTATTTGATAGTCTGGAATTTTTTTAGGCGATCGGGGTCCGGAGGTCCCGGGACCCCTCGGAAGGCGTGGGCTATAACACACACAAATATGGGAATCGCGCGGAATTCTAGTTGTTTGGCCGAAAAATGCAAAAAATAAGGAACGATCATGGCAGGGTGGATAATATGGTTCCTTAGGTCGTATTTGATTGCCCGGAAAAATTTTAGGTGATCGGGGTCCGCGAGTCTTGGGACCACTCGGAATGCGTGGGTATAGCACACGAAAATATGGGAATCGGGCGAAATTCTAGGTCTTTTTCAGTAACATGCAAAAAATGTGGAAAGATCTTGGCAGGGCGGTGACTATGGTTCCTTTGGTCTTATTTGATAGTCCGGAAAAATATTAGGCGTTAGGGGTCCGGAGGTCCCGGGACCACTCGGAAGGCGTGGGCTATAACACACAAAAATATGGGAATCGCGCGAAATTCTAGTTGTTTGGCCGAAAAACGCAAAAAATGAGGAACGATCATGGTGGGGCGGATACTATGGTTCCTTAGGTCATATTTGATAGTCCGGAAAAATTTTAGGCGATAGGGGTCAGGTGGTCCCGGGACCACTCGGAAGGCGTGGGCTATAACACACAAAAATATGGGAATCGCGCGGAATTCTTGTTGTTTGGCCAAAAAACGCAAACAATGAGGAACGATCATGGCGGGGTGGTTACTATGGTTCCTTAGGTCGTATTTGATGGCCCGGAAATTTTTTAGGCGATCGGGGTTTGGGGTTCCCGGGACCCCTTGGAAGGCGTGGGCTAAAGCACACGAAAATATGGAAATCACGCGGATTTCTAGTTTTTGGCTGAAAAACGCAAATGACTAGGAACGATCATGGCTGGGCGGTAACTATGGTTCCTTAGGTCTTATTTGATAGTCCGGAAAATTTTTAGGCGATCCGGCTCCGGGGGGCCAGACCCACTCGGAAGGCGTGGGCGATAGCACACAAAAAATATGTGAATCGGGCGGAATTCTAGTTGTTTGGCCAAAAATGCAAAAATTGAGGAACGATCATGGCGAGGCGGTGACTATGGTTCCTTAGGTCCTACTTGATGGCCCGAAATATTTTTAGGCGATCCGAGTCCGGTGGCCCGGCCCACTCGGAAGGCGTGGGGCACACAAAAATATGGTAATCGAGCGGAATTCTAGCTTTTTGGCTGAAAAACGCAATAAATGAGGAACGATCATGGCGGGGCGGTGACTATGGTTCCTTAGGTCGTATTTGATGGCCCGGAAAATTTTAGGCGATCGGGGTCCTCGGCTCCCGGGACCACTCGGAAGGCGTAAGCAATAGCACACGAAAATATGCAAATCGCGCGGAGTTCTAGTTTTTTGGCCGAAAAATGCAAAGCATTTGGAACGATCATGGTGGGGCGGTGACTATGGTACCTTAGGTCGTATTTGATAGTCCGGAAAAAGTTTAGGCGATCGGGGTCCGCGGCTCCCCGGACCACTTGGAAGGCGTGGGTATAGCACACGAAAATATGGGAATCGGGCGTAATTCTAGTTTTTTGGCCGAAAAATGCAAAAAATGAGAAACGATGATGGCGGGGCGGTTACAATGGTTCCTTAGGACGTATTTGATGGCCCGGAAATATTTTAGTCGATCGGGGTCCGGGGGTCCCGGAACCACTTGGAAGGGTGGGCAATAGCACACAAAAATATTGTAATCGGGCGGAATTCTAGTTTTTTCGCCGAAAAACGCAACAAATGAGGAATGATCATGGCTGGGCGGTGACTATGGTTCCTTAGGTCGTATTTGATAGTCCGGAAAATTTTTAGGTGATAGGGGTCCGGAGTTCCCGGGTTCACTTTGAAGGCGTGGGCTATAGGACACGAAAATATGGGAATCGCGCGGAATTCTAGTTTTTTGGCCAGAAACGAAAAAACTAGGAACGATCATGGCTGGGCGGTGACTATGGTTCCTTAGGTCTTATTTGATAGTCCAGAAAAATTTTAGGCTATCGGGGTCCGCGTCTCTTGGGACCACTCGAAATGCGTGGGTATAGCACCCGAAAATATGGAAATCGGGCGAAATTCTAGTTGTTTGGCCGAAAAATGCAAAAAATGAGGAACGATCATGGCGGGGCGGATACTATGGTTCCTTAGGTCATATTTGATAGTCCGGAAAATTTTTAGGCGATCGGGGTCCGGTGGTCCCGGGACCCCTCGGAAGGCGTGGGCTAAAGCACACGAAAATATGGAATCGCGCGGAATTCTAGTTGTTTGGCTGAAAAACGCAAAAGACTAGGAACGATCATGGCGTGGTGGTGACTATGGTTCCTTAGGTCGTATTTGATAGTCCGGAAAATTTTTAGGCGATCCGGCTCCGGGGGGCCCGACCCACTCGGAAGGCGTGGGCGATAGCACACAAAAATATGAGAATCGGGCGGAATTCTAGTTTTTTGGCCAAAAAATGCAAAAAATGAGGAACGATCATCGCGAGGCAGTGACAATGGTTCCTTAGGTCGTATTTGATTTCCCGGGTTCACTTGGAAGGCGTGGGCTATTATAGCACACAAAAATATGGGAATCGTTCGGAATTCTAGTTGTTTGGCCGAAAAATAGGAACGATGATGGCTGGGCGGTGACTATGGTTCCTTAGGTCTTATTTGATAGTCCGGAAAAATTTTAGTTGATCGGGGTCCGCGGCTCTTGGGACCACTCGGAATGCGTGGGTATAGCACACGAAAATATGGGAATCGGGCGAAATTCTAGTTGTTTGGCCGAAAAACGCAAAACATGAGGAACGATCATGGCGGGGTGGTTACTATGGTTCCTTAGGTCGTATTTGATGGCCCGGAAAATTTTTAGGTGATCGGGGTTCGGGGTTCCCGGCACCCCTTTGAAGGCGTGGTCTAAAGCATACGAAAATATGGAAATCGCGCGGAATTCTAGTTTTTTGGCTGAAAAACGCAAAAGACTAGGAACGATCATGGCGGGGCGGTGACTATGGTTCCTTATGTCATATTTGATAGTCCGGAAAATTTTTAGGCGATCCGGCTCCGAGGGCCCCGACCCACTCGGAAGGCGTGGGCGATAGCACACAAAAATATGGGAATCAGGCGGAATTCTCGTTTTATGGCCAAAATTTGCAAAAAGTGAGGAACGAACATGGCGAGGCGATGACTATGGTTCCTTAGGTCTTAATTGATGGCCCAAAAATTTTTTAGGCGATCCGAGTCTGGCGGCCCGGCCCACTCGGAAGGCGTGGGCAATAGCACATAAAAATATGGTAATCGAGCGGAATTCTAGTTTTTTGGCCGAAAAACGCAATAAATGAGGAACGATCATGGCGTGGCGGTGACTATAGTTCTTTAGGTCGTATTTGATGACCCGGAAAATTTTAGGAGATTGGGCTCCACGACTCCCGGGACCACTCGGAAGGCGTAAGCCATAGCACACGAAAATATGCAAATCGCACGGAATTCTAGTTTTTTGGCCGAAAAATGCAAAGCATTTGGAATGATCATGGTGGGGCGGTGACTATGGTACCTTAGGTCGTATTTGATAGTACGGAAAAATGTTAGGCGATCGGAGTCTGCGGCTCCCCAGACCACTTGGAAGGCGTGGGTATAGCACACGAAAATATGGGAATCGGGCGTAATTCTAGTTTTTTGGCCGAAAAATGCAAAAAATGAGAAACGATGATGGTGGTGCGGTTACTATGGTTCCTTGTGTCGTATTTGACGGCCCGGAAAAATTTTAGCCGATCGGGGTCCGGGAGTCTCGGAACCACTGGGAAGGGTGGGCAATAGCACACAAAAATATTGTAATCGGGCGGAATTCTAGTTTTTTGGCCGAAAAATGCAACAAATGAGGAATGATCATGTCTGGGCGGTAACTATGGTTCCTTAGGTTGTATTTGATAGTCCGGAAAAATTTTAGGCGATAGGGGTCCGGAGTTCCCGGGTTCACGTGGAAGGCGTGGGTTATAGGACACGAAATTATGGGAATCGCGCAGAATTCTTGTTGTTTGGCCGAAAAATGCAAAATATAAGGAACGATCATGGATAGGCGGTGACTATGGTTCCTTAGGTCTTATTTGATAGTCCGGAAAAATTTTAGGCGATAGGGGTCCGGAGACGCGGGACCCCTTGTAAGGGGTGGGTATAGCACACGAAAATATGGGAATCGGGCGGAATTCTAGTTGTTTTGCCGAAAAATGCACAAAATGAGAAACGATCATGGTGGGAAGGTGAATATGGTTCCTTAGGTCTTATTTGATGGCCCAATAACTTTTTAGGTGATCCGAGTGCGGGGGGCACAACCCACTCGGAAGGCGTGGGCTATAGCACACGAAAATATGGGAATCGCGCGGAATTCTGGTTGTTTGGCCGAAAAATGCAAAAAATAAGGAACGATCATGGCGGGGCAGATACTACGGTTCCTTAGGTCGTATTTGATTGCCCGGAAAAATTTTAGGCGATCGGGGTCCGCGGCTCTTGGGACCACTCGGAATGCGTGGTTATAGCACACAAAAATATGGGAATCGGGCGAAATTCTAGGTCTTTTTCAGTAACATGCAAAAAATGTGGAAAGATCTTGGAAGGGGGGTGACTATGGTTCCTTTGGTCTTATTTGATAGTCCGGAAAAATATTAGGCGATAGGGGTCCGGAGGTCCCGGGACCACTCAGAAGGCGTGGGCTATAACACACAAAAATATGGGAATCGCGCGGAATTCTAGTTGTTTGGCCGAAAAACGCAAAAAATGAGGACCGATCATGGCGGGGCGGATACTATGGTTCCTTAGGTCGTATTTGAATGTGCGGAAAAATTTTAGGCGATAGGGGTCAGGAGGTCCCGGGACCACTCGGAAGGCGTGGGCTATAACACACAAAAATATGGAAATCGCGCGGAATTCTAGTTGTTTGGCCGAAAAATGCAAAAAAAGAGGAACGATCATGGAGGGGTTGTTACTATGGTTCCTTAGGTTGTATTTGATGGCCCGAAATATTTTAAGGAGATCGGGGTTCGGGGTTCCCGGGACCCCTTGGAAGGCGTGGGCTAAAGCACACGAAAATATGGAAATCGCGCGGAATTCTAGTTTTTTGGCTGAAAAATGCGAAAGACTAGGAACGATCATGGTGGGGCGGTGACTATGGTTCCTTAGGTAGTATTTGAAAGTCCGAAAATTTTTTAGGCGATCCGGCTCCGGGGGGCCTGACCCACTCGGAAGGCGTGGGCGATAGCACACAAAAATATGGTAATCGGGCTGAATTCTCATTTTTTGGCCAAAAAATGCAAAAAATAAGGAACGATCATGGCGAGGCGGTGACTATAGTTCCTTAGGTCCTAATTGATGGCCCAAAAAGTGTTTAGGCGATCCGAGTCCGGCGGCCCGGCCCACTCGGAAGGCGTGGGCAATAGCACAAAAAAATATGGTAATCGAGCGAAATTCTAGTTTTTTGGCCGAAAAAGGCAATAAATGAGGAACGATCATGGCGGGGCGGTGACTATGGTTCCTTAGGTCGTATTTGATGGCCCCAAAAAATTTTAGGCGATCGGGGTCCACGGCTCCCGGGACCACTCGGAAGGCGTAAGCTATAGCACACGAAAATATGCAAATCGCGCGGAGTTCTAGTTTTTTGGCCGAAAACTGCAAAGCATTTGGAACGATCATGGTGGGGCGGGGACTATGGTACCTTAGGTCGTATTTGATATTCCGGAAAAATTTTAGGCGATCAGGGTCCGCGGCTCACTGGACCACTTGGAAGGCGTGGGTATAGCACACGAAAATATGGGAATCGGGCTTAATTCTAGTTTTTTGGCCGAAAAATGCAAAAAATGAGAAACGATGATGGCGGGGCGGTTACTATGGTTCCTTAGGTCGTAATTGACTGCCCGGAAAACTTTTAGGCGATCCGGGTCCGGGGTTCCCGGAACCACTTGGAAGGGTGGGCTGCACACAAAAATATTGTAATCGGGCGGAATTCTAGTTTTTGGCCGAAAAACGCAACAAATGAGGAATGATCATGGCTGGGCGGTGACTATGGTTCCTTAGGTCGTATTTGATAGTCCGGAAAAATTTTAAACGATAGGGGTCCGGAGTTCCCGGGTTCACTTGGAAGGCGTGGGCTATAGGACACGAAAATATGGGAATCGCGCGAAATTCTAGTTTTTTGGCCGAAAAACGGAAAAAACTAGGAACGATCATGGCTGGGCAGTGACTATGGTTCCTTAGGTCTTATTTGATATTCCGGAAAAATTTTAGGCGATCGGGGTCCGCGGCTCTTGGGACCACTCGGAATGCGTGGGTATAGCACACGAAAATATGGGAATCGGGCGAAATTCTAGTTGTTTGGCCGAAAAACGCAAAAAATGAGGAACGATCATGGCGGGGTGGTTATTATGGTTCCTTAGGTCGTATTTGATGGCCCGGAAAATTTGTAGGCGATCGGGGTTCGGGGTTCCCGGGACCCCTTTGAAGGCGTGGGCTAAAGCACACGAAAATATGGAAATCGCGCGGAATTCTAGTTTTTTGGCTGAAAAACGCAAAAGACTAGGAACGATCATGGCGGGGCGGTGACTATGGTTCCTTAGGTCGTATTTGATAGTCCGAAAAATTTTTAGGCGATCCGGCTCCGGGGGCCCGACCCACTCGGAAGGCGTGGGCAATAGCACACAAAAATATGGTAATCGAGCGGAATTCTAGTTTTTTGGCCGAAAAACGCAATAAATGAGGAACGATCATGGCGGGGAGGTGACTATGGTTCCTTAGGTCGTATTTGATGGCCAGGAAAATTTTAGGCGATCGGGGTCCACGGCTCCCGGGACCACTCGGAAGGCGTAAGCTTTAGCACACTAAAATATGCAAATCGCACGGAGTTCTAGTTTTTAGGCCAAAAAATGCAAAGCATTTGGAACGATCATGGTGGGGCGGTGACTATGGTACCTTAGGTCGTATTTGATAGTCCGGAAAAATTTTAGGCGATCGGGGTCTGCAGCTCCCCGGACCACTTGGAAGGCGTGGGTATAGCACACGAAAATATGGGAATCGGGCATAATTCTAGTTTTTTGGCCGAAAATGCAAAAAATGAGAAACGATGATGGCGGGGCGATTACTATGGTTCCTTAGGTCGTATTTGACGGCCCGGAAAAATTTTAGGCGATCGGGGTCCGGGGGTCCCGGAACCACTTGGAAGGGTGGGCAATAGCACACAAAAATATTGTAATCGGGCGGAATTCTAGTTTTTGGCCGAAAAACGCAACAAATGAGGAATGATCATGGCTGGGCAGTGACTATGGTTCTTTAGGTCGTATTTGATAGTCCGGAAAAATTTTAGGCGATAGGGGTCCGGAGTTCCCGGGTTCACTTGGAAGGCGTGGGCTATAGGACATGAAAATATGGGAATCGCGCGGAATTCTGGTTTTTTGGCCGAAAAACGGAAAAAACTTGGAACGATCATGGCTGGGCGGTGACTATGGTTCCTTAGGTCTTATTTGATATTCCGGAAAAATTTTAGACGATCGGGGTCCGCGGCTCTTGGGACCACTCGGAATGCGTGGGTATAGCACACGAAAATATGGGAATCGGGCGAAATTCTAGTTGTTTGGCCGAAAAACGCAAAAAATAAGGAACGATCATGGCGAGGTGGTTACTATGGTTCCTTAGGTCGTATTTGATGGCTCGGAAAATTTGTAGGCGATCGGGGTTCGGGGTTCCCGGGACCCCTTTGAAGGCGTGGGCTAAAACACACGAAAATATGGAAATCGCGCGGAATTCTAGTTTTTTGGCTGAAAAACACAAAAGACTAGGAATGATCATGGAGGGGAGGTGACTATGGTTCCTTAGGTCGTATTTGATAGTCCGGAAAATTTTTAGGCGATCCGGCTCCGGGGGCCCGACCCACTCGGAAGGCGTGGGCGATAGCACACAAAAATATGGAAATCGGGCTGAATTCTCGTTTTTTGGCCATAAAATGCAAAAAATGAGGAACGATCATGGCGAGGCGGTGACTATGGTTCCTTAGGTTCTAATTGATGGCCCAAAATTTTTTAGGCGATCCGAGTCCGGCGGCCAGGCCAACTCGGAAGGCGTGGGCAATACCACACAAAAATATGATAATCAAGTGGAATTCTAGTTTTTTGGCCGAAAAACGCAATAAATGAGGAACGATCATGCCGGGGCGGTGACTATGGTTCCTTAGGTCGTATTTGATGGCCCGGAAAATTTTAGGCGATCGAGGTCCACGGCTCTTGGGACCACTCGGAAGGCGTAAGCTTTAGCACACTAAAATATGCAAATCGCGCGGAGTTCTAGTTTTTTGGCCGAAAAATGCAAAGAATTTGGAACGATCATGGTGGGGTGGTGACTATAGTACCTTAGGTCGTATTTGATAGTCCAGAAAAATTTTAGGCGATCGGGGTCCGCGGCTCCCCAGACCACTTGGAAGGCGTGGGTATAGCACACGAAAATATGGGAATCGGGCATAATTCTAGTTTTTTGGCCGAAAAATGCAAAAAATGAGAAACGATGATGGTGGGGCGGTTACTATGGTTCCTTGTGTCGTATTTGACGGCCCGGAAAAATTTTAGGCGATCGGGGTTCGGGAGTCTCGGAACCACTGGGAAGGGTGGGCAATAGCACACAAAAATATTGTAATCGGGCGGAATTCTAGTTTTTTGGCCGAAAAATGCAACAAATGAGGAATGATCATGGCTGGGCGGTAACTATGGTTCCTTAGGTTGTATTTGATAGTCCGGAAAAACTTTAGGCAATAGGGGTCCGGAGTTCCCGGGTTCACTTGGAAGGCATGGGTTATAGGACACGAAATTATGGGAATCGCGCAGAATTCTAGTTGTTTGGCCGAAAAACGCAAAATATAAGGAACGATCATGGCTGGGCGGTGACTATGGTTCCTTAGGTCTTATTTGATAGTCCGGAAAAATTTTAGGCGATAGGGGTCCGGAGACGCGGGACCACTTGTAAGGGGTGGGTATAGCACACGAAAATATTATAATCGGGCGGAATTCTAGTTGTTTTGCCGAAAAATGCACAAAATGAGAAACGATCATGGTGGGAAGGTGAATATGGTTCCTTAGGTCTTATTTGATGGCCCAATAACTTTTTAGGTGATCCGAGTGCGGGGGGCACAACCCACTCGGAAGGCGTGGGCTATAGCACACAAAAATATGGGAATCGCGCGGAATTCTAGTTGTTTGGCCGAAAAACGCAAAAAATAAGGAACGATTATGGCGGGGCAGATACTACGGTTCCTTAGGTCGTATTTGATTGCCCGGAAAAATTTTAGGCGATCGGGGTCCGCGGCTCTTGGGACCACTCGGAATGCGTGGTTATAGCACACAAAAATATGGAAATCGGGCGAAATTCTAGGTCTTTTTCAGTTACATGCAAAAAATGTGGAAAGATCTTGGAAGGGCGGTGACTATGGTTCCTTTGGTCTTATTTGATAGTCCGGAAAAATATTAGGCGATAGGGGTCCGGAGGTCCCGGGACCACTCGGAAGGCGTGGGCTATAACACACAAAAATATGGGAATCGCGCGGAATTCTAGTTGTTTCGCCGAAAAACGCAAAAAATGAGGACCGATCATGGCGGGGCGGATACTATGGTTCCTTAGGTCATATTTGAATGTGCGGAAAAATTTTAGGCGACAGGGGTCAGGAGGTCCCGGGACCACTCGGAAGGCGTGGGCTATATCACACAAAAATATGGGAATCACGCGAAATTCTAGTTGTTTGGCCGAAAAATGTAAAAAATGAGGAACGATCATGGAGGGGTGGTTACTATGGTTCCTTAGGTCGTATTTGATGGCCCGAAAAATTTTTAGGCGATCGGGGTTCCCGGGACCCCTTGGAAGGCGTAGGCTAAAGCACACGAAAATATGGAAATCGCGCAGAATTCTAGTTTTTTGGCTGAAAAACGCAAAAGACTAGGAACGATCATGGCGTGGTGGTGACTATGGTTCCTTAGGTCCTATTTGATAGTCCGAAAAATTTTTAGGCGATCCGGCTCCGGGGGGCCCGACCCACTCGGAAGGCGTGGGCGATAGCACACAAAAATAAGGGAATCGGGCGGAATTCTATTTTTTTGGCCAAAAAATGCAAAAAATGAGGAACGATCATGGCGAGGTGGTGACTATGGTTCCTTAGGTCCTAATTGATGGCCTGAAAAATTTTTAGGCGATCCGAGTCCGGCGGCCCGGCCCACTCGGAAGGCGTGGGCAATAGCACACAAAAATATGGTAATCGAGCGGAATTCTAGTTTTTTGGCCGAAAAAGGCAATAAATGAGGAACGATCATGGCGGGGCGGTGACTATGGTTCCTTAGGTCGTATTTGATGGCACGGAAAATTTTAGGCGATCGGGGTCTACGGCTCCCAGGAACACTCGGAAGGCGTAAGCTATAGCACACTAAAATATGCAAATCGCGCAGAGTTCTAGTTTTTTGGCCGAAAAATGCAAAGCATTTGGAACGATCATGGTGGGGCGGTGACTATGGTACCTTAGGTCGTATTTGATAGTCCGTAAAAATTTTAGGCGATCGGGGTCCGCGGCTCCCCGGACCACTTGGAAGGCGTGGGTATAGCACACGAAAATATGGGAATCGGGCGTAATTCTAGTTTTTTGGCCGAAAAATGCAAAAAATGAGAAACGATGATGGCGGGGCGGTTACTATGGTTCCTTAGGTCGTATTTGACGGCCCGAAAAAATTTTAGGCGATCGGGGTCCGGGAGTCTCGGAACCACTAGGAAGGGTGGGCAATAGCACACAAAAATATTGTAATCTGGCGGAATTCTAGTTTTTTGGCCAAAAAATGCAACAAATGAGGAATGACTATGGTTCTTAGGTCGTATTTGATAGTCCGGAACAATTTTAGGCGATAGGGGTCCGGAGTTCCTGGGTTCACTTGGAAGGCGTGGGTTATAGGACACGAAAATATGGGAATCGCGCGGAATTCTAGTTGTTTGGCCGAAAAACGCAAAATATAAGGAACGATCATGGCTGGGCGGTGACTATGGTTCCTTAGGTACTATTTGATAGTCCGAAAATATTTTAGGCGATAGGGGTCCGGAGACGCGGGACCACTTGTAAGGCGTGGGTATAGCACACGAAAATATGGGAATCGGGCGGCATTCTACTTGTTTTGCCAAAAAATGCAAAAAATGAGAAACGATCATGGCGGGAAGGTGAATATGGTTCCTTAGGTCTTATTTGATGGCCCAAAAACTTTTTAGGTGATCCGAGTGAGGGGGCACGGCCCACTCGGAAGGCGTGGGCTATAGCACAGGAAAATATGGGAATCGCGTGGAATTCTAGTTGTTTGGCCGAAAAACGCAAAAAATAAGGAACGATCATGGCTGGGCAGATACTATGGTTACTTAGGTCGTATTTGATTGCTCGGAAAATTTTTAGGCGATCGGGGTCCGCGTCTCTTGGGACCACTTGGAATGCGTGGGTATAGCACACAAAAATATGGGAATCGGGCGAAATTCTAGGTCTTTTTCAGTAACATGCAAAAAATGTGGAAAGATCTTGGCAGGGCGGTGACTATGGTTCCTTTGGTCTTATTTGATAGTCCGGAAAAATATTAGGCGATAGGGGTCCGGAGGTCCCGGGACCACTCGGAAGGCGTGGGCTATAACACACAAAAATATTGGAATCGCGCGGAATTCTAGTTGTTTGGCCGAAAAACGCAAAAAATGTGGAACGATCATGGAGGGGCAGAACTATTGTTCCTTAGGTTGTAATTTATTGTCCGAAAAAAATTTTGGCGATAGGGATCAGGAGGTCCCGGGACCACTCGGAAGGCATGGGCTATAACACACACAAATATGGGAATCGCGCGGAATTCTAGTTGTTTGGCCGAAAAATGCAAAAAATGAGGAACGATGATGGAGAGGTGGTTACTATGGTTCCTTAGGTCGTATTTGATGGCCCGGAAAATTTTTAGGCGATCGGGGTTCCCGGGACCCCTTGGAAGGCGTGGGCTAAAGCACACAAAAATATGGAAATCGCGCGGAATTCTAGTTTTTTGGCTGAAAAATGCAAAAGACTAGGAACGATCATGACGGGTCGGTGACTATGGTTCCTTAGGTCGTACTTGATCATTCGGAAAATTTTTAGGCGATCCGGCTCCGGGGGGCCCGACCCACTCAGAAGGCGTGGGCGATAGCACACAAAAATATGGGAATCGGGCGGAATTCTATTTTTTTGGCCAAAAAATGCAAAAAATGAGGAACGATCATGGCGAGGCGGTGACTATGGTTCCTTAGGTCTTTTTTGATAGTCTGGAAAAATATTAGGCGATAGGGGTCAGGAGGTCCCGGGACCACTCGGAAGGCGTGGGCTATAGCACACGAAAATATGGGAATCGCGCGGAATTCTAGTTGTTTGGCCGAAAAATGCAAAAAATGAGGAACGATCATGGCGGGGCGGATACTATGGTTCCTTAGGTCGTATTTGATTGTCCGGAAAAATTTTAGGCGATAGGGGTCAGGAGGTCCCGGGACCACTCGGAAGGCGTGGGCTATACCACACAAAAATATGGGAATTGCGTGGAATTCTAGTTGTTTGGCCGAAAAATGCAAAAAAATGAGGAACGATTATGGAGGGGTGGTTACTATGGTTCCTTAGGTCGTATTTGATGGCCCGGAAAATTTTTAGGCGATCGGGGTTCGGGGTTCCCGGGACCCCTTGGAAGGCGAGTGCTAAAGCACACGAAAATATGGAAATCGAGTGGAATTCTAGTTTTTGGCTGAAAAATGAAAAAGACTAGGAACGATCATGGCGGGGTGGTGACTATGGTTCCTTAGGTCGTATTTGATAGTCCGAAAATTTTTTAGGCGATCCGGCTCCGCGGGGCCCGACCCACTCGGAAGGCGTGGGCGATAGCACACAAAAATATGGTAATCGAGCGAAATTCTAATTTTTTGGCCGAAAAATGCAATAAATGAGGAACGATCTTGGCAGGGCAGTGACTATGGTACCTTAGGTCGTATTTGATAGTCTGGAAAAATTTTAGGCGATCGGGGTCCACTTGGAAGGCGTGGGTATATCACACGAAAATATGGGAATCGGGCGTAATTTTAGTTTTTTGGCGGAAAAATGCAAAAAATGAGAAACGATGATGGCGGGGCGGTTAGTATGGTTCCTTAGGTCGTATTTGATGGCCAAATAAAATTTTAGGCGATCAGGGTCCGGGGGTCCCGGAACCACTGGGAAGGGTGGGCAATAGCACACAAAAATATTGTAATCGGGCGGAATTCTAGTTTTTTGGCCGAAAAACGCAACAAATGAGGAATGATCATGGCTGGGCAGTGACTATGGTTCCTTAGGTCGTATTTGGTAGTCCGGAAATATTTTAGGCGATAGGGGTCCTCAGGTCCCGGGACCACTCGGAAGGTGTGGGCTATAACACACAAAAATATGGGAATCGCGCGGAATTCTAGTTGATTGGCCGAAAAACGCAAAAAATAAGAAACGATCATGGCGGGGCGGATACTATGGTTCCTTAGGTCATATTTGATTGCTCGGAAAAGTTTTACGCGATCGGGGTCCGCATCTCTTGGGACCACTCGGAATGCGTGGGTATAGTGCATGAAAATATGGGAATCGGGCGAAATTATAGGTCTTTTTCAGTAACATGCAAAAAATGTGGAAAGATCTTGGCAGGGTGGTGACTATGGTTCCTTTGGTCTTATTTGATAGTCCGGAAAAATATTAGGCGATAGGGGACCGGAGGTCCCAGGACCACTCGGAAGGCATGGGCTATAACACACAAAAATATGGGAATCGCGCGGACTTCTAGTTGTTTGGCCGAAAAACGCAAAAATAAAAGGAACGATCATGGTGGGGCGGATACTATAGTTCCTTAGGTCGTATTTGATGGCCCGGAAAATTTTTAGGCGATCGGGGTTCGGGGTTCCCGGGACCCCTTGGAAGGCGAGTGCTAAAGTAAACGAAAATATGAAAATCGCGCGGAATTCTAGTTTTTTGGCTGAAAAATGCAAAAGACTAGGAACGATCATGGCGGGGCGGTGACTATGGTTCCTTAGGTCGTATTTGATAGTCTGGAAAAGTTTTAGGCGATCCGTCTCAGGGGGCCCGACCCACTCGGAAGGCGTGGGCGATAGCACACAAAAATATGGGAATCGGGCGGAATTCTATATTTTTGGCCAAAAAATGCAAAAAATGAGGAACGATCATGACGAGGTGGTGACTATGGTTCCTTAGGTCCTAATTGATGGCCCGAAAATTTTTTAGGCGATCCGAGTCCGGCGGCCCGGCCCACTCGGAAGGCGTGGGCAATAGCACACAAAAATATGGTAATCGAGCGAAATTCTAGTTTTTTGGCCGAAAAATGCAATAAATGAGGAACGTTCATGGCAGGGCGGTGACTATGGTTCCTTAGGTCGTATTTAATGTCCCGGAAAATTTTAGGCGATCGGGGTCCACGGCTCCCGGGATCACTCGGAAGGCGTAAGCTATAGCACACGAAAATATGCAAATCGGGCGGAGTTCTAGTTTTTTGGCCAAAAAATGCAAAGCATTTGGAACGATCATTTTGGGGCGGTGACTATGGTACCTTAGGTCGTATTTGATAGTCTGGAAAAATTTTAGGCGATCGGGGTCCGCGTCTCCCTAGACCACTTGGAAGGCGTGGGTATAGCACACGAAAATATGGGAATCGGGCGTAATTCTAGTTTTTTGGCAGAAAAATGGAAAAAATGAGAAACGATGATGGCGGTGCGGTTACTATGGTTCCTTAGGTCGTATTTGACGGCCCAAAAAAATTTTAGGCGATCGGGTTCCGGGGGTCCCGGAACCACTGGGAAGGGTGGGCAATAGCACAAAAAAATATCATAATCGGGCGGAATTCTAGTTTTTTGGCCGAAAAGCGCAACAAATGAGGAATGATCATGGCTGGGCAGTGACTATGGTTCCTTAGGTCGTATTTGATAGTCCGGAAAAATTTTAGGCGATAGGGGTCTTGAGGTCCCGGGACCACTCGGAAGGTGTGGGCTGTAACACACAAAAATATGGGAATCGCGCAGAATTCTAGTTGTTTGGCCGAAAAATGCAAAAAATAAGAAACGATCATGGCGGGTGGATAATATGGTTCCTTAGGACGTATTTGATTTCTCGGAAAAGTTTTACGCGATCGGGGTCCGCATCTCTTGGGACCACTCGGAATGCGTGGGTATAGCACATGAAAATATGGGAATCGGGCGAAATTCTAGGTCTTTTTCAGTAACATGCAAAAAATGTGGAAAGATCTTGGCAGGGTGGTGACTATGGTTCCTTTGGTCTTATTTGATAGTCCGGAAAAATATTAGGCGATAGGGGTCCGGAGGTCCCAGGACCACTCGGAAGGCATGGGCTATAACACACAAAAATATGGGAATCGCACGGAATTCTAGTTGTTTGGCCGAAAAACGCAAAAAAAAAAAGGAACGATCATGGCGGGGCAGATACTATGGTTCCTTAGGTCGTATTTGATGGCTCTGAAAAGTTTTAGGCGATCGGGGTTCGGTGTTCCCGGGACCCCTTGGAAGGCGTGGGCTAAAGCACACGAAAATATGGAAATCGCGCGGAATTCTAGTTTTTTGGCTGAAAAACGCAAAAGACTAGGAACGATCATGGCGGGGCGGTGACAATGGTTCCTTATGACGTATTTGATAGTCCGGAAAATTTTTAGGCGATCCGGCTCCGGGGGGCTTGACCGACTCGGAAGGCGTGGGCGACAGCACACAAATATATGGGAATCGGGCGGAATTCTAGTTTTTTGGCCAAAAAATGCAAAAAATGAGGAACGATCTTGGCAAGGCGGTGACTATGGTTCCTTAGGTCCTAATTGATGGCCCGAAAATATTTTAGGCGATCCGAGTCTGGCGGCCTGGCCCACTCAGAAGGCGTGGGCAATAGCACACAAAAATATGGTAATCGAGCGGAATTCTAGTTTTTTGGCCGAAAAACGCAATAAATGAGGAACGATCATGGCAGTGCGGTGACTATGGTTCCTTAGGTCGAATTTAATGGCCCGGAAAATTTTAGGCGATCGGGGTCCACGGATCCTGGGACCACTCGGAAGGCGTAAGCTATGCACACGAAAATATGCAAATCGCGCGGAGTTCTAGTTTTTTGGCAAAAACATGTAAAGCATTTGGAACGATCATGGTGGGGCGGTGACTATGGTACCTTAGGTCGTATTTGATAGTCCGGAAAAATTTTAGGCGATCGGGGTCCGCGGCTCCCCAGACCACTTGGAAGGCGTGATACGAAAATATGGGAATCGGGCGTAATTCTAGTTTTTTGGCCGAAAAATGCAAAAAAATGAGAAACGATGATGGCGGGGCGGTTACTATGGTTCCTTAGGTCGTATTTGACGGCCCGGAAAAATTTTAGGCGATCGGGGTCCGGGGGTCCCGGAACCACTTGGAAGGGTGGGCAATAGCACACAAAAATATTGTAATCGGGCGGAATTCTAGTTTTTTGGCCGAAAAACGCAACAAATGAGGAATGATCATGGCTGGGCGGTGACTATGGTTCCTTAGGTCGTATTTGATAGTCCGGAAAAATTTTAGGCGATAGGGGTCCTGAGGTCCCGGGACCACTCGGAAGGTGTGGGCTATAACACACA
The DNA here is from genome assembly GCF_000390325.3 of Nicotiana tomentosiformis. Lineage (NCBI taxonomy): Eukaryota > Viridiplantae > Streptophyta > Magnoliopsida > Solanales > Solanaceae > Nicotiana > Nicotiana tomentosiformis. The sequence goes on from NW_027174565.1 coordinate 182,279, forward strand.
AAAATATGGGAATCGCGCGGAATTCTAGTTGTTTGGCCGAAAAATGCAAAAAATAAGAAACGATCATGGCGGGGTGGATACTATGGTTCCTTAGGTCGTATTTGATTGCTCGGAATAATTTTAGGCGATCGGGGTCCACGGCTCTTGGGACCACTCAGAATGCGTGGGTATAGCACACGAAAATATGGGAATCGGGCGAAATTCTAGGTCTTTTTCAATAACATGCAAAAAATGTGGAAAGATCTTGGAAGGGTGGTGACTATGGTTCCTTTGGTCTTATTTGATAGTCCGGAAAAATATTAGGCGATAGGGGTCCGGAGGTCCCAGGATCACTCGGAAGGCGTGGGCTATAACACACAAAAATAGGGGAATCGCGCGGAATTCTAGTTGTTTGGCCGAAAAATGCAAAAAAAGAGGAACGATCATGGCGGGGCGGATACTATGGTTCCTTAGGTCGTACTTGACAGTCCAAAAAAATTTTAGGCAATAGGGGTCAGGAGGTCCCGGGACCACTCGGAAGGCGTGGGCTATAACACACAAAAATATGGGATCGCGCGGAATTCTAGTTGTTTGGCGAAAAATGCAAAAAATGAGGAACGATTATGGCGGGGCGGATACTATGGTTCCTTAGGTCATATTTCATAGTCCGGAAAATTTTTAGGCGATAGGGGTCCGGAGGTCCCGGGACCACTCGGAAGGTGTGGGCTATAACACACAAAAATATGGGAATCGCGCGGAATTCTAGTTGTTTGGCCGAAAAACGCAAAAAATGAGGAACGATCATGGCGGGGCGGATACTATGGTTCCTTAGGTCGTATTTGATAGTCCGGAAAAATTTTAGGCGATAGGGGTCAGGAGGTCCCGGGACCACTCGGAAGGCGTGGGCTATAACACACAAAAATACGGGAATCGCGCGGAATTCTAGTTGTTTGGCCGAAAAACGCAAAAAATGAGGAACGATCATGGCGGGGTGGTTACTATGGTTCCTTAGGTCGTATTTGATGGCCCGGAAAATTTTTAGGCGATCGGGGTTCGGGGTTCCCGGGACCCCTTGGAAGGCGTGGGCTAATGCACACGAAAATATTGAAATCGTGCGAAATTCTAGTTTTTTGGCTGAAAAACACAAAAGACTAGGAACGATCATGGCGGGGCGGTGAATATGGTTCCTTAGGTTGTATTTGATAGTCCGGAAAATTTTTAGGCGATCCGGCTCCGGGGGCCCGACCCACTCGGAAGGCGTGGGCGATAGCACACAAAAATATGGGAATCGGGCGGAATTCTAGTTTTTTGGCCAAAAAATGCAAAAAATGAGGAACGATCATGGCGAGGCGGTGACTATGGTTCCTTAGGTATTAATTGATGGCCCGAAAAGTTTTTAGGCGATCCGAGACCGGCGGCCCGGCCCACTCGGAAGGCGTGGGCAATAGCACACAAAAATATGGTAATCGAGCGGAATTCTAGTTTTTTGGCCGAAAAACGCAATAAATGAGGAACGATCATGGTGGGGTGGTGACTATGGATCCTTAGGTCTTATTTGATAGTCCGGAAAAATATTAGGCGATAGGGGTCAGGAGGTCCCGGGACCACTCGGAAGGCGTGGGCTATAACACATAAAAATATGGGAATCGCGCGAAATTCTAGTTGTTTGGCCGAAAAACACAAAAAATGAGGAACGATCATGGCGGGGCGGATGGTCCCGGGACCACTCGGAAGGCATGGGCTATAACACACAAAAATATGGGAAACGCGCGGAATTCTAGTTGTTTGGCCGAAAAACGCAAAAAATGAGGAACGATCATGGCGGGGCGGATACTATGGTTCCTTAGGTCGTATTTGATAGTCCGGAAAAATTTTAGGCGATAGGGGTCAGGAGGTCCCGAGACCACTCGGAAGGCGTGGGCTATAACACACAAAAATATGGGAATTGCACGGAATTCTAGTTGTTTGGCCGAAAAAGGCAAAAAATGAGGAACGATCATGGCGGGGTGGTTACTATGGTTCCTTAGGTCATATTTGATGGCCCGGAAAATTTTTAGGTGATCAGGGTTCGGGGTTCCCGGGACCCCTTGGAAGGCGTGGGCTAAAGCACACGAAAATATGGAAATCGCGCGAAATTCTAGTTTTTTGGCTGAAAAATGCAAAAGACTAGGAACGATCATGTCGGGGTGGTGACTATGGTTCCTTAGGTCGTATTTGATAGTCCGAAAATTTTTTAGGCGATCCGGCTCCGGGGGGCCCGACCTACTCGGAAGGCGTGGGTGATAGCACACAAAAATATAGGAATCGGGCGAAATTCTAGTTTTTTGGCCAAAAAATGCAAAAAATGAGGAACGATCATGGTGAGGTGGTGACTATGGTTCCTTAGGTCTTAATTGATGGCCCGAAATATTTTTATGCGATCCGAGAGCGGCGGTCTGGCCCACTCGGAAGATGTGGGCAATAGAACACAAAAAAAATGGTAATCGAGCGGAATTCTAGTTTTTTGGCCGAAAAACGCAATAAATGAGGAACGATCATGGTGGGGTGGTGACTATGGTTCCTTAGGTCTTTTTTGATAGTCCGGAAAAATATTAGGCGATAGGGGTCAGGAGGTCCCAGGACCACTCGGAAGGCGTGGGCTATAACACACAAAAATATGGGAATCGCGCGGAATTCTAGTTGTTTGGCCGAAAAACGCAAATAATGAGGAACGATCGTGGCAGGGCGGATACTATGGTTCCTTAGGTCGTATTTGATAGTCTAGAAAAATTTTAGACGATAGGGGTCAGGAGGTCCCGGGACCACTCGGAAGGCGTGGGCTATAACACACAAAAATATGGGAAATGCGCGGAATTCTTGTTGTTTGGCCGAAAAATGCAAAAAATGAGGAACGATCATGGAGGGGCGGATACTATGGTTCCTTAGGTCGTATTTGATAGTCCGGAAAATTTTTAGGCGATAGGGGTCAGGAGGTACCGGGACCCCTCGAAAGGCGTGGGCTATAACACACAAAAATATGGGAATCGCGCGGAATTCTAGTTGTTTGGCCGAAAAATGCAAAAAATGAGGAACGATCATGGCGGGGTGGTTACTATGGTTCCTTAGGTCGTATTTGATGGCCCGGAAAATATTTAGGCGATCGGGGTTCGGGGTTCCCGGGTTCACTTGGAAGGCGTGGGCTATAGAACACGTAAATATGGGAATCGCGCGGAATTCTAGTTTTTTGGCCGAAAAACGGAAAAACTAGGAACGATCATGGCTGGGCGGTGACTATGGTTCCTTAGGTCTTAATTGATAGTCCGGAAAAATTTTAGGTGATAGGGGTCCGGAGACCCGGGACCACTCGGAAGGAGTGGGCTATAACACACAAAAATATGGGATCGCGCGGAATTCTAGTTGTTTGGCCGAAAAACGCAAAAAATGAGAAACGATCATGGTGGGGCGGATACTATGGTTCCTTAGGTTGTATTTGATAGTCCGGAAAAATATTAGGCGATAGGGGTCCGGAGGTCCCGGGACCACTCGGAAGGTGTGGGCTATAACACACAAAAATATGGGAATCGCGCGTAATTCTAGTTGTTTTGCCGAAAAACGCAAAAAATAAGGAACGATCATGGCGGGCCGGATACTATGGTTCCTTAGGTCGTATTTGATTGCCCGGAAAAATTTTAGGCGATCAGGGTCTGCGGCTCTTGGTACCACTCGGAAGGCGTGGGCAATAAAACACAAAAATATGGTAATCGAGCGGAATTCTAGTTTTTTGGCCGAAAAACGCAATAAATGAGGAATGATCATGGCGGGGCGGTGACTATGGTTCCTTAGGTCTTATTTGATACTCCGGAAAAATATTAGGCGATAGGGGTCCGGAGGTCCCGGGACTACTCAGAAGGCGTGGGCGATAACACACAAAAATATGGGAATCGCGCGGAATTCTATTTGTTTGGCCGAAAAACGCCAAAAATGAGGAACGATCATGGCGGGGCGGATACTATGGTTCCTTAGGTTGTACTTGATAGTCTGGAAAAATTTTAGGCGATAGGGGTCAGGAGGTCCCGGGACCACTCGGAAGGCGTGGGCTATAACACATAAAAATATGGTAATTGCACGGAATTCTAGTTGTTTGACCGAAAAACGCAAAAAATGAGGAACGATCATGGCGGGGTGGTTACTATGGTTCCTTAGGTCGTATTTGATGGCCCGTAAAATTTTTAGGCGATCGGGGTTCGGGGTTCCCGGGACCCCTTGGAAGGCGTGGGCTAATGCACACGAAAATATAGAAATCATGCGAAATTCTAGTTTTTTGGCTGAAAAACACAAAAGACTAGGAACGATCATGGCGGGGCGGTGACTATGGTTCCTTAGGTCGTATTTGATAGTCCGGAAAATTTTTAGGCGATCCGGCTCCGGGGGGCCCGACCCACTCAGAAGGCGTGGGCGATATAGCACACAAAAATATGGGAATCGGGAGTAATTCTAGTTTTTTGGCCAAAAAATGCAAAAAATGAGGAACGATCATGGCGATTCGGTGACTATGGTTCCTTAGGTCTTAATTGATGGCCCGAAATCTTTTTAGGCGATCCGAGACCGGTGGCCCGGCCCACTCGGAAGGCGTGGGCAATAGCACACAAAAATATGGTAATCGAGCGGAATTCTAGATTTTTGGCCGAAAAATGCAATAAATGAGGAACGATCATGGTGGGGTGGTGACTATGGTTCCTTAGGTCTTATTTGATAGTCCGGAAAAATATTAGGCGACAGGGGTCAGGAGGTCCCGGGACCACTCGGAAGGCGTGGGCTATAACACACAAAAATATGGGAATCGCGCGGAATTCTAGTTGTTTGGCCGAAAAACGCAAAAAATGAGGAACGATCATGGCGGGGTGGTTACTATGGTTCCTGAGGTTGTATTTGATGGCCCGGAATATTTTTAGGCGATCGGGGTTCGGGGTTCCCGGGACTCCTTGGAAGGCTTGGGCTAAAGCACACGAAAATATGGAAATCGCGTGAAATTCTAGTTTTTTGGCTGAAAAACGCAAAAGACTAGGAACGATCATGGCGAGGCGGTGACTATGGTTCCTTAGGTCGTATTTGATAGTCCGGAAAATTTTTAGGCGATCCGGCTACGGGGGGCCCGACCCATCGGAAGGCGTGGGCGATAGCACACAAAAATATGGGAATCGGGTGGAATTCTAGTTTTTTGGCCAAAAAATGCAAAAAGTGAGGAACGATCATGGTGAGGCGGTGACTATGGTTCCTTAGGTCGTATTTGACGGCCCGGAAAAATTTTAGGCGATCGGGGTCCGGGGATCCCGGAACCACTTGGAAGGCGTGGGCAATAGCACACAAAAATATGGTAATCGAGCGGAATTCTAGTTTTTTGGCCGAAAAACGCAATAAATGAGGAACGATTATGGCGGGGCAGTGACTATGGTTCCTTAGGTCATCTTTGATGGCCCAGAAAATTTTAGGCGATAGGGGTCCGGAGTTCCCGGGTTCACTTGGAAGGCGTGGGCTATAGGACACGAAAATATGGGAATCGCGCGGAATTCTAGGTTTTTGGCCGAAAAACGGAAAAAACTAGGAACGATCATGGCTGGGCGGTGACTATGGTTCCTAAGGTCTTAATTGATAGTCCGGAAAAATTTTAGGTGATAGGGGTCCGGAGACCCGGGACCACTCGGAAGGCGTGGGCTATAACACACAAAGATATGGGATCGCGCTAAATTCTAGTTGTTTGGCCGAAAAACGTAAAAAATGAGGAACGATCATGGCGGGGCGGATACTATGGTTCCTTAGGTCGTATTTGATAGTCCGGAAAAATTTTAGGCGATAGGGGTCCGGAGGTCCCGGGACCACTCGGAAGGTGTGGGCTATAACACACAAAAATATGGGAATCGCGCGGAATTCTAGTTGTTTGGCCGAAAAACGCAAAAAATAAGGAACAATCATGGCGGGGCGGATACTATGGTTCCTTAGGTCGTATTTGATTGCCCGGAAAAATTTTAGGCGATCGGGGTCTGCGGCTCTTGGGACCACTCGGAAGGCGTGGGCAATAGCACACAAAAATATGGTAATCGAGCGGAATTCTAGTTTTTTGGCCGAAAAACGCAATAAATGAGGAACGATCATGGCGGGGCGGTGACTATGGTTCCTTAGGTCTTATTTGATACTCCAGAAAAATATTAGGCGATAGGGGTCCGGAGGTCCCGGGACCACTCAGAAGGCGTGGGCTATAACACAAAAATATGGGAATCACGCGGAATTCTATTTGTTTGGCCAAAAAATGCAAAAAATGAGGAACGATCATGGCGGGGCAGATACTATGGTTCCTTAGGTCGTATTTGATAGTCCAGAAAAATTTTAGGTGATAGGGGTCAGGAGGTCCCGGGACCACTCGGAAGGCGTGGGCTATAACACACAAAAATATGGGAATCGCGCGGAATTCTAGTTGTTTGGCCGAAAAACTCAAAAAATGAGGAACGATCATGGCGGGGTGGTTACTATGGTTCCTTAGGTCGTATTTGATGGTCCGGAAAATTTTTAGGCGATCGGGGTTCAGGGTTCCCGGGACCCCTTCGAAGGCGTTGGCTAATGCACACGAAAATATGGAAATCGTGCGAAATTCTAGTTTTTTGGCTGAAAAACACAAAAGACTAGGAACGATCATGGCGGGGCGGTGACTATGGTTCCTTAGGTCGTATTTGATAGTCCCAAAAATTTTTAGGCGATCCGGCTCCAGAGGGCCCGACCCACTCGGAAGGCGTGGGCGATAGCACACAAAAATATGGGAATCGGGCGGAATTCTAGTTTTTTGGCCAAAAAATGCAAAAAATGAGGTACGATCATGGCGAGGCGGTGACTATGGTTCCTTAGGTCTTAATTGACTGCCCAAAATTTTTTTAGGTGATCCGAGACCGGCGGCCCGGCCCACTCGGAAGGCGTGGGCAATAGCACACAAAAATATGGTAATCGAGCGGAATTCTAGTTTTTTGGCCGAAAAACGCAATAAATGAGGAACGATCATGGCGGGGCGGTGACTATGGTTCCTTAGGTCATATTTGATGGCCCGGAAAATTTTAGGCGATCGGGGTCCACGGCTCCCGGGACCACTCGGAAGGCGTAAGCTATATAGCACACTAAAATATGCAAATTGCGCGGAGTTCAAGTTTTTTGGCCGAAAAATGCAAAGCATTTGGAACGATCATGGTGGGGCGGTGACTATGGTACCTTAGGTCGTATTTGATAGTCCGGAAAAATATTAGGCGATAGGGGTCAGGAGGTCCCGGGACCACTCGGAAGGTGTGGGCTATAACACACAAAAATATGGGAATCGCGCGGAATTCTAGTTGTTTGGCCGAAAAATTCAAAAAATGAGAAACGATCATGGCGGGGTGTTTACTATGGTTCCTTAGGTCGTATTTGATGGCCCGGAAAATTTTTAGGCGATCGGGGTTCAGGGTTCCCGGGACCCCTTCGAAGGCGTTGGCTAATGCACACGAAAATATGGAAATCGTGCGAAATTCTAGTTTTTTGGCTGAAAAACACAAAAGACTAGGAACGATCATGGCGGGGCGGTGACTATGGTTCCTTAGGTCGTATTTGATAGTCCCAAAAATTTTTAGGCGATCCGGCTCCGGAGGGCCCGACCCACTCGGAAGGCGTGGGCGATAGCACACAAAAATATGGGAATCGGGCGGAATTCTAGTTTTTTGGCCAAAAAATGCAAAAAATGAGGAACGATCATGGCGACGTGGTGACTATGGTTCCTTAGGTCTTAATTGACGGCCCAAAATTTTTTTAGGTGATCCGAGACCGGCGGCCCGGCCCACTCGGAAGGCGTGGGCAATAGCACACAAAAATATGGTAATCGAGCGGAATTCTAGTTTTTTGGCTGAAAAACGCAATAAATGAGGAACGATCATGGCGGGGCGGTGACTATGGTTCCTTAGGTCATATTTGATGGCCCGGAAAATTTTAGGCGATCGGGGTCCACGGCTCCCGGGACCACTCGGAAGGCGTAAGCTATAGCACACTAAAATATGCAAATCGCGCGGAGTTCTAGTTTTTTGGCCGAAAAATGCAAAGCATTTGGAACGATCATGGTGGGGCGGTGACTATGGTACCTTAGGTCGTATTTGATAGTCCGGAAAAATATTAGGCGATAGGGGTCAGGAGGTCCCGGGACCACTCGGAAGGCGTGGGCTATAACACATAAAAATATGGGAATCGCGCGAAATTCTAGTTGTTTGGCCGAAAAACGCAAAAAATGAGGAACGATCATGGCGGGGCGGATTCTATGGTTCCTTAGGTCGTATTTGATAGTCCGGAAAAATTTTAGGCGATAGGGGATAGGAGGTCCCGGGACCAGTCGGAAGGCATGGGCTATAACACACAAAAATATGGGAATCGCGCGGAATTCTAGTTGTTTGGCCGAAAAACGCAAAAAAAGAGGAACGATCATGGTGGGGCGGTGACTATGGTACCTTAGGTCGTATTTGATAGTCCGGAAAAATTTTAGGCGATCTGGGTCCGCGGCTCCCCGGACCACTTGGAAGGCGTGATACGAAAATATGGGAATCGGGCGTAATTCTAGTTTTTTGGCCGAAAAATGCAAAAAGTAAGAAACGATGATGGCGGGGCGGTTACTATGTTCCTTAGGTCGTATTTGACGGCCCGGAAAAATTTTAGGCGATCGAGGTCCGGGGGTCCCGGAACCACTTGGAAGGGTGGGCAATAGCACACAAAAATATTGTAATCGGGCGGAATTATAGTTTTTTGGCCGAAAAACGCAACAAATGAGGAATGATCATGGCTGGGCGGTGACTATAGTTCCTTAAGTCATATTTGATAGTACGGAAAAATTTTAGGCGATAGGGGTCCGGAGTTCCCGGGTTCACTTGGAAGGCGTGGGCTATAGGACACGAAAATATGGGAATCGCGCGGAATTCTAGGTTTTTGGCCGAAAAACGGAAAAAACTAGGAACGATCATGGCTGGGCGGTGACTATGGTTCCTAAGGTCTTAATTGATAGTCCGGAAAAATTTTAGGTGATAGGGGTCCGGAGACCCGGGACCACTCGGAAGGCGTGGGCTATAACACACAAAAATATGGGATCGCGCGGAATTCTAGTTGTTTGGCCGAAAAACGCAAAAAATGAGGAACGATCATGGCGGGGCGGATACTATGGTTCCTTAGGTCGTATTTGATAGTCCGGAAATATTTTAGGCGATAGGGGTCCGGAGGTCCCGGGACCACTCGGAAGGCGTGGGCTATAACACACAAAAATATGGGATCGCGCGAAATTCTAGTTATTTTGCCGAAAAACGCAAAAAATGAGGAACGATCATGGCAGGGCAGATACTATGGTTCCTTAGGTCGTATTTGATAGTCCGGAAAATTTTTAGGCGATAGGGGTCTGGAGGTCCCGGGACCACTCGAAAGGTGTGGGCTATAACACACAAAAATATGGGAATCGCACGTAATTCTAGTTGTTTGGCCGAAAAACGCAAAACAATAAGGAATGATCATGGCGGGGCGGATATTATGGTTCCTTAGGTCGTATTTGATTGCCCGGAAAAATTTTAGGCGATCGGGGTCCGCGGCTCTTGGGACCACTCGGAAGGCGTGGGCAATAGCACACAAAAATATGGTAATCGAGCGGAATTCTAGTTTTTTGGCCGAAATGCGCAATAAATGAGGAACGATCATGGCGGGGAGGTGAATATGGTTCCTTAGGTCTTATTTGATAATCCGGAAAAATATTAGGCGATAGGGGTCCGTAGTTCCCGGGACCATTCGGAAGGCGTGGGCTATAACACACAAAAATATTGGAATCGCGAGAAATTCTAGTTTTTTGGCCCAAAAACGCAATAAATGAGGAACGATCATGGCGGGGCGGTGACTATGGTTCCTTAGGTCATATTTGATGGCCCGGAAAATTTTAGGCGATCGGGGTCCACGGCTCCTGGGACCACTCGGAAGGCGTAAGCTATAGCACACTAAAATATGCAAATCGCGCGGAGTTCTAGTTTTTTGGCCCAAAAATGCAAAGCATTTGGAACGATCATGGTGGGGCGGTGACTATGGTACCTTAGGTCGTATTTGATAGTCCGGAAAAATTTTAGGCGATCGGGGTCCGCGGCTCCCCGGACCACTTGGAAGGCGTGATACAAAAATATGGGAATCGAGCGTAATTCTAGTTTTTTTGCCGAAAAATGCAAAAAATAAGAAACGATGATGGCGGGGCGGCTACTATGGTTCCTTAGGTCGTATTTGACGGCCTGGAAAAATTTTAGGCGATCGGGGTCCGGGGGTCCCGGAACCACTTGGAAGGGTGGGCAATAGCACACAAAAATATTTTAATCGGGCGGAATTATAGTTTTTTGGCCGAAAAACACAACAAATGAGGAATGATCATGGCTGGGCGGTGACTATGGTTCCTTAGGTCGTATTTGATAGTACGGAAAAATTTTAGGCGATAGGGGTCCGGAGTTCCCGGGTTCACTTGGAAGGCGTGGGCTATAGGACACGAAAATATGGGAATCGCGCGGAATTCTAGTTTTTTGACCGAAAAACGGAAAAAACTAGGAACGATCATGGCTGGGCGGTGACTATGGTTCCTTAGGTCTTAATTGATAGTCCGGAAAAATTTTAGGAGATAGGGGTCCGGAGACCCGGGACCACTCGGAAGGCGTAGGCTATAACACACAAAAATATGGGATCGTGCGGAATTCTAGTTGTTTGGCCGAAAAACACAAAAAATGAGGAACGATCATGGCGGGGCAGATACTATGGTTCCTTAGGTCGTATTTGATAGTCCGGAAAAATTTTAGGCGATAGGGGTCCGGAGGTCCCGGGACCACTCGGAAGGTGTGGGCTATAACACACAAAAATATGGGAATCGCGCGGAATTCTAGTTGTTTGGCCGAAAAACGCAAAAAATAAGGAACGATCATGGCGGGGCGGATACTATGGTTCCTTAGGTCGTATTTGATTGCCCCGAAAAATTTTAGGTGATAGGGGTCCGGAGACCCGGGACCACTCGGAAGGCGTGGGCTATAACACACAAAAATATGGGATCGCGCGGAATTCTAGTTGTTTGGCCGAAAAACGCAAAAAATGAGGAACGATCATGGCGGGGCAGATACTATGGTTCCTTAGGTCGTATTTGATAGTCCGGAAAAATTTTTGGCGATAGGGGTCCGGAGGTCCCGGGACCACTCGGAAGGTGTGGGCTATAACACACAAAAATATGGGAATCGCGCGTAATTCTAGTTGTTTGGCCGAAAAACGCAAAAAAATAAGGAACGATCATGGCGGGCGGATAATATGGTTCCTTAGGTCGTATTTGATTGCCCGAAAAAATTTTAGGCGATCGGGGTCCGTGGCTCTTGGGACCACTCGGAAGGCGTGGGCAATAGCACACAAAAATATGGTAATCGAGCGGAATTCTAGTTTTTTGGCCGAAATGCGCAATAAATGAGGAACGATCATGGCGTGGAGGTGAATATGGTTCCTTAGGTCTTATTTGATAGTCCGGAAAAATATTAGGCGATAGGGGTCCGGAGGTCCCGGGACCACTCGGAAGGCGTGTGCTATAACACACAAAAATATGGGAATCGCGCGGAATTCTAGTTGATTGGCCGAGAAATGCAAAAAATGAGGAACGATCATGGCGGGGCGGATACTATGGTTCCTTAGGTCATATTTGATAGTCCGGAAAAATTTTAGGCGATAGGGGTCCGGAGTTCCCGGGTTCACTTGGAAGGCGTGTGCTGTAGGACACGAAAATATGGGAATCGCGCGGAATTCTAGTTTTTTGGCCGAAAAATGGAAAAAACTAAGGACTATCATGGCTGGGAGGTGACTATGGTTCCTTATGTCTTATTTGATAGTCTGGAAAAAGTTTAGGCGATAGGGGTCCGGAGACCCGGGACCACTCGGAAGGCGTGGGCTATAACACATAAAAATATGAGATCGCCCGAAATTCTAGTTATTTGGCCGAAAAACGCAAAAAATGAGGAACGATCATGGCGGGGCAGATACTATGGTTCCTTAGGTCGTATTTGATAGTGCGGAAATATTTTAGGCGATAGGGGTCCGGAGGTCCCGGGACCACTCGGAAGGTGTGGGCTATAACACAAAAAATATGGGAATCGAATTCTAGTTATTTGGCCGAAAAATGCAAAAAATGAGGAACGATCATGGCGGGGTGGTTACTATGGTTCCTTAGGTCGTATTGGATGGCCAGGAAAAGTTTTAGGCGATCGGGGTTCGGAGTTCCCGGGACCCCTCGGAAGGCGTGGACTTAGCACACGAAAAAATGAAAATCGCGCGAAATTCTAGTTTTTTGGCTGAAAAACGCAAAAGACTAGGAACGATCATGGCGGGGCGGTGACTATGGTTCCTTAGGTCGTATTTGATAGTCCGGAAAATTCTTAGGCGATCCGGCTCCGGGGGGCCCGACCCACTCGGAAGGCGTGGGTGATAGCACACAAAAATATGGGAATCGGGAGGAATTCTAGTTTTTTGGCCAAAATATGAGGAACGATCATGGCGAGGCACTGACTATGGTTCCTTAGGTCTTAATTGATGGCCCGAAAATTTGTTAGGTGATCCGAGACCGGCGGCCCGGCCCACTTGGAAGGCGTGGGCAATAGCACACAAAAATATGGCAATCGAGCGAAATTCTAGTTTTTTGGCCGAAAACGCAATAAATGAGGATCGATCATGGCGGGGCGGTGACTATGGTTCCTTAGGTCATATTTGATGGCCCGAAAAATTTTAGGCGATCGGGGTCCACGGCTCCCGGGACCACTCGGAAGGCGTAAGCTATAGCCCACTAAAATATGCAAATCGCTCGGAGTTGTAGTTTTTTGTCCGAAAAATGCAAAGCATTTGGAACGATCATGGTGGGGCGGTGACTATGGTACCTTAGGTCGTATTTGATAGTCCGGAAAAATTTTAGGCGATCGGGGTCCGGAGGTCCCGGGACCACTCGGAAGGCGTGGGCAATAACACACAAAAATATGGGAATCGCGCGAAATTCTAGTTGTTTCGCCGAAAAACGCAAAAAATGAGGAACGATCATGGCGGGGCGGATACTATGGTTCCTTAGGTCGTATTTGATAGTCCGGAACAATTTTAGGCGATAGGGGTCCGGAGTTCCCGGGTTCACTTGGAAGGCGTGGGCTATAGGACACGAAAATATGGGAATCGCGCGGAATTCTAGTTTTTGGCCGAAAAACGGAAAAAACTAAGAACTATCATGGCTGGGAGGTGACTATGGTTCCTTAGGTCTTATTTGATAGTCCGGAAAAATTTTAGGCGATAGGGGTCCGGAGACCCGGGACCACTCGGAAGGTGTGGGCTATAACACACAAAAATATGGGATCGCGCGAAATTCTAGTTATTTGGCCGAAAAACGCAAAAACTGAGGAACGATCATGGCGGGGCGGATACTATGGTTCCTTAGGTCGTATTTGATAGTGCGGAAAAATTTTAGGCGATAGGTGTCCGGAGGTCCCGGGACCACTCGGAAGGTGTGGGCTATAACACACAAAAATATGGGAATCGCGCGAAATTCTAGTTGTTTGGCCGAAAAATGAAAAAAATGAGGAATGATCATGGCGGGGTGGTTACTATGGTTCCTTAGGTCGTATTTGATGGCACGGAAAAGTTTTAGGCGATCGGGGTTCGGGGTTCCCGGGACCCCTCGGAAGGCGTGGGCTTTAGCACACGAAAATATGGAAATCGCGCGAAATTCTAGTTTTTTGGCTGAAAAACGCAAAAGACTAGGAACGATCATTGCGGGGCGGTGACTATGGTCCCTTAGGTCGTATTTGATAGTCCGGAAAATTCTTAGGCGATCCGGCTCCGGGGGGTCCGACCCACTCGGAAGGCGTGGGCGATAGCACACAAAAATATGGGAATCGGGAGGAAATCTAGTTTTTTGGCCAAAAAATGCAAAAAATGAGGAACGATCATGGCGAGGCGCTGACTATGGTTCCTTAGGTCTTAATTGATGGCCCAAAAATTTGTTAGGCGATCCGAGACCGGCGGCCCGACCCACTCGGAAGGCGTGGGCAATAGCACACAAAAATATGGGAATCGCGCGGAATTCTAGTTGTTTGGCCGAAAAATGAAAAAAATGAGGAATGATCATGGCGGGGTGGTTACTATGGTTCCTTAGGTCGTATTTGATGGCACGGAAAAGTTTTAGGCGATCGGGGTTCGGGGTTCCCGGGACCCCTCGGAAGGCGTGGGCTTTAGCACACGAAAATATGGAAATCACGCGAAATTCTAGTTTTTTGGCTGAAAAACGCAAAAGACTAGGAACGATCATGGCGGGGCGGTGACTATGGTTCCTTAGGTCGTATTTGATGTCCGGAAAATTCTTAGGCGATCCGAGACCGGCGGCCCGGCCCACTCGGAAGGCGTGGGCAATAGCACACAAAAATATGGTAATCGAGCGGAATTCTAGTTTTTTGGCCGAAAACGCAATAAATGAGGAACGATCATGGCGGGGCGGTGACTATGGTTCCTTAGGTCATATTTGATGGCCCGGAAAATTTTAGGCGATCGGGGTCCACGGCTCCTGGGACCATTGAGAAGGCAAGCTATAGCACACTAAAATATGCAAATCGCTCGGAGTTCTAATTTTTTGGCCGAAAAATGCAAAGCATTTGGAACGATCATGGTGGAGCGGTGACTATGGTACCTTAGGTCGTATATGATAGTCCGGAAAAATTTTAGGCGATCGGGGTCCGCGGCTCCCCGGACCACTTGAAGGCGTGGGTTTAGCACACGAAAATATGGGAATCGGGCGTAATTCTAGTTTTTTGGCCGAAAAATACAAAAAATGAGAAACGATGATGGCGGGGCGGTTACTATGGTTCCTTAGGTCGTATTTGAAGGCCCAGAAAATTTTTACGCGATCGGGGTCTGGGGTTCCCGGAACCACTTGGAAGGGTGGGCAATAGCACACAAAAATATTGTAATCGGGCGGAATTCTAGTTTTTTGGCCGAAAAACGCAACAAATGAGGAATGATCATGGCTGGATGGTGACTATGGTTCCTTAGGTCATATTTGATAGTCCGGAAAATTTTTAGGCGATAGGGGTCCGGAGTTCCCGGGTTCACTTGGAAGGCGTGGGCTATAGGACACGAAAATATGGGAATCGCGCGGAATTCTAGTTTTTGGCCGAAAAACAGAAAAAACTAGGAACGATCATGGCTGGGTGGTGACTATGGTTCCTTAGGTCTTATTTGATAGTCCGGAAAAATTTTAGGCGATAGGGGTCCGGAGACCCGGGACCACTCGGAAGGCGTGGGCTATAACACACAAAAATATGGGATCACGCGGAATTCTAGTTGTTTGGCCGAAAAACACAAAAAATGAGGAACGATCATGGCAGGGCGGATACTATGGTTCCTTAGGTCGTATTTGATAGTCCGGAAAAATTTTAGGCGATAGGGGTCCGGAGGTCCCGGGACCACTCGGAAGGTGTGGGCTATAACACACAAAAATATGGGAATCGCGCGGAATTCTAGTTGTTTGGCCGAAAAACGCAAAAAATAAGGAACGATCATGGCGGGGCGGATACTATAGTTCCTTAGGTCATATTTGATTGCCCGAAAAAATTTTAGGCGATCGGGGTCCGCGGCTCTTGGGACCACTCGGAATGCGTGTTTATAGCACACGAAAAAATGGGAATCGGGGGAAATTTTAGGTCTTTTTTAGTAACATGCAAAAAATGTGGAACGATCTTGGCAGGGCGGTGACTATGGTTCCTTTGGTCTTATTTGATAGTCCGGAAAAATATTAGGCGATAGGGGTCCGGAAGTCCCGGGACCACTCGGAAGGCGTGGGATATAACACACAAAAATATGGGAATAGCGCGGAATTCTAGTTGTTTGGCCGAAAAAAGCAGAAAATGTGGAACGATCATGGCGGGGCGGATACTATGGTTCCTTAGGTCGTATTTGATAGTCCGGAAACATTTTAGGCGATAGGGGTCAGGAGGTCCCGGGACCACTCGGAAGGCGTGGGATATAACACAAAAAAATATGGGAATCGCGCGGAATTCTAGTTGTTTGGCCGAAAAACGCAAAAAATGAGGAACGATCATGGAGGGGTGGTTACTATGGTTCCTTAGGTCATATTTGATGGCCCGCAAAAGTTTTAGGCGATCGGGGTTCGGGGTTCCCGGGACCCCTTGGAAGGCGTGGGCACACGAAAATATGGAAATCGCGCGAAATTCTAGTTTTATGGCTGAAAAACGCAAAAGACTAGGAACGATCATAGCGGGGCAGTGACTATGGTTCCTTTGGTCGTATTTGATAGTCCGGAAAATTTTTTGGCGACCCGGCTCCGGGTGGCCCGACCAACTCGGAAGGCATGGGCGATAGCACACAAAAATATGGGAATCGGGCAGAATTCTAGTTTTTTGGCCAAAAAATGCAAAAAATGAGGAACGATCATGGAGAGGTGGTGACTATGGTTCCTTAGGTCTTAATTGATGGCCCGAAATGTTTTTAGGCGATCCGAGACCGGCGGCCCGGCCCACTCGGAAGGCGTGGGCAATAGCACACAAAAATATGGTAATCGAGCGGAATTCTAATTTTTTGGCCGAAAAACACAATAAATGAGGAACGATCATGGCGGGGCGGTGACTATGGTTCCTTAGGTCATATTTGATGGCCCGGAAAATTTTAGGCGATCGGGGTCCACGGCTCCCGGGACCACTCGGAAGGCCTAAGTTATAGCACCCTAAAATATGCAAATCGCACGGAGTTCTAGTTTTTTGGCCGAAAAATGCAAAGCATTTGGAACGATCATGGTGGGGCGGTGACTATGGTACCTTAGTTCGTATTTGATAGTCCGGAAAAATTTTAGGCGATCGGGGTCTGCGGCTCCCCGGACCAGTTGGAAGGCGTGGTTATAGCACACGAAAATATGGGAATCGGGCGTAATTCTAGTTTTTTGGCCGAAAAATGCAAAAAATGAGAAACGATGACGGCGGGGCGGTTACTATGGTTCCTTAGGTCATATTTGACAGCCCGGAAAAGTTTTACGCGATCGGGGTCCGGGGTTCCTGGAACCACTTGGAAGGGTGGGCAATAGCACACAAAAATATTGTAATCGGGCGGAATTCTAGTTTTTTGGCCGAAAAATGCAACAAATGAGGAATGATCATGGCTGGATAGTGACTATGGTTCCTTAGGTCATATTTGATAGTCTGGAAAATTTTTAGGCGATAGGGGTCCGGAGTTCCCGGGTTCACTTGGAAGGCGTGGGCTATAGGACACGAAAATATAGGAATCGCGCGGAATTCTAGTTTTTTGGCCAAAAAACAGAAAAAACTAGGAACGATCATGGATGGGTGGTGACTATGGTTCCTGATAGTCCGGAAAACTTTTATGCGATACGGGTCCAGAGACCCGGGACCACTCGGAAGGCGTGGGCTATAACACACAAAAATATGGGATCGCGCGGAATTCTAGTTGTTTGGCCGAAAAACACAAAAAATGAGGAACGATCATAGCGGGGCGGATACTATGGTTCCTTAGGTCGTATTTGATAGTCCGGAAAAATTTTAGGCGATAGGGGTCAGGAGGTCCCGGGACCACTCGGAAGGCGTGGGATATAACATACAAAAATATGGGAATCGCACGGAATTCTAGTTGTTTGGCCGAAAAACGCAAAAAATGAGGAATGATCATGGCGGGGTGGTTACTATGGTTCTTTAGGTCGTATTTGATGGCCCGGAAAATTTTTAGGCGATCGGGGTTCGGGGCTCCCGGGACCACTCGGAAGGCGTAAGATATAGCACACTAAAATATGCAAATCGCGCGGAGTTCTAATTTTTGGCAGAAAAATGCAAAGCATTTGGAACGATCATGGTGGGGCGGTGACTATGGTTCCTTAGGTCGTATTTGATAGTCCGGAAAAATTTTAGGCGATAGGGGTCCGGACACCCGGGACCACTCGGAAGGCGTGGGCTATAACACACAAAAATATGGGATCGCGCGGAATTCTAGTTGTTTGGCCGAAAAACACAAAAAATGAGGTACGATCATGGCGGGGCGGATACTATGGTTCCTTAGGTCGTATTGAATAGTCCGAAAAAATTTTAGGCGATAGGGGTCCGGAGGTCCCGGGACCACTCGGAAGGTGTGGGCTATAACACACAAAAATATGGCAATCGCGCGGAATTCTAGTTGTTTGGCCAAAAAATGCAAAAAATAAGGAACGAACATGGTGGGACGAATACTATGGTTCCTTAGGTCGTATTTGATAGTCTGGAAATATTTTAGGCGATCGGGGTCAGCGTCTCCCCGGACCACTTGGAAGGCGTGGGTATAACACACGAAAATATGGGAATCGGGCGTAATTCTAGTTTTTTGGCCGTAAAATGCAAAAAATGAGAAATGATGATGGAGGGGCGGTTACTATGGTTCCTTAGGTCGTATTTGACGGCCTGGAAAAATTTTAAGCGATCGGGGTTCGGGGGTCCCGGAACCACTTGGAAGGGTGGGCTATAGCACACAAAAATATTGTAATCGGGCGGAATTCTAGTTTTTTGGCCGAACAACGCAACAAATGAGGAATGATCATGGCTGGGCGGTGACTATGGTTCCTAAGGTCGAATTTGATAGTCCGGAAAAATTTTAGGCGATAGGGGTCCGGAGTTCCCGCGTTCACTTGGAAGGCGTGGGCTATAGGACACGAAAATATAGGAATCGCGCGAAATTCTAGTTTTTTGGCCAAAAAATAGAAAAAACTAGGAACGATCATGGATGGGCGGTGACTATGGTTCCTTAGGTCTTATTTGATAGTCCGGAAAAAATTTAGGCGATAGGGGTCCGGACACCCGGGACCACTCGGAAGGCGTGGGCTATAACACACAAAAATATGGGATCGCGCGGAATTCTAGTTATTTGGCCGAAAAACACAAAAAATGAGGAACGATCATGGCGGGGCGGATAATATGGTTCCTTAGGTCGTATTTAATAGTCCGAAAAAATTTTAGGCGATAGGGGTCCGGAGGTCCCGAGACCACTCGGAAGGTGTGGGCTATAACACACAAAAATATGGCAATCACGTGGAATTCTAGTTGTTTGGCCGAAAAACGCAAAAAATAAGGAACGATCATGGTGGGACGGATACTATGGTTCCTTAGGTCGTATTTGATTGCCCGGAAAAAATTTAGGCGATCGGGGTCCGCGGCTCTTGGGACCACTCGGAATGCGTGGGTATAGCGCACGAAAATATGGGATTCGGGCGAAATTCTAGGTCTTTTTCAGTAACATGCAAAAAATATTGGAAAGATCTTGTAAGGGCGGTGACTATGGTTCCATTGGTCTTATTTGATAGTCCGGAAAAATATTAGGCGATAGGGGTCCGGAGGTCCCGAGGTCCCGGGACCACTCGGAAGGCGTGGGCTATAACACACAAAAATATGGGAATCGCGCGGAATTCTAGTTGTTTGGCCGAAAAATGCAAAAAATGAGGAACGATCATGGCGGGGTGGATGACTATGGTTCCTTAGGTCGTATTTGATAGTCCAGAAAAATATTAGGCGATAGGGGTCAGGAGGTCCCGGGACCACTCGGAAGGCGTGGGCTATAACACACAAAAATATGGGAATCGCGCGGAATTCTAGTTGTTTGGCCGAAAAACGCAAAAAATGAGGAATGATCATGACGGGGTGGTTACTATGGTTCTTTAGGTCGTATTTGATGGCCCGGAAAATTTTTAGGCAATCGGGGTTCGGGGCTCCCGGGACCACTCGGAAGGCGTAAGATATAGCACACTAAAATATGCAAATCGCGCGGAGTTCTAATTTTTGGCCGAAAAATGCAAAGCATTTGGAACGATCATGGTGGGGTGGTGACTATGGTTCCTTAGGTCGTATTTGATAGTCCGGAAAAATTTTAGGCGATAGGGGTCCGGACACCCGGGACCACTCGGAAGGCGTGGGCTATAACACCCAAAAATATGGGATCGCGTGGAATTCTAGTTGTTTGGCCGAAAAACACAAAAAATGAGGTACGATCATGGCGGGGCGGATACTATGGTTCCTTAGGTCGTATTGAATAGTCCGAAAAAATTTTAGGCGATAGGGGTCCGGAGGTCCCGAGACCACTCGGAAGGTGTGGGCTATAACATACAAAAATATGGCAATCACGTGGAATTCTAGTTGTTTGGCCGAAAAACGCAAAAAATAAGGAACGATCATGGCGGGACGGATACTATGGTTCCTTAGGTCGTATTTGATTGCCCGAAAAAATTTTAGGCGATCGGGGTCCGCGGCTCTTGGGACCACTTGGAATGCGTGGGTATAGCACACGAAAATATGGGAATCGGGCGAAATTATAGGTCTTTTTCAGTAACATGCAAAAAATGTGGAAAGATCTTGTAAGGGCGGTGACTATGGTTCCTTTGGTCTTATTTGATAGTCCGAAAAAATATTAGGCAATAGGGATCCGGAGGTCCCGAGGTCCCGGGACTACTCGGAAGGCGTGGGCTATAACACACAAATATATGGGAATCGCGCGGAATTCTAGTTGTTTGGCCGAAAAACGCAAAAAATGAGGAACGATCATGGCGGGGCGGATACTATGGTTCCTTAGGTCGTATTTGATTGCCCGGAAAAATTTTAGGCAATCGGGGTCCGCGCCTCTTGGGACCACTCAGAATGCGTGGGTATAGCACACGAAAATATGGGAATCGGGCGAAATTCTAGGTCTTTTTCAGTAACATGCAAAAAATGTGGAAAGATCTTGACAGGGCGGTGACTATGGTTCCTTTGGTCTTATTTGATAGTCCTGAAAAAATTAGGCGATAGGGGTCCGGAGGTCCCGGGACCACTCGGAAGGCGTGGGCTATAATACACAAATATATGGGAATCGCGCGGAATTCTAGTTGATTGGCCGAAAAATGCAAAAAATGAGGAACGATCATGGCAGGGCGGATACTATGGTTCCTTAGGTCGTATTTGATAGTCCGAAAAAATTTTAGGCGATAGGGGTCAGGAGGTCACGGGACCACTCGGAAGGCGTGGGCTATAACACACAAAAATATGGGAATCGCGCGGAATTCCAGTTGTTTGGCCGAAAAATGCAAAAAATGAGGAACGATCATGGCGGGGTGGATACTATGGTTCCTTAGGTCATATTTGATGGCTCGTAAAAGTTTTAGGCGATCGGGGTTCGGGGTTCCCGGTACCCCTTGGAAGGCGTGGGCTAAAGCACACGAAAATATGGAAATCGCGCGAAATTCTAGTTTTTTGGCTGAAAAATGCAAAAGGCTAGGAACGATCATGGCGGGGCGGTGACTATGGTTCCTTAGGTCGTATTTGATAGTCCAGGAAATTTTTAGGCGATCCGGCTCCGGGGGCCTGACCTACTCGAAAGGCGTGGGCGATAGCACACAAAAATATGGGAATCGGACGGAATTCTTGTTTTTTGGCCAAAAAATGCAAAAAATGAGGAACGATCATGGCGAGGCGGTGACTATGGTTCCTTAGGTCTTAATTGACGGCCCAAAATATTTTTAGGCGATCCGAAACCGGCGGCCCGGCCCACTCGGAAGGCGTGGGCAATAGCACACAAAAATATGGTAATCGAGCGGAATTCTAGTCTTTTGGCGGGGCGGTGACTATGGTTCCTTAGGTCATATTTGATGGCTCGGAAAATTTTAGGCGATCGGGGTCCACGGCTCCCGGGACCACTCGGAAGGCGTAAGCTATAGCACACTAATATATGCAAATCGCGCGGAGTTCTAGTTTTTTGGCCGAAAAATTCAAAGCATTTGGACCGATCATGGTGAGGCGGTGACTATTGTACCTTAGGTTGTATTTGATAGTCCAGAAAATTTTTAGGCGATCGGGGTCGGCGGCTCCCCAGACCACTTGGAAGGCGTGGGTATAGCACACGAAAATATGGGAATCGGGCGTAATTCTAGTCTTTTGGCCGAAAAATGCAAAAAATTAGAAACGATGATGGCGGGGTGGTTACTATGGTTCCTTAGGTCGTATTTGACGGCCCGGAAAATTTTTAGGCGATCGGGTTTCGGGGTTCCCGGAACCACTTGGAAGGGTGGGAAATAGCACTCAAAAATATTGTAATCGGGCGGCATTCTAGTTTTTTGGTCGAAAAACGCAACAAATGAGGAATGATCAAGGCTGGGCGGTGACTATGGTTCCTTAGGTCGTATTTGATAGTCCGGAAAAATTTTAGGCGATAGGGGTCCGGAGTTCCTGGGTTCACTTCGAAGGCGTGGGCTATAGGACACGAAAATATGGGAATCGCGCGAAATTCTAGTTTTTTGGCCGAAAAACAGAAAAAACTAGGAACGATCATGGCTGGGCGGTGACTATGGTTCCTTAGGTCTTATTTGATAGTCCGGAAAAATTTTAGGCGATAGGGGTCCGGAGACCCGGGACCACTCGGAAGGCATGGGCTATAACACACAAAAATATGGGATAGCGCGGAATTCTAGTTGTTTGGCCGAAAAACGCAAAAAATGAGGAACGATCATGGCGGGGCGGATACTATGGTTCCTTAGGTCGTATTTGATACTCCGGAAAAATTTTAGGCGATAGGGGTCCGGAGGTCCCGGGACCACTCGGAAGGTGTGGGCTATAACACACAAAAATATGGGAAACGCGCGGAATTCTAGTTGTTTGACCGAAAAACGCAAAAAATGAGGAACGATCATGGCGGGGAGGTGACTATGGTTCCTTAGATCGTATTTGATAGTCCGGAAAAATATTAGGCGATAGGGGTCAGGAGGTCCCGGGACCACTCGGAAGGCGTGGGTTATAACACACAAAAATATGGGAATCGCGCAGAATTCTTGTTGTTTGGCCGAAAAACGCAAAAAATGAGGAACGATCATGGCGGGGTGGTTACTATGGTTCCTTAGGTCATATTTGATGGCCCAGAAAATTTTTAGGCGATCGGGGTTCGGGGCTCTCGGGACCACTCGGAAGGCGTAAGATATAGCACACTAAAATATGCAAATCGCGCGGAGTTCTAATTTTTGGCCGAAAAATGCAAAGCATTTGGAACGATCATGGTGGGGCAGTGACTATGGTTCCTTAGGTCGTATTTGATAGTCTGGAAAAATTTTAGGCGATCCGGCTCCGGGGTGCCCGACCCACTCGGAAGGCGTGGGCGATAGCACACAAAAATATGGGAATCGGGCAGAATTCTAGTTTTTTGGCCAAAAAACGCAAAAAATGGGGAACGATCATGGCAGGGTGGTTACTATGGTTCCTTAGGTCGTAATTAATGGTCCGGAAAATTTTTTAGGCGATCCGTGTCTGGCGGCCCGGCCCACTCGGAAGGCGTGGGCGCACACAAAAATATGGGAATCGCGCGAAATTCTAGTTGTTTGGCCGAAAAACGCAAAAAATGGGGAACGATCATGGTAGGGTGGTTACTATGGTTCCTTAGGTCATAATTAATGGTCCGGAAAATTTTTAGGCGATCGGGGTTCGAGGCTCCCGGGACCACTCGGAAGGCGTAAGCTATAGCACACTAAAATATGCAAATCGCGCGGAGTTCTAATTTTTGGCCGAAAAATGCAAAGCATTTGGAACGATCATGGTGGGGCGGTGACTATGGTTCCTTAGGTCGTATTTGATAGTCCGGAAATATTTTAGGCGATCGGGGTCCGCGGCTCCCCGGACCACTTGGAAGGCGTGGGTATTGCACACGAAAATATGGGAATCGGGAGTAATTCTAGTTTTTTGGTCGAAAAATGCAAAAAATGAGAAACGATGATGGCGGGGTGGTTACTATGGTTCCTTAGGTCGTATTTGACGGCCCGAAAAATATTAGGAGATCGGGGTCCGGGGGTCCCGGAACCACTTGAAAGGGTGGGCAATAGCACTCAAAAATATAGTAATCGGGCGGAATTCTAGTTTTTTGGTCGAAAAACGCAACAAGTGAGGAATGATCATGGCTGGGCGGTGACTATGGTTCCTTAGGTCGTATTTGATAGTCCGGAAAAATTTTAGGCGATAGGGGTCCGGAATTCCCGGGTTCACTTCGAAGGCGTGGGCTATAGGACACGAAAATATGTGAATCGCGCGGAATTCTAGTTTTTTGGCCGAAAAACAGAAAAAAATAGGAACGATCATGGCTGGGCGGTGACTATGGTTCCATAGGTCTTATTTGATAGTCCGGAAAATTTTTATGCAATAGGGGTCCGGAGACCCGGGACCACTCGGAAGGCGTGGGCTATAACACCCAAAAATATGGGATAGCGCGGAATTCTAGTTGTTTGGCCGGAAAACGCAAAAAATGAGGAACGATCATGGCGGGGCGGATACTATGGTTCCTTAGGTCGTATTTGATAGTCCGGAAAAATATTAGGCGATAGGGGTCCGGAGGTCCCGGAACCACTTGGAAGGGTGGGCAATAGCACACAAAAATATTGTAATCGTGCGGAATTCTAGTTTTTTGGTCGAAAAATGCAAAAAATGAGGAATGATCATGGCTGGGCGGTGACTATGGTTCCTTAGGTCGTATTTGATAGTCCAGAAAAATTTTAAGCGATAGGGGTCCGGAGTTCCCGGGTTCACTTCGAAGGCGTGGGCTATAGGACACGAAAATATGGGAATCGCGCGAAATTCTAGTTTTTTGGCCGAAAAAGAGAAAAACTAGGAACGATCATGGCTGGGCGGTGACTATGGTTCCTTAGGTCTTATTTGATAGTCCGGAAAAATTTTAGGCGATAGGGGTCCGGAGACCCGGGACCACGCGGAAGGCGTGGGCTATAACACACAAAAATATGGGATAGCGCGGAATTCAAATTGTTTGGCCGGAAAACGCAAAAAATGAGGAACGATCATGGCAGGGCGGATACTATGGTTCCTTAGGTCGTATTTGATAGTCCGGAAAAATATTAGGCGATAGGGGTCCGGAGGTCCCGGAACCACTTGGAAGGGTGGGCAATAGCACACAAAAATATTGTAATCGTGCGGAATTCTAGTTTTTTGGTCGAAAAATGCAAAACATGAGGAATGATCATGGCTGGGCGGTGACTATGGTTCCTTAGGTAGTATTTGATAGTCCAGAAAAATTTTAGGCGATAGGGGTCCGGAGTTCCCGGGTTCACTTCGAAGGAGTGGGCTATAGGACACGAAAATATGGGAATCGCGCGAAATTCTAGTTTTTTGGCCGAAAAACAGAAAAAACTAGGAACGATCATGGCTGGGCGGTGACTATGGTTCCTTAGGTCTTATTTGATAGTCCGGAAAAATTTTAGGCGATAGGGGTCCGGAGACCCGGGACCACTCGCAAGGTGTGGGCTATAACACACAAAAATATGGGATAGCGCGGAATTCTAGTTGTTTGGCCGGAAAACGCAAAAAATGAGGAACGATCATGGCGGGGCGGATACTATGGTTCCTTAGGTCGTATTAGATAGTCCGGAAAAATATTAGGCGATAGGGGTCCGGAGGTCCCGGAACCACTTGGAAGGGTGGGCAATAGCGCACAAAAATATTGTAATCGCGCGGAATTCTAGTTTTTTGGTCGAAAAACGCAAAAAATGAGGGATGATCATGGCTGGGCGGTGACTATGGTTCCTTAGGTCGTATTTGATAGTCCGGAAAAATTTTAGGCGATAGGGGTCCGGAGTTCCCGGGTTCACTTCGAAGGCGTGGGCTATAGGACACGAAAATATGGGAATCGCGCGAAATTCTAGTTTTTTGGCCGAAAAACAGAAAAAACTAGGAACGATCATGGCTGGGCGGTGACTATGGTTCCTTAGGTCTTATTTGATAGTCCGGAAAAATTTTAGGCGATAGGGGTCCGGAGACCCGGGACCACTCGGAAGGCGTGGGCTATATAACACACAAAAATATGGGATCGCGCGGAATTCTAGTTGTTTGGCCGAAAAACGTAAAAAATGAGGAACGATCATGGCGGGGCGGATACTATGGTTCCTTAGGTCGTATTTGATAGTCCGGAAAAATTTTAGGCGATAGGGGTCCGGAGGTCCCGGGACCACTCAGAAGGTGTGGGCTATAACACACAAAAATATGGGAAACGCGCGGAATTCTAGTTGTTTGGCCTAAAAATGCAAAAAATGAGGAACGATCATGGCGGGGCGGATACTATGGTTCCTTAGGTCGTATTTGATAGTCCGGAAAAATATTAGGCGATAGGGGTCAGGAGGTCCCGGGACCACTCGGAAGGCATGGGCTATAACACACAAAAATATGGGAATCGCGCGGTATTCTAGTTGTTTTGTCGAAAAACGGAAAAAATGAGGAACGATCATGGCGGGGTGGTTACTATGGTTCCTTATGTCGTATTTGATGGCCCGGAAAATTTTTAGGCGATCGGGGTTTGGGGTTCCCGGGACCCCTTGGAAGGCGTGGGCTAAAGCACACGAAAATATGGAAATCGCGCGAAATTCTAGTTTTTTGGCTGAAAAACCCAAAAGGCTAGGAACGATTATGGCTGGGCAGTGACTATGGTTCCTTAGGTCGTATTTGATAGTCCGGAAAATTTTTAGGCGATCGGAGTCCGGAGTTCCCGGGTTCACTTGGATGGCGTGGTCTATAGGACACGAAAATATGGAAATAGCGCGGAATTCTAGATTTTTGGCCGAAAAACGGAAAAAACTAGGAACGATCATGGCTAGGAGGTGACTATGGTTTCTTAGGTCTTATTTAATAGTCCGGAAAAATTTTAGGCGATAGGGGTCCGAAGACCCGGGACCACTCGGAAGGCGTGGGCTATAACACACAAAAATATGGGATAGCACGGAATTCTAATTGTTTGGCTGGAAAACGAAAAAAATGAGGAACGATCATGGCGGGGCGGATACTATGGTTCCTTAGGTCGTATTTGATAGTCCGGAAAAATATTAGGCGATAGGGGTCCGGAGGTCCCGGAACCACTTGGAAGGGTGGGCAATAGCACACAAAAATATTGTAATCGTGCGGAATTCTAGTTTTTTGGTCGAAAAACGCAAAAAATGAGGTATGATCATGGCTGGGCGGTGACTATGGTTCCTTAGGTCGTATTTGATAGTCCAGAAAAATTTTAGGCGATAGGGGTCCGGAGTTCCCGGGTTCACTTCGAAGGCGTGGGCTATAGGACACGAAAATATGGGAATCGCGCGAAATTCTAGTTTTTTGGCCGAAAAACAGAAAAAACTAGGAACGATCATGGCTGGGCGGTGACTATGGTTCCTTAGGTCTTATTTGATAGTCCGGAAAAATTTTAGGCGATAGGGGTCCGGAGACCCGGGACCACTCGGAAGGCGTGGGCTATAACACACAAAAATATGGGATAGCGCGGAATTCTAATTGTTTGGCCGGAAAACGCAAAAAATGAGGAACGATCATGACGGGGCAGATACTATGGTTCCTTAGGTCGTATTTGATAGTCCGGAAAAATATTAGGCGATAGGGGTCCGGAGGTCCCGGAACCACTTGGAAGGGTGGGCAATAGCACACAAAAATATTGTAATCGTGCGGAATTCTAGTTTTTTGGTCGAAAAATGCAAAAAATGAGGAATGATCATGGCTGGGCGGTGACTATGGTTCCTTAGGTAGTATTTGATTGTCCAGAAAAATTTTAGGCGATAGGGGTCCGGAGTTCCCGGGTTCACTTCGAAGGCGTGGGCTATAGGACACGAAAATATGGGAATCGCGCGAAATTCTAGTTTTTTGGCCGAAAAACAGAAAAAACTAGGAACGATCATGGTTGGGCGGTGACTATGGTTCCTTAGGTCTTATTTGATAGTCCGGAAAAATTTTAGGCGATAGGGGTCCGGAGACCCGGGACCACTCGGAAGGTGTGGGCTATAACACACAAAAATATGGGATAGCGCGGAATTCTAGTTGTTTGGCCGGAAAACGCAAAAAATGAGGAACGATCATGGCGGGGCGGATACTATGGTTCCTTAGGTCGTATTAGATAGTCTGGAAAAATATTAGGCGATAGGGGTCCGGAGGTCTCGGAACCACTTGGAAGGGTGGGCAATAGCACACAAAAATATTGTAATCGCGCGGAATTCTGGTTTTTTGGTCGAAAAACGCAAAGAATGAGGGATGATCATGGCTGGGCGGTGACTATGGTTCCTTAGGTCGTATTTGATAGTCCGGAAAAATTTTAGGCGATAGGGGTCCGGAGTTCCCGGGTTCACTTCGAAGGCGTGGGCTATAGGACACGAAAATTTGGGAATCGCGCGAAATTCTAGTTTTTTGGCCGAAAAACAGAAAAAACTAGGAACGATCATGGCTGGGCGGTGACTCTGGTTCCTTAGGTCTTATTTGATAGTCCGGAAAAATTTTCGGCGATAGGGGTCCGGAGACCCGGGACCACTCGAAAGGCGTGGGCTATAACACACAAAAATATGGGATAGCGCGGAATTCTAGTTGTTTGGCCGAAAAACGCAAAAAATGAGGAACGATCATGGCGGGGCGGATACTATGGTTCCTTAGGTCGTATTTGATAGTCCGGAAAAATTTTAGGCGATAGGGGTCCGGAGGTCCCGGGACCACTCAGAAGGTGTGGGCTATAACACACAAAAATATGGGAAACGCGCGGAATTCTAGTTGTTTGGCCTAAAAACGCAAAAAATGAGGAACGATCATGGCGGGGCGGATACTATGGTTCCTTAGGTCGTATTTGTTAGTCCGGAAAAATATTAGGCGATAGGGGTCAGGAGGTCCCGGGACCACTCGGAATGCGTGGGCTATAACACACAAAAATATGGGAATCACGCGGTATTCTAGTTGTTTGGCCGAAAAACGGAAAAAATGAGGAACGATCATGGCGGGGTGGTTACTATGGTTCCTTAGGTCATATTTGATGGCCCGGAAAATTTTTAGGCGATCGGGGTTTGGGGTTCCCGGGACCCCTTGGAAGGCGTGGGCTAAAGCACACGAAAATAAGGAAATCGCGCGAAATTCTAGTTTTTTGGCTGAAAAACGCAAAAGGCTAGGAACGATCATGGCGGGGCGGTGACTATGGTTCCTTAGGTCGTATTTGATAGTCCAGAAAATTTTTAGGCGATCCGGCTCCGGGGGGCCTGACCTACTCGAAAGGCGTGGGCGATAGCACACAAAAATATGGGAATCGGGCGGAATTCTTGTTTTTTGGCCAAAAAATGCAAAAAATGAGGAACGATCATGGCGAGGCGGTGACTATGGTTCCTTAGGTCTTAATTTATGGACCAAAATATTTTTAGGCGATCCGAGACCGGCGGCCCGGCCCACTCGGAAGGCGTGGGCAATAGCACACAAAAATATGGTAATCGAGCGGAATTCTAGTTTTTTGGCCGAAAAACGCAATAAATGAGGAACAATCATGGCGGGGCGGTGACTATGGTTCCTTAGGTCATATTTGATGGGTCGGAAAATTTTAGGCGATCGGGGTCCACGGCTCCCGGGACCACTCGGAAGGCATAAGTTATAGCACACTAAAATATGCAAATCGCGCGGAGTTCTAGTTTTTTGGTCGAAAAATACAAAGCATTTGGACCGATCATGGTGAGGCGGTGACTATGGTACCTTAGGTCGTATTTGATAGTCCGGAAAAATTTTAGGCGATCGGGGTCGGCGGCTCCCCGGACCACTTGGAAGGCGTGGGTATAGCACACGAAAATATGGGAATCGGGCGTAATTCTAGTCTTTTGGCCGAAAAATGCAAAAAATGAGAAACGATGATGGCGGGGTGGTTACTATGGTTCATTAGGTCGTATTTGACGGCCCGGAAAAATTTTAGGCGATCGGGGTCAGGGGGTCCCGGAACCACTTGGAAGGGTGGGAAATAGCACTCAAAAATATTATAATCGGGCGGAATTCTAGTTTTTTGGTCGAAAAACGCAACAAATGAGGAATGATCAAGGCTGGGTGGTGAATATGGTTCCTTAGGTCGTATTTGATAGTCCGGAAAAATTTTAGGCGATAGGGATCCGGAGTTCCCGGGTTCACTTCGAAGGCGTGGGCTATAGGACACGAAAATATGGGAATCGCGCGGAATTCTAGTTTTTTGGCCGAAAAACAGAAAAAACTAGGAACGATCATGGCTGGGCAGTGACTAGGGTTCCTTAGGTCTTATTTCATAGTCCGTAAAAATTTTAGGCGATAGGGGTCCGGAGACCCGGGACCACTCGGAAGGCGTGGGCTACAACACACAAAAATATGGGATAGCGCGGAATTCTAGTTGTTTGGCCGGAAAACGCAAAAAATGAGGAACGATCATGGCGGGGCGGATACTATGGTTCCTTAGGTCGTATTTGATAGTCCGGAAAAATATTAGGCGATAGGGGTCCGGAGGTCCCGGAACCACTTGGAAGGGTGGGCAATAGCACACAAAAATATTGTAATCGGGCGGAATTCTAGTTGTTTGGCCGAAAAACGCAAAAAATGAGGAACGATCATGGAGGGGCGGATACTATGGTTCCTTAGGTCATATTTGATAGTCCGGAAAATTTTTAGGCGATAGGGGTCTGGAGTTCCCGGGACCACTCGGAAGGCGTGGGCTATAGGACACGAAAATATGGGAATCGCGCAAAATTCTAGTTTTTTGGCCGAAAAACAGAAAAAACTAGGAACGATCATGGCTGGGCGGTGACTGTGGTTCCTTAGGTCTTATTTGATAGTCCGGAAAAATTTTAGGCGATAGGGGTCCGGAGACCCGGGACCACTCGGAAGGCGTGGGCTATAACACACAAAAATATGGGATAGCGCAGAATTCTAGTTGTTTGGCCGAAAAACGCAAAAAATGAGGAACGATCATGGCGGGGCGGATACTATGGTTCCTTAGGTCGTATTTGATAGTCTGGGAAAATTTTAGGCGACAGGGGTCCGGAGGTCCCGGGACCACTCGGAAGGTGTGGGCTATAACACACAAAAATATGGGAAACGCGCGGAATTCTAGTTGTTTGGCCGAAAAACGCAAAAAATGAGGAACGATCATGGCGGGGCGGATACTATGGTTCCTTAAGTCGTATTTGATAGTCTGGAAAAATATTAGGCGATAGGGGTCAGGAGGTCCCGGGACCACTCGGAAGGCGTGGGCTATAACACACAAAAATATGGGAATCGCGAGGAATTCTTTTTTTTTGGCCGAAAAATGCAAAAAATGAGGAACGATCATGGCAGGGTGGTTACTATGGTTCATTAGGTCGTATTTGATGGCCCGGAAAATTTTTAGGCGATCGGGGTTCGGGGCTCCCAGGACCACTCGAAAGGCGTAAGCTATAGCACACTAAAATATGCAAATTGCGCGGAGTTCTAATTTTTGGCCGAAAAATGCAAAGCATTTGGAACGATCATGGTGGGGCGGTGACTATGGTTCCTTAGGTCGTATTTGATAGTCCGGTAATATTTTAGGCGATCGGGGTCCGCGGCTCCCCGGACCACTTGGAAGGCGTGGGTATTGCACACGAAAATATGGGAATCGGGAGTAATTCTAGTTTTTTGGCCGAAAAATGCAAAAAATGAGAAACGATGATGGCGGGGTGGTTACTATGGTTCCTTAGGTCGTATTTGACGGCCCGGAAAAATTTTAGGAGATCGGGGTCCGGGGGTCCCGGAACCACTTGGAAGAGTGGGCAATAGCACTCAAAAATATAGTAATCGGGCGGAATTCTAGTTTTTTGGTCGACAAACGCAACAAATGAGGAATGATCATGGTGGGGCGGTGACTATGGTTCCTTAGGTCGTATTTGATAGTCCGGAAAAATTTTAGGCGATAGGGGTCCGGAATTCCCGGGTTCACTTCGAAGGCGTGGGCTATAGGACACGAAAATATGGGAATCGCGCGGAATTCTAGTTTTTTGGCCGAAAAACAAAAAAAACTAGGAACTATCATGGCTGGGCGGTGACTATGGTTCCTTAGGTCTTATTTGATAGTCCGGAAAAATTTTAGGCGATAGGGGTCCGGAGACCCGGGACCACTCGGAAGGTGTGGGCTATAACACACAAAAATATGGGATAGCGCGGAATTCTAGTTGTTTGGCCGGAAAACGCAAAAAATGAGGAACGATCATGGCGGGGCGGATACTATGGTTCCTTAGGTCGTATTTGATAGTCCGGAAAAATATTAGGCGATAGGGGTCCGGAGGTCCCGGAACCACTTGGAAGGGTGGGCAATAGCACACAAAAATATTGTAATCGCACGGAATTCTAGTTTTTTGGTCGAAAAACGCAAAAAATGAGGAATGATCATGGCTGGGAGGTGGCTATGGTTCCTTAGGTCGTATTTGATAGTCCGGAAAAATTTTATGCGATAGGGGTCCGGAGTTCCCGAGTTCACTTCGAAGGCGTGGGCTATAGGACACGAAAATATGGGAATCGCGCGAAATTCTAGTTTTTTGGCCGAAAAACAGAAAAAAACTAGGAACGATCATGGCTGGGCGGTGACTATGGTTCCTTAGATCTTATTTGATAGTCCAGAAAAATTTTAGACGATAGGGGTCCGGAGACCCGGGACCACTCGGAAGGCGTGGGCTATAACACACAAAAATATGGGATAGCGCGGAATTCTAGTTGTTTGGCCGGAAAACGCAAAAAATGAGGAACGATCATGGCGGGGCAGATACTATGGTTCCTTAGGTCGTATTTGATAGTCCGGAAAAATATTAGGCGATAGGGGTCCGGAGGTCCCGGAACCACTTGGAAGGGTGGGCAATAGCACTCAAAAATATAGTAATCGGGCGGAATTCTAGTTTTTTGGTCGACAAACGCAACAAATGAGGAATGATCATGGTGGGGCGGTGACTATAGTTCCTTAGGTCGTATTTGATAGTCCGGAAAAATTTTAGGCGATAGGGGTCCGGAATTCCCGGGTTCACTTCGAAGGCGTGGGCTATAGGACACGAAAATATGGGAATCGCGCGGAATTTCTAGTTTTTTGGCCGAAAAACAAAAAAAACTAGGAACTATCATGGCTGGGCGGTGACTATGGTTCCTTAGGTCTTATTTGATAGTCCGGAAAAATTTTAGGCGATAGGGGTCCGGAGACCCGGGACCACTCGGAAGGCGTGGGCTATGACACACAAAATATGGGATAGCGCAGAATTCTAGTTGTTTGGCCGAAAAACGCAAAAAATGAGGAACGATCATGGCGGGGCGGATACTATGGTTCCTTAGGTCGTATTTGATAGTCTGGGAAAATTTTAGGCGACAGGGGTCCGGAGGTCCCGGGACCACTCGGAAGGTGTGGGCTATAACACACAAAAATATGGGAAACGCGCGGAATTCTAGTTGTTTGGCCGAAAAACGCAAAAAATGAGGAACGATCATGGCGGGTCGGATACTATGGTTCCTTAAGTCGTATTTGATAGTCTGGAAAAATATTAGGCGATAGGGGTCAGGAGGTCCCGGGACCACTCGGAAGGCGTGGGCTATAACACACAAAAATATGGGAATCGCGCGGAATTCTTTGTTTTTGGCCGAAAAACGCAAAAAATGAGGAACGATCATGGCGGGGTGGTTACTATGGTTCCTTAGGTCGTATTTGATGGCCCGGAAAATTTTTAGGCGATCGGGGTTCGGGGCTCCCGGGACCACTCGAAAGGCGTAAGCTATAGCACACTAAAATATGCAAATTGCGCGGAGTTCTAATTTTTGGCCGAAAAATGCAAAGCATTTGGAACGATCATGGTGGGGCGGTGACTATGGTTCCTTAGGTCGTATTTGACTAGTCCGGTAATATTTTAGGCGATCGGGGTCCGCGGCTCCCCGGACCACTTGGAAGGCGTGGGTATTGCACACGAAAATATGGGAATCGGGAGTAATTCTAGTTTTTTGGCCGAAAAATGCAAAAAATGAGAAACGATGATGGCGGGGTGGTTACTATGGTTCCTTAGGTCGTATTTGACGGCCCGGAAAAATTTTAGGAGATCGGGGTCCGGGGGTCCCGGAACCACTTGGAAGAGTGGGCAATAGCACTCAAAAATATAGTAATCGGGCGGAATTCTAGTTTTTTGGTCGACAAACGCAACAAATGAGGAATGATCATGGTGGGGCGGTGACTATGGTTCCTTAGGTCGTATTTGATAGTCCGGAAAAATTTTAGGCGATAGGGGTCCGGAATTCCCGGGTTCACTTCGAAGGCGTGGGCTATAGGACACGAAAATATGGGAATCGCGCGGAATTTCTAGTTTTTTGGCCGAAAAACAAAAAAAACTAGGAACTATCATGGCTGGGCGGTGACTATGGTTCCTTAGGTCTTATTTGATAGTCCGGAAAAATTTTAGGCGATAGGGGTCCGGAGACCCGGGACCACTCGGAAGGTGTGGGCTATAACACACAAAAATATGGGATAGCGCGGAATTCTAGTTGTTTGGCCGGAAAACGCAAAAAATGAGGAACGATCATGGCGGGGCGGATACTATGGTTCCTTAGGTCGTATTTGATAGTCCGGAAGAATATTAGGCGATAGGGGTCCGGAGGTCCCGGAACCACTTGGAAGGGTGGGCAATAGCACACAAAAATATTGTAATCGCGCGGAATTCTAGTTTTTTGGTCGAAAAACGCAAAAAATGAGGAATGATCATGGCTGGGAGGTGACTATGGTTCCTTAGGTCGTATTTGATAGTCCGGAAAACTTTTAGGCGATAGGGGTCCGGAGTTCCCGGGTTCACTTCGAAGGCGTGGGCTATAGGACACGAAAATATGGGAATCGCGCGAAATTCTAGTTTTTTGGCCGAAAAACAGAAAAAACTAGGAACGATCATGGCTGGGCGGTGACTATGGTTCCTTAGGTCTTATTTGATAGTCCGGAAAAATTTTAGGCGATAGGGGTCCGGAGACCCGGGACCACTCGGAAGGCGTGGGCTATAACACACAAAAATATGGGATAGCGCGGAATTATAGTTGTTTGGCCGAAAAACGCAAAAAATGAGGAACGATCATGGCGGGGCGGATACTATGGTTCCTTAGGTCGTATTTGATAGTCCGGAAATATTTTAGGCGATAGGGGTCCGGAGGTCCCGGGACCACTCAGAAGGTGTGGGCTATAACACACAAAAATATTGGAAACGCGCGGAATTCTAGTTGTTTGGCCGAAAAACGCAAAAAATGAGGAACGATCATGGCGGGGCGGATACTATGGTTCCTTAGGTCGTATTTGATAGTCCGGAAAAATATTAGGCGATAGGGGTCAGGAGGTCCCGGGACCACTCGGAAGGCGTGGGCTATAACACACAAAAATATGGGAATCGCGCGGAATTCTAGTTGTTTGGCCGAAAAATGGAAAAAATGAGGAACGATCATGGCGGGGTGGTTACTATGGTTCCTTAGGTCATATTTGATGGCCCAGAAAATTTTTAGGCGATCGGGGTTCGGGGCTCCCGGGACCACTCGGAAGGCGTAAGCTATAGCACACTAAAATATGCAAATCGCGCGGAGTTCTAATTTTTGGCCGAAAAATACAAAGCATTTGGAACGATCATGGTGGGGCGGTGACTATGGTTCCTTAGGTCGTATTTGATAGTGCGGAAAAATTTTAGGCGATCGGGGTCCGCGGCTCCCCGACCACTTGGAAGGTGTGGGCTATAACACACAAAAATATGGGATAGCGCGGAATTCTAGTTGTTTGGCCGGAAAACGCAAAAAATGAGGAACGATCATGGCGGGGCGGATACTATGGTTCCTTAGGTCGTATTTGATAGTCCGGAAAAATATTAGGCGATAGGGGTCCGGAGGTCCCGGAACCACTTGGAAGGGTGGGCAATAGCACACAAAAATATTGTAATCGGGCGGAATTCTAGTTTTTTGGTCGAAAAACGCAAAAACTGAGGAATGATCATGGCTGGGCGGTGACTATGGTTCCTTAGGTCGTATTTGATAGTCCGGAAAATTTTTAGGCGATATGGGTCCGGAGTTCCCGGGTTCACTTCGAAGGCGTGGGCTATAGGACACGAAAATATGGGAATCGCGCGAAATTCTAGTTTTTTGGCAGAAAAATAGAAAAAACTAGGAACGATCATGGCTGGGCGGTGACTATGGTTCCTTAGGTCTTATTTGATAGTACGGAAAAATTTTAGGCGATAGGGGTCCGGAGACCCGGGACCACTCGGAATGCGTGGGCTATAACACACAAAAATATGGGATAGCGCGAAATTCTAGTTATTTGGCCGAACAACGCAAAAAATGAGGAACGATCATGGTGGGGTGGATACTATGGTTCCTTAGGTCGTATTTGATAGTCCGGAAAAATTTTAGGCGATAGGGGTCCGGAGGTCCCGGGACCACTCAGAAGGTGTGGGCTATAACACACAAAAATATGGGAAACGCGCGGAATTCTAGTTGTTTGGCCGAAAAACGCAAAAAATGAGGAACGATCATGGCGGGGCGGATACTATGGTTCCTTAGGTCGTATTTGATAGTCCGGAAAAATATTAGGCGATAGGGGTCAGGAGGTCCCGGGACCACTCGGAAGGCGTGGGCTATAACACACAAAAATATGGGAATCGCGCGGAATTCTAGTTGTTTGGCCGAAAAATGGAAAGAATGAGGAACGATCATGGCGAGGTGGTTACTATGGTTCCTTAGGTCGTATTTGATGGCTCGGAAAATTTTTAGGCGATCGGGGTTCGGGGCTCCCGGGACCACTCGGAAGGCGTAAGCTATAGCACACTAAAATATGCAAATCGCGCGGAGTTCTAATTTTTGGCCGAAAAATACAAAGCATTTGGAACGATCATGGTGGGGCGGTGACTATGGTTCCTTAGGTCGTATTTGATAGTGCGGAAAAATTTTAGGCGATCGGGGTCCGCGGCTCCCCGAACCACTTGGAAGGGTGGGCAATAGCACACAAAAATATTGTAATCGGGAGGAATTCTAGTTGTTTGGCCGAAAAACGCAAAAAATGAGGAACGATCATGGAGGGGCAGATACTATGGTTCCTTAGGTCATATTTGATAGTCTGGAAAATTTTTAGGCGATAGGGGTCCGGAGTTCCCGGGACCACTCGGAAGGCGTGGGCTATAGGACACGAAAATATGGGAATCGCGCGGAATTCTAGTTTTTTGGCCGAAAAATAGAAAAAACTAGGAACGATCATGGCTGGGCGGTGACTATGGTTCCTTAGGTCTTATTTGATAGTCCGGAAAAATTTTAGGCGATAGGGGTCCAGAGACCCGGGACCACTCGGAAGGCGTGGGCTATAACACACAAAAATATGGGATAGCGCGGAATTCTAGTTGTTTGGCCGAAAAACGCAAAAAATGAGGAACGATCATGGCGGGGCGGATACTATGGTTCCTTAGGTCGTATTTGATAGTCCGGAAAAATTTTAGGCGATAGGGGTCCGGAGGTCCCGGGACCACTCGGAAGGTGTGGGCTATAACACACAAAAATATGGGAAAATCGCGCGGAATTCTAGTTGTTTGGCCGAAAAACGCAAAAAATGAGGAACGATCATAGCGGGGCGGATACTATGGTTCCTTAGGTCGTATTTGATAGTCCGGAAAAATTTTAGGCGATAGGGGTCCGGAGGTCCCGGGACCACTCGGAAGGCGTGGGCTATAACACACAAAAATATGGGAATCGCGCGGAATTCTAGTTTTTTGGCCGAAAAATGCAAAAAATGAGGAACGATCATGGCGGGGTGGTTACTATGGTTCCTTAGGTCGTATTTGATGGCCCGGAAAAATTTTAGGCGATCGGGGTTCGGGGCTCCCGGGACCACTCGGAAGGCGTAAGCTATAGCACACTAAAATATGCAAATCGCGCGGAGTTCTAATTGTTTGGCCGAAAAATGCAAAGCATTTGGAACGATCATGGTGGGGCGGTGACTATGGTTCCTTAGGTCGTATTTGATAGTCCGGAAATATTTTAGGCGATCGGGGTCCGCGGCTCCCCGGACCACTTGGAAGGCGTGGGTATAACACACGAAAATATGGGAATCGGGCGTAATTCTAGTTTTTTGGCCGAAAAATGCAAAAATCAGAAACGATGATGGCGGGGCGGTTACTATGGTTCCTTAGGTCCTATTTGACGGCCCGGAAAAATTTTAGGCGATCGGGGTCCGAGGGTCCCGGAACCACTTGGAAGGGTGGGCAATAGCACACAAAAATATTGTAATCGGGCGGAATTCTAGTTTTTTGGCCGAAAAACGCAACAAATGAGGAATGATCACGCCTGGGTGGTGACTATGGTTCCTTAGGTCGTATTTGATAGTCCGGAAAAATTTTAGGCGATAGGGGTCCGGAGTTCCTGGGTTCACTTGGAAGGTGTGAGCTATAGGACACGAAAATATGGGAATCGCGCGGAATTCTAGTTTTTGGCCGAAAAATGGAAAACACTAGGAACGATCATGGCTGGGCGGTGACTATGGTTCCTTAGGTCTTATTTGATAGTCC
This sequence comes from Nicotiana tomentosiformis, assembly GCF_000390325.3. Lineage (NCBI taxonomy): Eukaryota > Viridiplantae > Streptophyta > Magnoliopsida > Solanales > Solanaceae > Nicotiana > Nicotiana tomentosiformis. The sequence goes on from NW_027174565.1 coordinate 220,617, forward strand.
GGAAAAATTTTAGGCGATAGGGGTCCGGAGACCCGGGACCACTCGGAAGGTGTGGGCTATAACACACAAAAATATGGGATAGCGCGGAATTCTAGTTGTTTGGCCGGAAAACGCAAAAAATGAGGAACGATCATGGCGGGGCGGATACTATGGTTCCTTAGGTCGTATTTGATAGTCCGGAAAAATATTAGGCGATAGGGGTCCGGAGGTCCCGGAACCACTTGGAAGGGTGGGCAATAGCACACAAAAATATTGTAATCGCGCGGAATTCTAGTTTTTTGGTCGAAAAACGCAAAAAATGAGGAATGATCTTGGCTGGGAGGTGACTATGGTTCCTTAGGTCGTATTTGATGGTCCGGAAAAATTTTAGGCAATAGGGGTCCGGAGTTCCCGGGTTCACTTGGAAGGCGTGGGTTATAGGACACGAAAATATGGAAATCGCGCGGAATTCTAGTTTTTTGGCCCAAAAACGGAAAAAAAACTAGGAACGATCATGGCTGGGCGGTGACTATGGTTCCTTAGGTCTTATTTGATAGTCCGGAAAAATTTTAGGCGATAGGGGTCCGGAGACCCGGGACCACTCGGAAGGCGTGGGCTATAACACACAAAAATATGGGATAGCGCGGAATTCTAGTTGTTTGGCCGAAAAACGCAAAAAATGAGGAACGATCATGGCGGGGCGGATACTATGGTTCCTTAGGTCGTATTTGATAGTCCGGAAAAATTTTAGGCGATAGGGGTCCGGAGGTCCCGGGACCACTCGGAAGGCGTGGGCTATAACACACAAAAATATGGGAATCGCGCGGAATTCTAGTTGTTTGGTCGAAAAACGCAAAAAATGAGGAACGATCATGGCGGGGCGGATACTATGGTTCCTTAGGTCGTATTTGATAGTCCGGAAAAATTTTAGGCGATAGGGGTCCGGAGTTCCCGGGTTCACTTGGAAGGCGTGGGCTATAGGACACGAAAATATGGGAATCGCGCGGAATTCTAGTTGTTTGGCCGAAAAACGTAAAAAATGAGGAACGATCATGGCGGGGCGGATACTGTGGTTCCTTAGGTCGTATTTGACAGTCCGGCAAAATTTTAGGCGATAGGGGTCCGGAGACTCGGGACCACTCGGAAGGCGTGAGCTATAACACACAAAAATATGGGATAGCGCGGAAATCTAGTTGTTTGACCGAAAAACGCAAAAAATGAGGAAGGATCATGGTTCCTTAGGTCGTATTTGATAGTCCGGAAAAATTTTAGGCGATCGGGGTCCGGGGGTCCCGGAACCACTTGGAAGGGTGGGCAATAGCACACAAAAATATTGTAATCGGGCGGAATTCTAGTTTTTTGGCCGAAAAACGCAACAAATGAGGAATGATCATGGCTGGGCGGTGACTATGGTTCCTTAGGTCGTATTTGATAGTCCGGAAAAATTTTAGGCGATAGGGGTCCGGAGTTCCCGGGTTCACTTGGAAGGCGTGGGCTATAGGACACGAAAATATGGGAATCGCGCGGAATTCTAGTTTTTTGGCCGAAAAACAGAAAAAACTAGGAACGATCATGGCTGGGCGGTGACTATGGTTCCTTAGGTCTTATTTGATAGTCCGGAAAAATTTTAGGCGATAGGGGTCCGGAGACCCGGGACCACTCGGAAGGCGTGGGCTATAACACACAAAAATATGGGATAGCGCGGAATTCTAGTTGTTTGGCCGAAAAACGCAAAAAATGAGGAACGATCATGGCGGGGCGGATACTATGGTTCCTTAGGTCATATTTGATAGTCCGGCAAAATCTAGGTCTTTTTCAGTAACATGCAAAAAATGTGGAAAGATCTTGGCAGGGCGGTGACTGTGGTTCCTTTGGTCTTATTTGATAGTCTGGAAATTTTTTAGGCGATCGGGGTCCGGAGGTCCCGGGACCCCTCGGAAGGCGTGGGCTATAACACACAAAAATATGGGAATCGCGCGGAATTCTAGTTGTTTGGCCGAAAAACGCAAAAAATAAGGAACGATCATGGCAGGGCGGATAATATGGTTCCTTAGGTCGTATTTGATTGCCCGGAAAAATTTTAGGCGATCGGGGTCCGCGGGCTCTTGGGACCACTCGGAATGCGTGGGTATAGCACACGAAAATATGGGAATCGGGCAAAATTCTAGGTCTTTTTCAGTAACATGCAAAAACTGTGGAAAGATCTTGGCAGGGCGGTGACTATGGTTCCTTTGGTCTTATTTGATAGTCCGGAAAAATATTAGGCGATAGGGGTCCGGAGGTCCCGGGACCACTCGGAAGGCGTGGGCTATAACACACAAAAATATGGGAATCGCGCGGAATTCTAGTTGTTTGGCCGAAAAACGCAAAAAATGAGGAACGATCATGGCGGGGCGGATACTATGGTTCCTTAGGTCGTATTTGATAGTCCGGAAAAGTTTTAGGCGATAGGGGTCAGGAGGTCCCGGGACCACTCGGAAGGCGTGGGCTATAACACACAAAAATATGGGAATCGCGTGGAATTCTAGTTGTTTGGCCGAAAAACGCAAGAAATGAGGATTGATCATGGCTGGGCGGTGACTATGGTTCCTTAGGTCGTATTTGATAGTCCGGAAAAATTTTAGGCGATAGGGGTCCGGAGTTCCCGGGTTGACTTGGAAGGCGTGGGCTATAGGACACGAAAATATGGGAATCGCACGGAATTCTAGTTTTTTGGCCGAAAAACGGAACAAAGTAGGAACGAACATGGCTGGGCGGTGACTATGGTTCCTTAGGTCTTATTTGATAGTCCAGAAAAATTTTAGGCGATAGAGGTCCGCGTCTCTTGGGACCACTCGGAATGCGTGGGTATAGCGCACGAAAATATGGGAATCGGGCGAAATTCTAGTTGTTTGGCCGAAAAACGCAAAAAATGAGGAACGATCATGGCGGGGCGGATACTATGGTTCCTTAGGTCGTATTTGATAGTCCGGAAAATTTTTAGGCGATCGGGGTCCGGAGGTCCTGGGACCCTCGGAAGGCGTGGGCTATAACACACAAAAATATGGGAATCGCGCGGAATTCTAGTTGTTTGGCCGAAAAACGCAAAAAATAAGGAATGATCATGGCAGGGCAGATAATATGGTTCCTTAGGTCGTATTTGATTGCCCGGAAAAATTTTAAGCGATCGGGGTCCGCGGCTCTTGGGACCACTCGGAATGCGTGGGTATAGCACACGAAAATATGGGAATCAGGCAAAATTCTAGGTCTTTTTCAGTAACATGCAAAAACTGTGGAAAGATCTTGGCACGGCGGTGACTATGGTTCCTTTGGTCTTATTTGATAGTCCGGAAAAATATTAGGCGATAGGGGTCCGGAGGTCCCGGGACCACTCGGAAGGCGTGGGCAATAGCACACAAAAATATGGTAATCGAGCGGAATTCTAGTTTTTTGGCCAAAAATGCAAAACATGAGGAACGATCATGGCGAGACGGTGACTATGGTTCCTTAGGTCGTAATTGATGGCCCGAAAATTTTTTTTGCGATCCGAGTCCGGCGGCCTGGCCCACTCGGAAGGCGTGGGCAATAGCACGCAAAAATATGGTAATCGAGCGGAATTCTAGTTTTTTGGCCGGAAAATGCACTTATTGAGGAACGATCATGGCGGGGCGGTGACTATGGTTCCTTAGGTCGTATTTGATGGCCCGGAAAATTTTAGATGATCGGGGTCCACGGCTCCCGGGACCACTCGGAAGGCGTAAGCAATAGCACACGAAAATATGCAAATCGCCCGGAGTTCTAGTTTTTTGGCCGAAAAATATAAAGCATTTGGAACGATCATGGTGGGGCGGTGACTATGGTACCTTAGGTCGTATTTGATAGTCCGGAAATATTTTAGGCGATCGGGGTCCGCGACCCCACGGACCACTTGGAAGGCGTGGGTATAGCACACGAAAATATGGGAATCGGGCGTAATTCTAGTTTTTTGGCCGAAAAATGCAAAAAATGAGAAACGATGATCGCGGGGCGGTTACTATGGTTCCTTAGGTCGTATTTGACGGCCCGGAAAAATTTTAGGCGATCGGGGTCCGGGGGTCCCGGAACCACTTGGAAGGGTGGGCAATAGCACACAAAAATATTGTAATCGGGCGGAATTCTAGTTTTTTGGCCGAAAAATGCAACAAATGAGGAATGATCATGGCTGGGCGGTGACTATGGTTCCTTAGGTCGTATTTGATAGTCCGGAAAAATTTTAGGCGATAGGGGTCCGGAGTTCCCGGGTTGACTTGGAAGGCGTGGGCTATAGGACACGAAAATATGGGAATCGCGCGGAATTCTAGTTTTTTGGCCGAAAAACGGAAAACACTAGGAACGATCATGGCTGGGCGGTGACTATGGTTCCTTAGGTCTTATTTGATAGTCCGGAAAAATTTTAGGCGATAGGGGTCTGCGTCTCTTGGGACCACTCGGAATGCGTGGGTATAGCACACGAAAATATGGGAATCGGGCGAAATTCTAGTTGTTTGGCCGAAAAACGCAAAAAATGAGGAACGATCATGGCGGGGCGGATACTATGGTTCCTTAGGTCGTATTTGATAGTCCGGAAAATTTTTAGGCGATCGGGGTCCGGAGGTCCCGGGAACCCTCGGAAGGCGTGGGCTATAACACACAAAAATATGGGAATCGTGCGGAATTCTAGTTGTTTGGCCGAAAAACGCAAAAAATAAGGAACGATCATGGCAGGGCAGATAATATGGTTCCGTAGGTCGTATTTGATTGCCCGGAAAAATTTTAGGCGATCGGGGTCCGCGGCTCTTGGGACCACTCGGAATGCGTGGGTATAGCACACGAAAATATGGGAATCGGGCGAAATTCTAGGTCTTTTTCAGTAACATGCAAAAAAATGTGGAAAGATCTTGGCAGGGCGGTGACTATGGTTCCTTTGGTCTTATTTGATAGTCCGGAAAAATATTAGGCGATAGGGGTCCGGAGGTCCCGGGACCACTCGTAAGGCGTGGGCTATAACACACAAAAATATGGGAATCGCGCCGAATTCTAGTTGTCTGGCCGAAAAACACAAAAAATGAGGAACGAACATGGCGGGGCGGATACTATGGTTCCTTAGGTCGTATTTGATAGTCCGGAAAAGTTTTAGGCGATAGGGGTCAGGAGGTCCCGGGACCACTCGGAAGGCGTGGGCTACAAAAATATGGGAATCGCGCGGAATTCTAGTTGTTTGGCCGAAAAACGCAAACAATAAGGAACGATCATGGCAGGGCGGATAATATGGTTCCTTAGGTCGTATTTGATTGCCCGGAAAAATTTTAGGCGATCGGGGTCCGCGGCTCTTGGGACCACTCGGAATGCGTGGGTATAGCACACGAAAATATGGGAATCGGGCGAAATTCTAGGTCTTTTTCAGTAACATGCAAAAAATGTGGAAAGATCTTGGCAGGGCGGTGACTATGGTTCCTTTGGTCTTATTTGATAGTCCGGAAAAATATTAGGCGATAGGGGTCCGGAGGTCCCGGGACCACTCGTAAGGCGTGGGCTATAACACACAAAAATATGGGAATCGCGCGGAATTCTAGTTGTCTGGCCGAAAAACACAAAAAATGAGGAACGAACATGGCGGGGCGGATACTATGGTTCCTTAGGTCGTATTTGATAGTCTGAAAAAGTTTTAGGCGATACGGGTCAGGAGGTCCCGGGACCACTCGGAAGGCGTGGGCTATAACACACAAAAATATGGGAATCGCGCAGAATTCTAGTTGTTTGGCCGAAAAATGCAAAAAATGAGGAACAATCATGGCGGGGTGGTTACTATGGTTCCTTAGGTCGTATTTGATGGCCCGGAAAATTTTTAGGCGATCAGGGTTCGGGGTTCCCGGGACCCCTTGGAAGGCGTGGGCTAAAGCACACGAAAATATGGAAATCGCGCGGAATTCTAGTTTTTTGGCTGGAAAACGCAAAAGACTAAGAACAATCATGGTGGGGCGGTGACTATGGTTCCTTAGGTCGTATTTGATAGTCCGGAAAATTTTTAGGCGATCCGGCTCCGGGGGGCCGACCCACTCGGAAGGCGTGGGCGATAGCACACAAAAATATGGGAATCGGGCGGAATTCTAGTTTTTTGGCCAAAAATGCAAAAAATGAGAAACGATCAGGGCGAGGCGGTGACTATGGTTCCATAGGTCCTAATTTCTGGCCCAAAATATTTTTAGCCGATCCGAGTCCGGCGGCCCGGCCCACTCGGAAGGCGTGGGCAATAGCACACAAAAATATGGTAATCGAGCAGAATTCTAGTTTTTGGCTAAAAAATGCAAAAAATGCAAAACATGTGGAACGATCATGGCGAGGCGGTGACTATGGTTCCTTAGGTCCTAATTGATAGCCCGAAAATTTTTTATGCGATCCGAGTACGGCGGCTCGGCCCACTCAGAAGGCGTGGGGCACACAAAAATATGGTAATCGAGCGGAATTCTAGTTTTTTGGCCGAAAAATGCAATAAATGAGGAACGATCATGGCGGGGCGGTGACTATGGTTCCTTAGGTCGTATTTGATGGCCCGAAAAATTTTAGGCGATCGGGGTCCACGGCTCCCGGGACCACTCGGAAGGCGTAAGCTATAGCACACGAAAATATGCAAATCGCGCGGAGTTCTAGTTTTTTGGCCGAAAAATGCAAAGCATTTGGAAAGATCATGGTGGGGCGGTGACTATGGTACCTTAGGTTGTATTTGATAGTCCGGAAAAATTTTAGGTGATCGGGGTCCGCGGCTCCCCTGACCACTTGGAAGGCGTGGGTATAGCACACGAAAATATGGAATCGGGCGTAATTCTAGTTTTTTGGCCGAAAAATGCTACAAATGAGGAATGATCATGGCTGGGCGGTGACTATGGTTCCTTAGGTCGTATTTGATAGTCCGGAAAAATTTTAGGCGATAGGGGTCCGTAGTTCCCGGGTTCACTTGGAAGGCGTGGGCTATAGGATACGAAAATATGGGAATCGCGCGGAATTCTAGTTTTTGGCCGAAAAACGGAAAAAACTAGGAACGATCATGGCTGGGCGGTGACTATGGTTCCTTAGGTCTTATTTGATAGTCCGGAAAAATTTTAGGCGATAGAGGTCCGCGTCTCTTGGGACCACTCGGAATGCGTGGGTATAGCGCACGAAAATATGGGAATCGGGCGTAATTCTAGTTGTTTGGCCGAAAAATGCAAAAAATGAGGAACGATCATGGTGGGGCGGATACTATGGTTCCTTAGGTCGTATTTGATAGTCCGGAAAATTTTTAGGCGATCGGGGTCCGGAGTTCCCGGGACCCCTCGGAAGGCGTGGGCTATAACACACAAAAAGATGGGAATCGCGCGGAATTCTACTTTTTTGGCCGAAAAACGCAAAAAATAAGGATCGATCATGGCAGGGCGGATAATATGGTTCCTTAGGTCGTATTTGATTGAGCGGAAAAATATTAGGCGATCGGGGTCCGCGGCTCTTGGGACCACTCGGAATGCGTGGGTATAGCACACGAAAATATGGGAATCGGGCGAAATTCTAGGTCTTTTCAGTAACATGCAAAAAATGTGGAAAGATCTTGGCAGGGCGGTGACTATGGTTCCTTTGGTCTTATTTGATAGTCCGGAAAAATATTAGGCAATAGGGGTCCGGAGGTCCCGGGACCACTCGGAAGGCATGGGCTATAACACACAAAAATATGGGAATCGCGCGGAATTCTAGTTGTCTGGCCGAAAAACACAAAAAATGAGGAACGATCATGGCGGGGCGGATACTATGGTTCCTTAGGTCGTATTTGATAGTCTGGAAAAATTTTAGGCGATAGGGGTCAGGAGGTCCCGGGACCACTCGGAAGGCGTGGGCTATAACGCACAAAAATATGGGAATCGCGCAGAATTCTAGTTGTTTGGCCGAAAAACGCAAAAAATGATGAACGATCATGGCGGGGTGGTTACTATGGTTCCTTAGGTCGTATTTGATGGCCCGGAAAATTTTTAGGCGATCGGGGTTCCCGGGACCCCTTGGAAGGCGTGGGCTGAAGCACACGAAAATATGGAAATCGCGCGGAATTCTAGTTTTTTGGCTGAAAAACGCAAAAGACTAGGAACGATTATGGCGGGGCGGTGACTATGGTTCCTTAGGTCGTATTTGATAGTCCGGAAAATTTTTAGGAGATCCGGCTCCGGGGGGGCCCGACCCACTCTGAAGGCGTGGGCGATAGCACACAAAAATATGGGAATCGGGCGGAATTCTAGTTTTTTGGCCAAAAATGCAAAAAATGAGAAACGATCATGGCGAGGCGGTGACTATGGTTCCTTAGGTCCTAATTGATGGCCCGAAAAATTTTTAGCGATCCGAGTCCGGCGGCCCGGCCCAGTCGGAAGGCGTGGGCAATAGCACATAAAAATATGGTAATCGAGTAGAATTCTAGTTTTTTGGCCAAAAATGCAAAACATGAGGAACGATCATGGCGAGGCGGTGACTATGGTTCCTTAGGTCCTAATTGATGGCCAGAAAATTTATTAGGCGATCCGAGTCCGGCGGCCCGGCCCACTCGGAAGGCGTGGGGCACACAAAAATATGGTAATCGAGTGGAATTCTAGCTTTTTGGCCGAAAAACGCAATAAATGAGGATTGATCATGGCTGGGCGGTGACTATGGTTCCTTAGGTCGTATTTGATAGTCCGGAAAAATTTTAGGCGATAGGGGTCCGGAGTTCCCGGGTTCACTTGGAAGGCGTGGGCTATAGGACACGAAAATATGGGAATCGCGCGGAATTCTAGTTTTTTGGCCGAAAAACGGAAAAAACTAGGAACGATCATGGCTGGGCGGTGACTATGGTTCCTTAGGTCTTATTTGATAGTCCGGAAAATTTATTAGGCAATCCGAGTCCGGCGGCCCGGCCCACTCGGAAGGCGTGGGGCACACAAAAATATGGTAATCGAGTGGAATTCTAGCTTTTTGGCCGAAAAACGCAATAAATGAGGATTGATCATGGCTGGGCGGTGACTATGGTTCCTTAGGTCGTATTTGATAGTCCGGAAAAATTTTAGGCGATAGGGGTCCGGAGTTCCCGGGTTCACTTGGAAGGCGTGGGCTATAGGACACGAAAATATGGGAATCGCGCGGAATTCTAGTTTTTTGGCCGAAAAACGGAAAAAACTAGGAACGATCATGGCTGGGCGGTGACTATGGTTCCTTAGGTCTTATTTGATAGTCCGGAAAAATTTTAGGCGATAGAGGTCCGCGTCTCTTGGGACCACTCGGAATGCGTGGGTATAGCGCACGAAAATATGGGAATCGGGCGAAATTCTAGTTGTTTGGCCGAAAAACGCAAAAAATGAGGAACGATCATGGCGGGGCGGATACTATGGTTCCTTAGGTCGTATTTGATAGTCCGGAAAATTTTTAGGCGATCGGGGTCCGGAGGTCCCGGGAACCCTCGGAAGGCGTGGGCTATAACACACAAAAATATGGGAATCGCGCGGAATTCTAGTTGTTTGGCCGAAAAACGCAAAAAATAAGGAACGATCATGGCAGGGCGGATAATATGGTTCCTTAGGTCGTATTTGATTGCCCGGAAAAATTTTAGGCGATCGGGGTCCGCGGCTCTTGGGACCACTCGGAATGCGTGGGTATAGCACACGAAAATATGGGAATCTGGCAAAATTCTAGGTCTTTTTCAGTAACATGCAAAAACTGTGGAAAGATCTTGGCAGGGCGGTGACTATGGTTCCTTTGGTCTTATTTGATAGTCCGGAAAAATATTAGGCGATAGGGGTCCGGAGGTCCCGGGACCACTCGGAAGGCGTGGGCAATAGCACACAAAAATATGGTAATCGAGCGGAATTCTAGTTTTTTGGCCAAAAATGCAAAACATGAGGAACGATCATGGCGAGACGGTGACTATGGTTCCTTAGGTCGTAATTGATGGCCCGAAAATTTTTTTGGCGATCCGAGTCCGGCGGCCTGGCCCACTCGGAAGGCGTGGGCAATAGCACACAAAAATATGGTAATCGAACAGAATTCTAGTTGTTTGGCCGAAAAATGCAAAAAATGATGAACGATCATGGCGGGGTGGTTACTATGGTTCCTTAGGTCGTATTTGATGGCCCGGAAAATTTTTAGGCGATCGGGGTTCCCGGGACCCCTTGGAAGGCGTGGGCTGAAGCACACGAAAATATGGAAATCGCGCGGAATTCTAGTTTTTTGGCTGAAAAACGCAAAAGACTAGGAACGATTATGGCGGGGCGGTGACTATGGTTCCTTAGGTCGTATTTGATAGTCCGGAAAATTTTTAGGAGATCCGGCTCCGGGGGGGCCCGACCCACTCTGAAGGCGTGGGCGATAGCACACAAAAATATGGGAATCGGGCGGAATTCTAGTTTTTTGGCCAAAAATGCAAAAAATGAGAAACGATCATGGCGAGGCGGTGACTATGGTTCCTTAGGTCCTAATTGATGGCCCGAAAAATTTTTAGCGATCCGAGTCCGGCAGCCCGGCCCAGTCGGAAGGCGTGGGCAATAGCACATAAAAATATGGTAATCGAGTAGAATTCTAGTTTTTTGGCCAAAAATGCAAAACATGAGGAACGATCATGGCGAGGCGGTGACTATGGTTCCTTAGGTCCTAATTGATGGCCAGAAAATTTATTAGGCGATCCGAGTCCGGCGGCCCGGCCCACTCGGAAGGCGTGGGGCACACAAAAATATGGTAATCGAGTGGAATTCTAGCTTTTTGGCCGAAAAACGCAATAAATGAGGATTGATCATGGCTGGGCGGTGACTATGGTTCCTTAGGTCGTATTTGATAGTCCGGAAAAATTTTAGGCGATAGGGGTCCGGAGTTCCCGGGTTCACTTGGAAGGCGTGGGCTATAGGACACGAAAATATGGGAATCGCGCGGAATTCTAGTTTTTTGGCCGAAAAACGAAAAAAACTAGGAACGATCATGGCTGGGCGGTGACTATGGTTCCTTCGGTCCTATTTGATGGCTAGAAAATTTATTAGGCAATCCGAGTCCGGCGGCCCGGCCCACTCGGAAGGCGTGGGGCACACAAAAATATGGTAATCGAGTGGAATTCTAGCTTTTTGGCCGAAAAACGCAATAAATGAGGATTGATCATGGCTGGGCGGTGACTATGGTTCCTTAGGTCGTATTTGATAGTCCGGAAAAATTTTAGGCGATAGGGGTCCGGAGTTCCCGGGTTCACTTGGAAGGCGTGGGCTATAGGACACGAAAATATGGGAATCGCGCGGAATTCTAGTTTTTTGGCCGAAAAACGGAAAAAACTAGGAACGATCATGGCTGGGCGGTGACTATGGTTCCTTAGGTCTTATTTGATAGTCCGGAAAAATTTTAGGCGATAGAGGTCCGCGTCTCTTGGGACCACTCGGAATGCGTGGGTATAGCGCACGAAAATATGGGAATCGGGCGAAATTCTAGTTGTTTGGCCGAAAAACGCAAAAAATGAGGAACGATCATGGCGGGGCGGATACTATGGTTCCTTAGGTCGTATTTGATAGTCCGGAAAAGTTTTAGGCGATCGGGGTCCGGAGGTCCCGGGACCACTCGGAAGGCGTGGGCTACAAAAATATGGGAATCGCGCGGAATTCTAGTTGTTTGGCCGAAAAACGCAAAAAATAAGGAACGATCATGGCAGGGCGGATAATATGGTTCCTTAGGTCGTATTTGATTGCCCGGAAAAATTTTAGGCGATCGGGGTCCGCGGCTCTTGGGACCACTCGGAATGCGTGGGTATAGCACACGAAAATATGGGAATCTGGCAAAATTCTAGGTCTTTTTCAGTAACATGCAAAAACTGTGGAAAGATCTTGGCAGGGCGGTGACTATGGTTCCTTTGGTCTTATTTGATAGTCCGGAAAAATATTAGGCGATAGGGGTCCGGAGGTCCCGGGACCACTTGGAAGGCGTGGGCAATAGCACACAAAAATATGGTAATCGAGCGGAATTCTAGTTTTTTGGCCAAAAATGCAAAACATGAGGAACGATCATGGCGAGACGGTGACTATGGTTCCTTAGGTCGTAATTGATGGCCCGAAAATTTTTTTGGCGATCCGAGTCCGGCGGCCTGGCCCACTCGGAAGGCGTGGGCAATAGCACACAAAAATATGGTAATCGAGCGGAATTCTAGATTTTTGGCCGGAAAATGCACTTATTGAGGAACGATCATGGCGGGGCGGTGACTATGGTTCCTTAGGTCGTATTTGATGGCCCGGAAAATTTTAGACGATCGGGGTCCACGGCTCCCGGGACCACTCGGAAGGCGTAAGCAATAGCACACGAAAATATGCAAATCGCCCGGAGTTCTAATTTTTTGGCCGAAAAATATAAAGCATTTGGAACGATCATGGTGGGGCGGTGACTATGGTACCTTAGGTCGTAATTGATAGTCCGGAAATATTTTAGGCGATCGGGGTCCGCGACCCCACGGACCACTTGGAAGGCGTGGGTATAGCACACGAAAATATGGGAATCGGGCGTAATTCTAGTTTTTTGGCCGAAAAATGCAAAAAATGAGAAACGATGATCGCGGGGCGGTTACTATGGTTCCTTAGGTCGTATTTGACGGCCCGGAAAAATTTTAGGCGATCGGGGTCCGGGGGTCCCGGAACCACTTGGAAGGGTGGGCAATAGCACACAAAAATATTGTAATCGGGCGGAATTCTAGTTTTTTGGCCGAAAAATGCAACAAATGAGGAATGATAATGGCTGGGCGGTGACTATGGTTCCTTAGGTCGTATTTGATAGTCCGGAAAAATTTTAGGCGATAGGGGTCCGGAGTTCCCGGGTTGACTTGGAAGGCGTGGGCTATAGGACACGAAAATATGGGAATCGCGCGGAATTCTAGTTTTTTGGCCGAAAAACGGAAAAAACTAGGAACGATCATGGCTGGGCGGTGATTATGGTTCCTTAGGTCTTATTTGATAGCCCGAAAAAATTTTAGGCGATAGGGGTCCGCGTCTCTTGGGACCACTCGGAATGCGTGGGTCTAGCACACGAAAATATGGGAATCGGGCGAAATTCTAGTTGTTTGGCCGAAAAACGAAAAAATGAGGAACGATCATGGCGGGGCGGATACTTTGGTTCCTTAGGTCGTATTTGATAGTCCGGAAAATTTATAGGCGATCGGGATCCGGAGGTCCCGGGAACCCTCGGAAGGCGTGGGCTATAACACACAAAAATATGGGAATCGCGCGAAATTCTAGTTGTTTTGCCGAAAAATGCAAAAAATAAGGAACGATCATGGCGGGGCGGATACTATGGTTCCTTAGGTCATATTTGATTGCCCGGAAAAATTTTAGGCGATCGGGGTCCGCGGCTCTTGGGACCACTCGGAATGCGTGGGTATAGCACACGAAAATATGGGAATCGGGCAAAATTCTAGGTCTTTTTCAGTAACATGCAAAAAATGTGGAAAGATCTTGGCAGGGCGGTGACTATGGTTCCTTTGGTCTTATTTGATAGTCCGGAAAAATATTAGGCGATAGGGGTCTGGAGGTCCCGGGACCACTCGTAAGGCGTGGGCTATAACACACAAAAATATGGGAATCGCGCCGAATTCTAGTTGTCTGGCCGAAAAACACAAAAAATGAGGAACGAACATGGCGGGGCGGATACTATGGTTACTTAGGTCGTATTTGATAGTCCGGAAAAGTTTTAGGCAATAGGGGTCAGGAGGTCCCGGGACCACTCGGAAGGCGTGGGCTACAAAAATATGGGAATCGCGCGGAATTCTAGTTGTTTGGCCGAAAAATGCAAAAAATAAGGAACGATCATGGCCGGGCGGATAATATGGTTCCTTAGGTCGTATTTGATTGCCCGGAAAAATTTTAGGCGATCGGGGTCCGCGGCTCTTGGGACCACTCGGAATGCGTGGGTTTAGCACACCAAAATATGGGAATCGGGCGAAATTCTTGGTCTTTTTCAGTAACATGCAAAAAATGTGGAAAGATCTTGGCAGGGCGGTGACTATGGTTCCTTTGGTCTTATTTGATAGTCCGGAAAAATATTAGGCGATAGGGGTCCGGAGGTCCAGGGACCACTCGTAAGGCGTGGGCTATAACACACAAAAATATGGGAATCGCGCGGAATTCTAGTTGTCGGGCCGAAAAACACAAAAAATGAGGAACGAACATGGCGGGGCGGATACTATGGTTCCTTAGGTCGTATTTGATAGTCTGAAAAAGTTTTAGGCGATAGGGGTCAGGAGGTCCCGGGACCACTCGGAAGGCGTGGGCTATAACACACAAAAATATGGGAATCGCGCAGAATTCTAGTTGTTTGGCCGAAAAATGCAAAAAATGAGGAACAATCATGGCGGGGTGGTTACTATGGTTCCTTAGGTCGTATTTGATGGCCCGGAAAATTTTTAGGCGATCAGGGTTCGGGGTTCCCGGGACCCCTTGGAAGGCGTGGGCTAAAGCACACGAAAATATGGAAATCGCGCGAAATTCTAGTTTTTTGGCTGGAAAACGCAAAAGACTAAGAACAATCATGGTGGGGCGGTGACTATGGTTCCTTAGGTCGTATTTGATAGTCCGGAAAATTTTTAGGCGATCCGGCTCCGGGGGGCCGACCCACTCGGAAGGCGTGGGCGATAGCACACAAAAATATGGGAATCGGGCGGAATTATAGTTTTTTGGCCAAAAATGCAAAAAATGAGAAACGATCAGGGCGAGGCGGTGACTATGGTTCCATAGGTCCTAATTTCTGGCCCAAAATTTTTTTAGCCGATCCGAGTCCGGCGGGCCGGCCCACTCGAAAGGCGTGGGCAATAGCACACAAAAATATGGTAATCGAGAAAAATTCTAGTTTTTGGCTAAAAATGCAAAAAATGCAAAACATGTGGAACGATCATGGCGAGGCGGTGAATATGGTTCCTTAGGTCCTAATTGATAGCCCGAAAATTTTTTATGCGATCCGAGTCCGGCGGCTCGGCCCACTCAGAAGGCGTGGGGCACACAAAAATATGGTAATCGAGCGGAATTCTAGTTTTTTGGCCGAAAAACGCAATAAATGAGGAACGATCATGGCGGGGCGGTGACTATGGTTCCTTAGGTCGTATTTGATGGCCCGGAAAATTTTAGGCGATCGGGGTCCACGGCTCCCGGGACCACTCGGAAGGCGTAATCTATAGCACACGAAAATATGCAAATCGCGCGGAGTTCTAGTTTTTTGGCCGAAAAATGCAAAGCATTTGAAACGATGATGGTGGGGCGGTGACTATGGTACCTTAGGTCGTATTTGATAGTCCGGAAAAATTTTAGGCGATCGGGGTCCGCGGCTCCCCGGACCACTTGGAAGGCGTGGGTATAGCACACGAAAATATGGGAATCGGGCGTAATTCTAGTTTTTTGGCCGAAAAATGCAAAAAATGAGAAACGATAATCGCGGGGCGGTTACTATGGTTCCTTAGCTCGTATTTGACAGCCCGAAAAAATTTTAGGCGATCGGGGTCCGGGGGTCCCGGAACCACTTGGAAGGGTGGGCAATAGCACACAAAAATATTGTAATCGGGCGGAATTCTAGTTTTTTGGCCGAAAAATGCTACAAATGAGGAATGATCATGGCTGGGCGGTGACTATGGTTCCTTAGGTCGTATTTGATAGTCCGGAAAAATTTTAGGCGATAGGGGTCCGTAGTTCCCGGGTTCACTTGGAAGGCATGGGCTATAGGATACGAAAATATGGGAATCGCGCGGAATTCTAGTTTTTTGGCCGAAAAACGGAAAAAACTAGGAACGATCATGGCTGGGCGGTGACTATGGTTCCTTAGGTCTTATTTGATTGTCCGAAAAAATTTTAGGCGATAGAGGTCCGCGTCTCTTGGGACCACTCGGAATGCGTGGGTATAGCGCACGAAAATATGGGAATCGGGCGAAATTCTAGTTATTTGGCCAAAAAATGCAAAAAATGAGGAACGATCATGGTGGGGCGGATACTATGATTCCTTAGGTCGTATTTGATAGTCCGGAAAATTTTTAGGCGATCGGGGTCCGGAGTTCCCGGGACCCCTCGGAAGGCGTGGGCTATAACACACAAAAAGATGGGAATCGCGCGGAATTCTAGTTTTTTGGCCGAAAAATGCAAAAAATAAGGATCGATCATGGCAGGGCGGATAATATGGTTCCTTAGGTCGTATTTGATTGCCCGAAAAAATGTTAGGCGATCGGGGTCCGCGGCTCTTGGGACCACTCGGAATGCGTGGGTATAGCACACGAAAATATGGGAATCGGGCAAAATTCTAGGTCTTTTTCAGTAACATGCAAAAAATGTGGAAAGATCTTGGCAGGGCGGTGACTATGGTTCCTTTGGTCTTATTTGATAGTCCGGAAAAATATTAGGCGATAGGGGTCCGGAGGTCCCGGGACCACTCGGAAGGCGTGGGCTATAACACACAAAAATATGGGAATCGCGCGGAATTCTAGTTGTCTGGCCGATAAACACAAAAAATGAGGAACGATCATGGCGGGGCGGATACTATGGTTCCTTAGGTCGTATTTGATAGTCTGGAAAAATTTTAGGCGATAGGGGTCAGGAGGTCCCGGGACCACTCGGAAGGCGTGGGCTATAACGCACAAAAATATGGGAATCGCGCAGAATTCTAGTTGTTTGGCCGAAAAACGAAAAAAATGATGAACGATCATGGCGGGGTGGTTACTATGGTTCCTTAGGTCGTATTTGATGGCCCGGAAAATTTTTAGGCGATCGGGGTTCCCGGGACCCCTTGGAAGGCGTGGGCTGAAGCACACGAAAATATGGAAATCGCGCGGAATTCTAGTTTTTTGGCTGAAAAACGCAAAAGACTAGGAACGATTATGGCGGGGCGGTGACTATGGTTCCTTAGGTCGTATTTGATAGTCCGGAAAATTTTTAGGAGATCCGGCTCCGGGGGGCCCGACCCACTTTGAAGGCGTGGGCAATAGCACACAAAAATATGGGAATCGGGCGGAATTCAAGTTTTTTGGCCAAAAATGCAAAAAATGAGAAACGAGCGGTGACTATGGTTCCTTAGGTCCAAATTGATGGCCCAAAAAATTTTTAGCGATCCGAGTCCGGCAACCCGGCCCAGTCGGAAGGCGTGGGCAATAGCACAGAAAAATATGGTAATCGAGCAGAATTGTAGTTTTTTGGCCAAAAATGCAAAACATGAGGAACGATCATGGCGAGGCGGTGACTATGGTTCCTTAGGTCCTAATTTATGGCCAGAAAATTTATTAGGCGATCCGAGTCCGGCGGCCCGGCCCACTCGGAAGCCGTGGGGCACACAAAAATATGGTAATCGAGTGAAATTCTAGCTTTTTAGCCGAAAAACGCAATAAATGAGGAATGATCATGGCGGGGCAGTGACTATGGTTCCTTAGGTTGTATTTGATGGCCCGGAAAATTTTAGGCGATCATGGTCGACGGCTCCCGGGACCACTCGGAAGGCGTAAGCTATAGCACACGAAAATATGCAAATCGCGCGGAGTTCTAGTTTTTTGGCCGAAAAATGCAAAGCATTTGGAACGATCATGGTGGGGCGGTGACTATGGTACCTTAGGTCGTATTTGATAGTCCGGAAAAATTTTAGGCGATCGGGGTCCGCGGCTCCCCGGACCACTTGGAAGGCGTGGGTATAGCACACGAAAATATGGGAATCGGGCGTAATTCTAGTTTTTGGCCGAAAAATGCAAAACATGAGAAACGATGATCGCGGGGCGGTTACTATGATTCCTTAGGTCGTATTTGACAGCCCAGAAAAATTTTAGGCGATAGGGGTCCGGAGTTCCCGGGTTTACTTGGAAGGCGTGGGCTATAGGACACGAAAATATGGGAATCGTGCGGAATTCTAGTTTTTTGGCCGAAAAACGGAAAAAACTAGAAACGATCATGGCTGGGCGGTGACTATGGTTCCTTAGGTCTTATTTGATAGTCCGGAAAAATTTTAGGCGATAGGGGTCCGCATCTCTTGGGACCACTCGGAATGCGTGGGTATAGCGCACGAAAATATGGGAATCGGGCGAAATTCTAGTTGTTTGGCCGAAAAACGCAAAAAATGAGGAACGATCATGGCGGGGCGGATACTCTGGTTCCTTAGGTCGTATTTGATAGTCCGAAAAATTTTTAGGCGATCGGGGTCCGGAGGTCCCGGGACCCCTCGGAAGGCGTGGGCTATATAACACACAAAAATATGGGAATCGCGTGGAATTCTAGTTGTTTGGCCGAAAAACGCAAAAAATAAGGAACGATCATGGAAGGGCGGATAATATGGTTCCTTAGGTCGTATTTGATTGCCCGGAAAACTTTTAGGCGATCGGGGTCCGCGGCTCTTGGGACCACTCAGAATACGTGGGTATAGCACACGAAAATATGGGAATCGGGCGAAATTCTAAATCTTTTTCAGTAAGATGCAAAAAATGTGGAAAGATCTTGGCAGGGCGGTGACTATGGTTCCTTTGGTCTTATTTGATAGTCCGGAAAAATATTAGGCGATAGGGGTCCGGAGGTCCTGGGACCACTCGGAAGGCGTGGGCTATAACACACAAAAATATGGGAATCGCGCGGAATTCTAGTTAATTGGCCGAAAAATGCAACAAATGAGGAACGATCATGGCGGGGCGGATACTATGGTTCCTTAGGTCGTATTTGATAGTCCGGAAACATTTTAGGCGATAGGGGTCAGGAGGTCCCGGGACCACTCGGAAGGCGTGGGCTATAACACACAAAAATATGGGAATAGCGCGGAATTCTAGTTGTTTGGCCGAAAAAAGCAAAACATGAGGAACGATCATGGCGGGGTGGTTACTATGGTTCCTTAGGTCGTATTTGATGGCCCGGAAAATTTTTAGGCGATCGGGGTTCGGGGTTCCCGGGACCCCTTGGAAGGCGTGGGCAAAAGCACACAAAGATATGGAAATCGCGCGGAATTCTAGTTTTTTGGCTGTAAAACGCAAAAGACTAGGAATGATCATGGCGGGGCGGTGACTATGGTTCGTTAGGTCATATTTGATAGTCCGAAAAAATTTTAGGCGATCCGGCTCCTAGGGGCCCGACCCACTCGGAAGGCGTGGGCGATAGCACACAAAAATATGGGAATCGGGCGGAATTCTAGTTTTTTGGCCAAAAATGCAAAAAATGAGAAACGATCATGGCGAGGCGGTGACTATGGTTCCTTAGGTCCTAATTGATGGCCCGAAAATTTTTTAGGCGATCCGAGTCCGGCGGCCCGGCCCACTTGGAAGGCGTGGGCAATAGCACACAAAAATATGGTAATCGAGCAGAATTCTAGTTTTTTGGCCAAAAATGCAAAAAATGCAAAACATGAGGAACGATCATGGCAAGGCGGTGACTATGGTTCCTTAGGTCCTAATTGATGGCCCGAATATATTTTAGGCGATCCGAGTCCAGCGGCCCGGCCCACTCGGAAGGCGTGGGGCACACAAAAATATGGTAATCGAGCGAAATTCTAGCTTTTTCGCCGAAAAGCGCAATAAATGAGGAACGATCATGGCGGGGCGGTGACTATGGTTCCTTAGGTCGTATTTGATGGCCCGGAAAATTTTAGGCGATCGGGGTCCGCGGCTCCCCGGACCACTTGGAAGGCGTGGGTATAGCACACGAAAATATGGGAATCGGGCGTAATTCTAGTTTTTCGGTCGAAAAATGCAAAACATGAGAAATGATGATCGCGGGGCGGTTACTATGGTTCCTTAGGTCGTATTTGACGGCCCAGAAAAAATTTAGGCGATCGGGGTTCGGGGGTCCCGGAACAACTTGGAAGGGTGGGCAATAACACACAAAAATATTGTAATAGGGCGGAATTCTAGTTTTTTGGCTGAAAAACGCAACAAATGAGGAATGATCATGGCTGGGCGGTGACTATGGTTCCTTAGGTCGAATTTGATAGTCCGAAAAAATTTTAGGCGATAGGGGTCCGGAGTTCTCAGGTTCACTTGGAAGGCGTGGGTTATAGGACACGAAAATATGGGAATCGAGCGGAATTCTAGTTTTTTTGCCGAAAAATGGAAAAAACTAGGAACGATCATGGCTGGGCGGTGACTATGGTTCCTTAGGTCTTATTTGATAGTCCAGAAAAATTTTAGGCGATAGGGGTCCGCGTCTCTTGGGACCACTCGGAATGCGTGGGTATAGCACACGAAAATATGGGAATCGGGCGAAATTCTAGTTGTTTGGCCGAAAAACGCAAAAAATGAGGAACGATCATAGCGGGGCAAATACTATGGTTCCTTAGGTCGTATTTGATAGTCAGGAAAAATTTTAGGCGATAGGGGCCAGGAGGTCCCGGGACCACTCGGAAGGCGTGGGCTATAACACACAAAAATATGGGAATCGGGCGGAATTATAGTTGTTTGTCCGAAAAACGCAAAAAATAAGGAACGATCATGGCAGGGCGGATAATATGGTTCCTTAGGTCGTATTTGATTGCCCTGAAAAATTTTAGGCGATCGGGGTCCGCGGCTCTTGGGACCACTCGGAATGCGTGGGTATAGCACACGAAAATATGGGAATAGGGCGAAATTCTAGGTCTTTTTCAGTAACATGCAAAAAATGTGGAAAGATCTTGGCAGGGCGGTGACTATGGTTCCATTGGTCTTATTTGATAGTCCGGAAAAATATTAGGCGATAGGGGTCCGGAGGTCCCGGGACCACTCGTAAGGCGTGGGCTATAACACACAAAAATATGGGAATCGCGCGGAATTCTAGTTGTTTGGCTGAAAAACGCAAGAAATGAGGAACGATCATGGAGGGGCGTATACTATGGTTCCTCAGGTCGTATTTGATAGTCCGGAAAAATTTTAGGCGATAGGGGTCAGGAGGTCCCGGGACCACTCGGAAGGCGTGGGCTATAACACACAAAAATATGGGAATCGCGCGGAATTCTAGTTGTTTGGCCGATAAACGCAAAAAATGAGGAACGCTCATGGCGGGGTGGTTACTATGGTTCCTTAGGTCGTATTTGATGGCCCGGAAAATTGTTAGGCGATCAGGGTTCGGGGTTCTCGGGACCCCTTGGAAGGCGTGGGCTATAGCACACGAAAATATGGAAATCGCGCGGAATTCTAGTTTTTTGGCTGAAAAACACAAAAGACTAGGAACGATCATTGTGGGGCAGTGACTATGGTTCTTTAGGTCGTATTTGATAGTCCAGAAAATTTTTGGTGATCCGGCTCCGGGGGCCCGACCCACTCGGAAGGCGTGGGCGATAGCACACAAAAATATGGGAATCGGGCGGAATTCTAGTTTTTTGGCCAAAAAATGCAAAAAATGAGAAACGATCATGGCGAGGTTGTGACTATGGTTCCTTAGGTCCTAATTGATAGCCCGAAAATTTTTTAGGCGATCCGAGTCCGGCGGCCCGGCTCACTCGGAAGGCGTGGGCAATAGCACACAAAAATATGGTAATCGAGCGGAATTCTAGTTTTTTGGCCAAAAATGCAAAACATGAGGAACGATCATGGCGAGATGGTGAATATGGTTCCTTAGGTCGTAATTGATGGCCCGAAAAGTTTTTAGGCGATCCGAGTCCGGCGCCCTGGCCCACTCGGAAGGCGTGGGTAATAGCACACAAAAATATGGTAATCGAGCGAAATTCTAGTTTTTGGGCCGAAAAATGCAATAAATGAGGAACGATCATGGAGGGGCGGTGACTATGGTTCCTTAGGTCGTATTTGATGGCCCGGAAAATTTTAGGCGATCGGGGTCCACGGCTCCCGGGACCACTCGAAAGGCGTAAGCTATAGCACACGAAAATATGCAAATCGTGCGGAGTTCTAGTTTTTTGGCCGAAAAATGCAAAGCATTTGGAACGATCATGGTGGGGCGCTGACTATGGTACCTTAGGTCGTATTTGATAGTCCAAAAATTTTTTAGGCGATCGGGGTCCGCGGCTCCCCGGACCACTTGGAAGGCGTGGGTATAGCACACAAAAATATGGGAATCGGCCGTAATTCTAGTTTTTTGGCCGAAAAATGCAAAAAATGAGAAACGATGATCGCGGGGCGGTTACTATGGTTCCTTAGGTCGTATTTGACGGCCCAAAAAAATTTTAGGCGATCGGGGTCCGGTGGTCCCGGAACCACTTGGAAGGGTGGGCAATAGCACACAAAAATATTGTAATCGGGCGAAATTCATTTTAGGCCGAAAAACGCAACAAATGAGGAATGATCATGGCTGGGCGGTGACTATTGTTCCTTAGGTCGTATTTGATAGTACGGAAAATTTTAGGCGATAGGGGTCCGGAGTTCCCGGGTTCACTTGGAAGGCATGGGCTATAGGAAACGAAAATATGGGAATCGCGCGGAATTCTAGTTTTTTGGCCGAAAAACGAAAAAAACTAGGAATGATCATGGCTGGGCGGTGACTATGGTTCCTTAGGTCTTATTTTATAGTCCGAAAAAATTTTAGGCGATCGGGGTCCGCGGCTCTTGGGACCACTCGGAATGCGTGGGTATAACACACGAAAATATGGGAATCGGGCGAAATTCTAGTTGTTTGGCCGAAAAACGCAAAAAATGAGGAACGATCATGGCGGGGTGGTTACTATGGTTCCTTAGGTCGTATTTGATGGCCCGGAAAATTTTTAGACGATCGGGGTTCGGGGTTCCCGGGACCCCTTTGAAGGCGTGGGCTAAAGCACACGAAAATATGGAAATCGCGCAAAATTCTAGTTTTTGGCTGAAAAACGCAAAAGACTAGGAACAATCATGGCGGGGCGGTGACTATCGTTCCTTAGGTCGTATTTGATAGTCCGGAAATTTTTTAGGCGATCCGAGTCCGGCGGCCCGGCCCACTCGGAAGGCGTGGGGCACACAAAAATATGGTAATCGAGCGTAATTCTAGCTTTTTGGTTGAAAAATGCAATTAATGAGGAACGATCATAGCGGGGCGGTGACTATGGTTCCTTAGGTCATATTTGATAGCCCGGAAAATTTTAGGCGATCGGGGTCCACGGCTCCCGGGACCACCCGGAAGGCATATGCTATAGCACACGAAAATATGCAAATCGCGCGGAGTTCTAGTTTTTTGGCTGAAAAATGGAAAGCATTTGGAACGATCATGGTGGGGCGGTGACTATGGTACCTTAGGTCGTATTTGATAGTCCGGAAAAATTTTGGGCGATCGGGGTCCGCGGCTCCCCGGACCACTTGGAAGGCATGGGTATAGCACACGAAAATATGGGAATCGGGCGTAATTCTAGATTTTTGGCTGAAAAATGCAAAAAATGAGAAACGATGATCGCGGGGTGGTTACAATGGTTCCTTAGGTCGTATTTGATGGCCCGAAAATTTTTTAGGCGATCGGGGTCCGGGGGTCCCGGAACCACTTGGAAGGGTGGGCAATAGCACACAAAAATATTGTAATCGGGCGGAATTCTAGTTTTTTGGCCGAAAAACGCAACAAATGAGGAATGATCATGGCTGGGCGGTGACTATGGTTCCTTAGGTCGTATTTGATAGTCCGGAAAAAATTTAGGCGATAGGGGTCCGGAGTTCCCGGGTTCACTTGGAAGGCGTGGGCTATAGGACACGAAAATATGGGAATCGCGCAGAATTCTAGTTTTTTGGCCGAAAAACGGAAAAAACTAGGAACGATCATGGCTGGGCGGTGACTATAGTTCCTTAGGTCTTATTTGATAGTCCGGAAAAATTTTAGGCGATAGGGGTCCGCGTATCTTGGGACCACTCGGAATGCGTGGGTATAGCACACGAAAATATGGGAATCGGGCGAAATTCTAGGTCTTTTTCAGTAACATGCAAAAAATATGGAATGATCTTGGCAGGGCGGTGACTATGGTTCCTTTGGTCTTATTTGATAGTCTGGAAAATTTTTAGGCGATCAGGGTCCGGAGGTCCCGGGACCCCTCGGAAGGCGTGGGCTATAACACACAAAAATATGGAAATCGCGTGAAATTCTAGTTGTTTGGCCGAAAAATGCAAAAAATAAGGAAAGATCATGGCAGGGCGGATAATATGGTTCCTTATGTCGTATTTGATTGCTCGAAAAAATTTTAGGCGATCGAGGTCCGCGGCTCTTGGGACCACTCGGAATGCGTGGGTATAGCACACGAAAATATGGGAATCGGGCGAAATTCTAGGTCTTTTTCAGTAACATGCAAAATATGTGGAAAGATCTTGGCAGGGCGGTGACTATGGTTCCTTTGGTCTTATTTGATAGTCCGGAAAAATATTAGGCGATAGGGGTCCGGAGGTCCCGGGACCACTCGGAAGGCGTGGGCTATAACACACAAAAATATGGGAATCGCGCGGAATTCTAGTTGCTTGGCCGAAAAATGCAAAAAAATGAGGAACGAACATGGCGGGGCGGATACTATGGTTCCTTAGGTCGTAGTTGATAGTCCGGAAAAGTTTTAGGCGATCGGGGTCCGCGTCTCTTGGGACCACTCGGAATGCGTGGGTATAGCACATGAAAATATGGGAATCGGGCGAAATTCTAGTTGTTTGGCCGAAAAACGCAAAAAATGAGGAACGATCATGGTGGGGTGGTTACTATGGTTCCTTAAGTCGTAATTGATGGCCCGGAAAATTTTTAGGTGATCGGGGTTCGGGGTTCCCGGGACCCCTTGGAAGGCGTGGGCTAAAGCAAACGAAAATATGGAAATCGCGCGAAATTCTAGGATTTTTTGCTGAAAAACGCAAAAGACTAGGAACAATCATGGCGGGGTGGTGACTATGGTTCCTTAGGTCGTATTTGATAGTCTGAAAAAATTTTAGGCGATCCGGCTCCGGGGGGCCCGACCCACTCGGAAGGCGTGGGCGATAGCACACAAAATTATGGGAATCGGGCGGAATTCTAGTTTTTTGGCCAAAAAATGCAAAAAATGAGGAACGATCAAGGCGAGGCGGTGACTATGGTTCCTTAGGTCCTAATTGATGGCCCGAAATATTTTTAGGCGATCCGAGTTCGGCGGCCCGGCCCACTCGGAAGGCGTGGGCAATAGCACACAAAAATATGGTAATCGAGCGGAATTCTAGTTTTTTGGCCAAAAATGCAAAATATGAGGAACGATCATGGCGAGACGGTGACTACGGTTCCTTAGGTCGTAATTGATGGCCCGAAAATTTTTTAGGTGATCCGAGTCCGGCGCCCTGGCCCACTCGGAAGGCATGGGCAATAGCACACAAAAATATGGTAATCGAGCGGAATTCTAGTTTTTTGGCCGAAAAATGCAATAAATGAGGAACGATCATGGCGGGGTGGTGACTATGGTTCCTTAGGTCGTATTTGATGGCCCGGAAAATTTTAGGCGATCGGGGTCCACGGCTCCCGGGACCACTCGGAAGGCGTAAGCTATACACACGAAAATATGCAAATCGCGCGGAGTTCTAGTTTTTTGGGCGAAAAATGCAAAGCATTTGGAACGATCATGGTGGGGCGGTGACTATGGTACCTTAGGTCGTATTTGATAGACCGGAAAAATTTTAGGCGATCGGGGTCCGCGGCTCCCCAGACCACTTGGAAGGCGTGGGTATAGTACACGAAAATATGGGAATCGGGCGTAATTCTAGTTTTTTGGCCAAAAAATGCAAAAAATAAGAAACGATGATCGCGGGGAGGTTACTATGGTTCCTTAGGTCGTATTTGATGGCCCTTAAAAATTTTAGGCGATCGGGTTCCGGGGGTCCCGGAACCACCTGGAAGGGTGGGCAATAGCACACAAAAATATTGTAATCGGGCGGAATTCTAGATTTTTGGCAGAAAAACGCAACAAATGAGGAATGATCATGGCTGGGCGGTGACTATTGTTCCTTAGGTCATATTTGATAGTCCGGAAAAATTTTAGGCGATAGGTGTCCGGAGTTCCCGGGTTCACTTGGAAGGCGTGGGCTATAGGACACGAAAATATGGGAATCGCGCGGAATTCTAGTTTTTTGGCCGAAAAATGGAAAAAACTAGGAACGATCATGGCTGGGCGGTGATTATGGTTTCTTAGGTCTTATTTGATAGTCCGGAAAAATTTTAGGCGATCGGGGTCCGCGGCTCTTTGGACCACTCGGAATGCGTGGGTATAGCACACAAATATATGGGAATCGGGCAAAATTCTAGTTGTTTGGCCGAAAAATGCAAAAAATGAGGAACGATCTTGGCGGGGTGGTTACTATGGTTCCTTAGGTCGTATTTGATGGCCCGAAAAATTTTTAGGCAATCGGGGTTCGGGGTTCCCGGGACCCCTTGGAAGGCGTGGGCTAAAGCACACGAAAATATGGAAATCGCGCGGAATTCTAGTTTTTTAGCTGAAAAACGCAAAAGACTAGGAACGATCATGGCGGGGCTGTGACTATGGTTCCTTAGGTCATATTTGATAGTCCGGAATTTTTTTAGGCGATCCGGGTCCGGCGGGCCCGGTCCACTCGGAAGGCGTGGGCGATAGCACACAAAAATATGGGAATCGGGCGGAATTCTAGTTTTTTGGCCAAAAAATGCAAAAAATGAGGAACGATAATGGCGAGGCAGTGACTATGGTTCCTTAGGTACTAATTAATGGACCGAAAATTTTTTAGGCGATCCGAGTCAGGTGGCCCGGCCCACTCGGAAGGCGTGGGGCAAACAAAAATATGGTAATCGACTAGAATTCTAGGTTTTTGGCCGAAAAACGCAATAAATGAGGAACGATCATGGTAGGCGGTGACTATGGTTCCGTAGGTCATATTTGATGGCCCGGAAAATTTTAGGCGATCGGGGTCCACGGCTCCCGGGACCACTCGGAAGGCGTAAGCTATAGCACACGAAATTATGCAAATCGCGCGGAGTTCTAGTTTTTTGGCCGAAAAATGCAAAGCATTTGGAACGATCATGGTGGGACGTTGACTATGGTACCTTAGGTCGTATTTGATAGTCCGGAAAAATTTTAGACGATCGGGGTCCGCGGCTCCCCGGACCACTTGGAAGGCGTGGGTATAGCACACAAAAATATGGGAATCGGGCGTAATTCTAGTTTTTTGGCCGAAAAATTCAAAACATGAGAAACAATGATCGCGGGGTGGTTACTATGGTTCCTTAGGTCGTATTTGACGGCCCGGAAAGATTTTTGGCGATCTGGGTCCGGTGGTCCCGGAACCACTTGGAAGGGTGGGCAATAGCACAAAAAAATATTGTAATCGGGCGGAATTCTAGGTTTTTGGCCGAAAAACGCAACAAATGAGGAATGATCATGGTTGGGCGGTGGCTATTGTTCCTTAGGTCGTATTTGATAGTCCGGAAAAATTTTAGGCGATAGGGGTCCGGAGTTCCCGGGTTCACTTGGAAGGCATGGGCTATAGGACACGAAAATATGTGAATCGTGCGGAATTCTAGTTTTTTGGCCGAAAAACGGAAAAAACTAGGAACGATCATGGCTGGGCGGTTACTATGGTTCCTTAGGTCTTATTTGATAGTCCGGAAAAATTTTAGGCGATCGGGGTCCGCGGCTCTTTGGACCACTCGGAATGCGTGGGTATAGCACACAAATATATGGGAATCGGGCAAAATTCTAGTTGTTTGGCCGAAAAATGCAAAAAATGAGGAACGATCTTGGCGGGGTGGTTACTATGGTTCCTTAGGTCGTATTTGATGGCCCGGAAAATTTTTAGGCAATCGGGGTTCGGGGTTCCCGGGACCCCTTGTAAGGTGTGGGCTAAAGCACACGAAAATATGGAAATCGCGCGGAATTCTAGTTTTTTAGCTGAAAAACGCAAAAGACTAGGAACGATCATGGCGGGGCGGTGACTATGGTTCCTTAGGTCATATTTGACAGTCCGGAATTTTTTTAGGCGATCCGGGTCCGGCGGGCCCGGTCCACTCGGAAGGCGTGGGCGATAGCACACAAAAATATGGGAATCGGGCGGAATTCTAGTTTTTTGGCCAAAAAATGCAAAAAATGAGGAACGATAATGGCGAGGCAGTGACTATGGTTCCTTAGGTACTAATTAATGGACCGAAAATTTTTTAGGCGATCCGAGTCAGGTGGCCCGGCCCACTCGGAAGGCGTGGGGCAAACAAAAATATGGTAATCGACTAGAATTCTAGGTTTTTGGCCGAAAAACGCAATAAATGAGGAACGATCATGGTAGGCGGTGACTATGGTTCCGTAGGTCGTATTTGATGGCTCGGAAAATTTTAGGCGATCGGGGTCCACGGCTCCCGGGACCACTCGGAAGGCGTAAGCTATAGCACACGAAATTATGCAAATCGCGCGGAGTTCTAGTTTTTTGGCCGAAAAATGCAAAGCATTTGGAACGATCATGGTGGGGCGTCGACTATGGTACCTTAGGTCGTATTTGATAGTCCGGAAAAATTTTAGACGATCGGGGTCCGCGGCTCCCCGGACCACTTGGAAGGCGTGGATATAGCACACAAAAATATGGGAATCGGTCGTAATTCTAGTTTTTTGGCCGAAAAATTCAAAACATGAGAAACGATGATCGCGGGGTGGTTACTATGGTTCCTTAGGTCGTATTTGACGGCCCGGAAAGATTTTTGGCGATCTGGGTCCGGTGGTCCCGGAACCACTTGGAAGGGTGGGCAATAGCACAAAAAAATATTGTAATCGGGCGGAATTCTAGGTTTTTGGCCGAAAAACGCAACAAATGAGGAATGATCATGGTTGGGCGGTGACTATTGTTCCTTAGGTCGTATTTGATAGTCCGGAAAAATTTTAGGCGATAGGGGTCCGGAGTTCCCGGGTTCACTTGGAAGGCGTGGGCTATAGGACACGAAAATATGGGAATCGTGCGGAATTCTAGTTTTTTGGCCGAAAAACGGAAAAAACTAGGAACGATCATGGCTGGGCGGTTACTATGGTTCCTTAGGTCTTATTTGATAGTCCGGAAAAATTTTAGGCGATCGGGGTCCGCGGCTCTTGGGACCACTCGGAATGCGTGAGTATAGCACACGAAAATATGGGAATCGGGCGAAATTCTAGTTGTTTGGCCGAAAAATGCAAAAAATGAGGAACGATCATAGCGGGGCGGTGACTATGGTTCCTTAGGTCGTATTTGATGGCCCGGAAAATTTTAGGCGATCGGGGTCCATGGCTCCCGGGACCACTCGGAAGGCGTAAGCTATAGCACACGAAAATATGCAAATCGGGCGGAGTTCTAGTTTTTTAGGCAAAAAATGCAAAGCATTTGGAACGATAATTTTGGGGCGGTGACTATGGTACCTTAGGTCGTATTTGATAGTCTGGAAAAATTTTAGGCGATCGGGGTCCGCGGCTCCCCGAACCACTTGGAAGGCGTGGGTATAGCACACGAAAATATGGGAATCGGGCGTAATTCTAGTTTTTTGGCCGAAAAATGCAAAAAATGAGAAACGATGATCGCGGGGAGGTTACTATGGTTCCTTAGGTCGTATTTGATGGATCGTAAAAATTTTAGGCGATCGGGGTCCGGGGGTCCCGGAACCACTTTGAAGGGTGGGCAATAGCACACAAAAATATTATAATCGGGCGGAATTCTAGATTTTTGGCAGAAAAACGCAACAAATGAGGAATGATCATTGCTAGGCGGTGACTATTTTTCCTTAGGTCGTATTTGATAGTCCGGAAAAATTTTAGGCGATAGGGGTCCGGAGTTCCCGGGTTCACTTGGAAGGCGTGGGCTATAGGACACGAAAATATGGGAATCACGCGGAATTCTAGTTTTTTCGCCGAAAAATGGAAAATACTAGGAACGATCATGGCTGGGCGGTGACTATGGTTCCTTAGGTCGTATTTGATAGTCCGGAAAAATTTTAGGCGATCCGGCTCCGGGGGGCCCGACCCACTCGGAAGGCGTGGGATATAGCACACAAAAATATGGGAATCGGGCGGAATTCTAGTTTTTTGTCCAAAAAATGCAAAGAATGAGGAACGATCATGGCGAGGCGGTGACTATGGTTCCTTTTGTCCTAATTTATTGCCCGAAAACTTTTTAGGCGATCCGAGTCCGGCGGCCTGGCCCACTCGGAAGGCGTGGGGCACACAAAAATATGGTAATCGAGCGAAATTCTAGCTTTTTGGCTGAAAAATGCAATAAATGAGGAAGGATCATGGCAGGGCGGTGACTATGGTTCCTTAGGTCGTATTTGATTGCCCGGAAAATTTTAGGCGATCGGGGACCACGGCTCCCGGGACCACGGGAGGCGTAAGCTATAGAACACGAAAATATGCATATCGCGCGGAGTTCTAGTTTTTTGGCCGAAATATGCAAAGCATTTGGAACGATGATGGTGGGGCGGTGACTATGGTACCTTAGGTCGTATTTGATAATCCAGAAAAATTTTAGGCGATCGGGGTCTGCTGCTCCCCGAACCACTTGGAAGGCGTGGGTATAGCACACGAAAATATGGGAATCGGGCGTAATTCTAGTTTTTTGGCGGAAAAATTCAAAACATGAGAAACGATGATCACGGGGCGGTTACTATGGTTCCTTAGGTCGTATTTGACGTCCCGGAAAGATTTTAGGCGATCAGGGTCAGGGGGTCCCGGAACCACTTGGAAGGGTGGGCAATAGCACACAAAAATATTGTAATCGGGTGGAATTCTAGATTTTTGGCCGAAAAACGCAACAAATGAGGAATGATCATGGCTGGGCGGTGACTATTGTTCCTTAGGCCGTATTTGATAGTCCGGAAAAATTTTAGGCGATAGGGGTCCGGAGTTCCCGGGTTCGCTTGGAAGGCGTGGGCTACAGGACACGAAAATATGGGAATCGCGTGGAATTCTAGTTTTTTGGCCGAAAAATGGAAAAAACTAGGAACGATCATGGCTGGGCGGTGACTATGGTTCCTTAGGTCTTATTTGATAGTCTGGAAAAATTTTAGGTGATCGGGGTCCGCGGCTCTTGGGACCACTAGGAATGCGTGGGTATACACGAAAATATGGGAATCGGGCGAAATTCTAGTTGTTTGGCCGAAAAACGCAAAAAATGAGAAACGATCATGGCGGGGTGGTTACTATGGTTCCTTAGGTCGTATTTGATGGCTCGGAAAATTTTTAGACGATCGGGGTTCGGGTTCCCGGGACCCCTTTGAAGGCGTGGGCTAAAGCACACGAAAATACTGAAATCGCGAGGAATTCTAGTTTTTTGGCTGAAAAACGCAAAAGACTAGGAACGATCATGGCGGGACGGTGACTATGGTTCCTTAGGTCGTATTTGATAGTCCGAAAAATTTTTAGGCGATCCGGCTCCGGGGGGCCCGACCCACTCAGAAGGCGTGGGCGATAGCACACAAAAATATGGGAATCGGGCGAAATTCTAGTTTTTTGGCCAAAAATGCAAAAAATGAGGAACGATCATGGCGAGATGGTGACTATGGTTCCTTAGGTACTAATTGATGGCCCGAAAACTTTTTAGGCGATCCGAGTCTGGCGGCCCGGCCCACTCGGAAGGCGTGGGGCACACAAAAATATGGTAATCGAGCGAAATTCTAGTTTTTTGGCCGAAAAACGCAATAAATGAGGAATGATCATGGCGGGGCGGTGACTATGGTTCCTTAGGTCGTATTTGATGGCCCGGAATATTTTAGGCGATCGGGGTCCACGGCTCCCGGGACCACGGAAGGCGTAAGCTATAGAACACGAAAATATGCATATCGCGCGGAGTTCTAGTTTTTTGGCCGAAATATGCAAAGCATTTGGAACGATGATGGTGGGGCGGTGACTATGGTACCTTAGGTCGTATTTGATAATCCATAAAAATTTTAGGCGATCGGGGTCCGCGGCTCCCCGGACCACTTGGAAGGCGTGGGTATAGCACACGAAAATATGGGAATCGGGCGTAATTCAAGTTTTTTGGCCGAAAAATTCAAAACATGAGAAACGATGATCGCGGGGCGGTTACTATGGTTCCTTAGGTCGTATTTGACGGCCCGGAAAAATTTTAGGCGATCGGGGTCCGGGAGTCCCGGAACCACTTGGAAGGGTGGGTAATAGCTCACAAAAATATTGTAATCGGGTGGAATTCTAGTTTTTTGGCCGAATGATCATGGCTGGGCGGTGACTATGGTTCCTTAGGTCGTATTTGATAGTCCGGAAAAATTTTAGGCGATAGGGGTCCGGAGTTCCTGGGTTCACTTGGAAGGCGTGGGCTATAGGACACGAAAATATGGGAATCGCGCGGAATTCTAGTTTTTTGGCAGAAAAACGGAAAAAACTAGGAACGATCATGGCTGGGCGGTGACTATGGTTCTTTAGGTCATATTTGATAGTCCGGAAAAATTTTAGGCGATAGGGGTCCGCGTCTCTTGGGACCACTCGGAATGCGTGGGTATAGCACACGAAAATATGGGAATCGGGCGAAATTCTAGTTGTTTGGCCGAAAAACGCGAAAAATGAGGAATGATCATGGCGGGGCGGATACTATGGTTCTTTAGGTCGTATTAGATAGTTCGGAAAATTTTTAGGCGATCGGGGTCTGGAGGTCCCGGGACCCCTCGGAAGCCGTGGGCTACACACAAAAATATGGGAATCACGCGGAATTATAGTTGTTTGGCCGAAAAACACAAAAAATAAGGAACGATCATGGCAGGGCGGATAATATGGTTCCTTAGGTCGTATTTGATTATCCGGAAAAATTTTAGGCGATCGGGGTCCGCGGCTCTTGGGACCACTCGGAATGCGTGGGTACAGCACACGAAAATATGGGAATTGGGCAAAATTCTAGGTCTTTTTCAGTAACATGCAAAAAATGTGGAAAGATCTTGGCAGGGCTGTGACTATGGTTCCTTTGGTCTTATTTGATAGTCCGGAAAAATATTAGGCGATAGGGGTCCGGAGGTCCCGGGACCACTCGGAAGGCGTGGGCTATAACACACAAAAATATGGGAATCGCGCGGAATTCTAGTTGTTTAGCCGAAAAATGCAAAAAATGAAGAACGATCATGGCGGGGCGGATACTATGGTTCCTTAGGTCGTATTTGATAGTCCAAAAAAATTTTAGGCGATAGGGGTCAGGAGGTCCCGGGACCACTCGGAAGGCGTGGGCTATAACATACAAAAATATGGGAATCGCGCGGAATTCTAGTTGTTTGGCCGAAAAACGCAAAAAATGAGGAAAGATCATGGCGGGGTGGTTACTATGGTTCCTTAGATCGTATTTGATGGCCCGGAAAAGTTTTAGTCGATCGGGGTTCGGGGGCCTCGACCCACTCGGAAGGCGTGGGCTAAAGCATACGAAAATATGGAAATCGCGCGGAATTCTAGTTTTTTGGCTGAAAAACGCAAAAGACAAGGAATGATCATGGCGGGGCAGTGACTATGGTTCCTTAGGTCTTATTTGATAGTCCGGAAAATTTTTAGGCGATCCGGCTTCGGGGGCCTCGACCCACTCGGAAGGCGTGGGCGATAGCACACAAAAATATGGGAATCGGGCGAAATTCTAGTCTTTTGGCCAAAAATGCAAAAAATGAGGCGAAGACTTGGAAGGCGTGGGCTATAGGATACGAAAATATGGGAATCGAGCGGAATTCTAGTTTTTTGGCCGAAAAACGGAAAAAACTAGGAACGATCATGGCTGGGCGGTGACTATGGTTCCTTAGGACTTATTTGATAGTCCGGAAAAGTTTTAGGCGATCGGGGTCCGCGGCTCTTGGGACCACTCGGAAGGCGTGGGCGATAGCACACAAAAATATGGTAATCGAGCGGAATTCTAGTTTTTTTCAGTAACATGCAAAAAATGTGGAAAGATCTTGGCAGGGCGGTGACTATGGTTCCTTTGGTCTTATTTGATAGTCCGAAAAAATATTAGGCGATAGGGGTCCGGAGGTCCCGGGACCACTCGGAAGGCGGGGCGGTGACTATGGTTCCTTAGGTCGTATTTGATAGTCCGGAAAAATTTTAGGCGATCCGACTCCGAGGGGCCCGACCCACTCGGAAGGCATGGGCGATAGCACACAAAAATATGGGAATCGGGCGGAATTCTAGTTTTTTGGCCTAAAATGCAAAAAATGAGGAACGATCATGGTGAGGCGGTGACTATGGTTCCTTAGGTCCTAATTGATGGCCCAAAATTTTTTTAGGCGATCTGAGTCCGGCAGCCCGGCCCACTCGGAAGGCGTGGGCAATAGCACACAAAAATATGGTAATCGAGCGGAATTCTAGTTTTTTGGCCGAAAAATGCAATAAATGAGGAACGATCATGGCGGGGCGGTGACTATGGTTCCTTAGGTCGTATTTGATAGTCCAGCAAAATTTTAGGCGATAGGGGTCAGGAGGTCCCGGGACTACTCGGAAGGCGTGGGCTATAACACACAAAAATATGGGAATCGCGCGGAATTCTAGTTGTTTGGCCGAAAAATGCAAAAAATGAGGAACGATCATGGCGGGGTGGTTACTATGGTTCCTTAGGTCGTATTTGATGGCCCGAAAAATTTTTAGGCGATCGGGGTTCGGGGTTCCCGGGACCCCTTGGAAGGCGTGGGCTAAAGCACACGAAAATATGGAAATTGCGCGGAATTCTAGTTTTTTGGCTGAAAAACGCAAAAGACTAGGAACGATCATGGCGGGGCGGTGACTATGGTTCCTTAGGTCGTATTTGATCGTCCGGAAAATTTTTAGGCGATCCAGCACCGGGGGGCCCGACCCACTCGGAAGGCGTGGGCGATAGCACACAAAAATATGGGAATCAGGCGGAATTCTATTTTTTTTGCCAAAAAATGCAAAAAATGAGGAACGATCATGGCGAGGCGGTGACTATGGTTCCTTAGGTACTAATTGATGGCCCAAAATTTTTTTAGGCGATCCGAGTCCGGTGGCCCGGCCCACTCGGAAGGCGTGGGCTATACCACACAAAAATATGGTAATCGAGCGGAATTCTAGTTTTTTGGCCGAAAAACGCAATAAATGAGGAACGATCATGGCCATGCGATGATTATGGTTCCTTAGGTCGTATTTGATGGCCCAAAAAATTTTAGGCGATCGGGGTCCACGGCTCCCGGGACCACTCGGAAGGCGTAAGCTATTGCACACGGAAATATGCAAATCGCGCGGAGTTCCAGGTTTTTGGCCGAAAAATGCAAAGCATTTGGAACGATCATGGTGGGGCGGTGACTATGGTACCTTAGGTCATATTTGATAGTCCGGAAAATTTTTAGGCGATCGAGGTCCGCGGCTCCCCGGACCACTTGGAAGTCGTGGGTATAGCACACGAAAATATGGGAATCGGGCGTAATTCTAGTTTTTTTGCAGAAAAATGCAAAAAATGAGAAACGATGATCGCGGGGCGGTTACTGTGGTTCCTTAAGTCGTATTTGACTACCCTGAAAATTTTTAGGCGATCGGGGTCCGTGGGTCCCGAAACCACTTCGAAGGGTGGGCAATAGCACACAAAAATATTGTAATCGGGCGGAATTCTAGTTTTTTGGCCGAAACACGCAACAAATGAGGAATGATCATGGCTGGGCGGTGACTATGGTTCCTTAGGTCGTATTTGATAGTCCGGAAAAATTTTAGGCGATAGGGGTCCGGAGTTCCCGGGTTCACTTGGAAGGCGTGGGCTATAGGACACGAAAATATGGGAATCTAGTGGAATTCTAGTTTTTTGGCCGAAAAACGGAAAAAACTAGGAACGATCATGGCTGGGCGGTGACTATGGTTCCTTAGGACTTATTTGATAGTCCGGAAAAATTTTAGGCGATCGGGGTCCGCGGCTCTTGGGACCACTCGGAATGCGTGGGTATAGCACACGAAAATATGGGAATCGGGCGAAATTCTAGTTGTTTGGCCGAAAAACGCAAAAAATGAGGAACGATCATGGCGGGGTGGTTACTATGGTTCCTTAGGTCGTATTTGATGGCCCAGAAAATTTTTAGGTGATCGGGATTCGGGGTTCCCGGCACCCCTTTGAAGGCGTGCGCTAAAGCACACGAAAATATGGAAATCGCGCGGAATTCTAGTTTTTTGGCTGAAAAACGCAAAAGACTAGGAACGATCATGGCGGGGCGGTGACTATGGTTCCTTAGGTCATATTTGATAGTCCGGAAAATTTTTAGGCGATCCGGCTCCGAGGGCCCTGACCCACTCGGAAGGCGTGGGTGATAGCACACAAAAATATGGGAATCAGGCGGAATTCTCGTTTTTTGGCCAAAATTTGCAAAAAGTGAGGAACGAACATGGCGAGGCGGTGACTATGGTTCCTTAGGTCCTAATTGATGGCCCAAAAAATTTTTAGGCGATCCGAGTCCGGCGGCCCGGCCCACTCGGAAGGCGTGGGCAATAGCACACAAAAATATGGTAATCGAGCGGAATTCTAGTTTTTTTGCCGAAAAACGCAATAAATGAGGAACGATCATGGCGGGGCGGTGACTATGGTTCCTTAGGTCGTATTTGATGGCCCGGAAAATTTTAGGCGATCGGGGTCCATGACTCCCGGGACCACTCGGAAGGCGTAAGCCATAGCACACGAAAATATGCAAATCGCGCGGAATTCTAGTTTTTTGGCCGAAAAATGCAAAGCATTTGAATGATCATGGTGGGGAGGTGACTATGGTACCTTAGGTCGTATTTGATAGTACGGAAAAATGTTAGGCGATCGGAGTCTGCGGCTCCCCGGACCACTCGGGAGGCGTGGGCTATAGCACACGAAAATATGGGAATCGCGCGGAATTCTAGTTGTTTGGCCGAAAAATGCAAAAAATAAGGAACGATCATGGCGGGGCGGATACTATGGTTCCTTAGGTCGTATTTGATTGCCCGGAAAAATTTAGGCGATCGGGGTCCGCGGCTCTTGGGACCACTCGGAATGCGTGGGTATAGCACACAAAAATATGGGAATCGGGCGAAATTCTAAGTCTTTTTCAGTAACATGCAAAAAATGTGGAAAGCTCTTGGCAGGGCGGTGACTATGGTTCCTTTGGTCTCATTTGATAGTCCGGAAAAATATTAGGCGATAGGGGTCCGGAGGTCCCGGGACCACTCGGAAGGTGTGGGCTATAACACACAAAAATATGGGAATCGCGCGGAATTCTAGTTGTTTGGCCGAAAAATGCAAAAAATGAGGAACGATCATGGCGGGGCGGATACTATGGTTCCTTAGGTCGTATTTGATTGTCCGGAAAAATTTTAGGCGATAGGGGTCAGGAGGTCCCGGGACCACTCGGAAGGCCTGGGCTATAACACACAAAAATATGGGAATCGCGCGGAATTCTAGTTGTTTGGCCGAAAAATGCAAAAAAAGAGGAACGATCATGGAGGGGTGGTTACTATGGTTCCTTAGTTCGTATTTGATGGCCCTAAATATTTTAAGGAGATCAGGGTTCGGGGTTCCCGGGACCCCTTGGAAGGCGTGGGCTAAAGCACACGAAAATATGGAAATCGCGCGGAATTCTAGTTTTTTGGCTGAAAAATGCGAAAGACTAGGAACGATCATGGCGGGGCGGGGACTATGGTTCCTTAGGTCGTATTTGAAAGTCCGAAAATTTTTTAGGCGATCCGGCTCCGGGGGGCCTGACCCACTCGGAAGGCGTGGGCGATAGCACACAAAAATATGGAAATCGGGCTGAATTCTCATTTTTTGGCCACAAAATGCAAAAAATGAGGAGCGATCATGGCGAGGCGGTGACTATGGTTCCTTAGGTCCTAATTGATGGCCCGAAAAGTGTTTAGGCGATCCGAGTCCGGCGGCCCGGCCCACTCGGATGGCGTGGGCAATAGCACACAAAAATATGGTAATCGAGCAGAATTCTAGTTTTTTGGCCGAAAAATGCAATAAATGAGGAACGATCATGGCAGGGCGGTGACTATGGTTCCTTAGGTCGTATTTGATGGCCCCGAAAAATTTTAGGCGATCGGGGTCCACGGCTCCCGGGACCACTCGGAAGGCGTAAGCTATAGCACACGAAAATATGCAAATCGCGCGGAGTTCTAGTTTTTTGGCCGAAAAATGCAAAGCATTTGGAACGATCATGGTGGGGCGGGGCCTATGGTACCTTAGGTCGTATTTGATATTCCGGAAAAATTTTAGGCGATCGGGGTCCGCGGCTCCCCGGACCACTTGGAAGGCGTGGGTATAGCACACGAAAATATGGGAATCTGGCATAATTCTAGTTTTTTGGCCGAAAAATGCAAAAAATGAGAAACGATGATGGCAGGGCGGTTACTATGGTTCCTTAGGTCGTATTTGATGGCCCGGAAATATTTTAGGCGATCGGGGTCCGGGGGTCCCGGAACCACTTGGAAGGGTGGGCAATAGCACACAAAAATATTGTAATCGGGCGGAATTCTAGTTTTGGCCGAAAAACGAAACAAATGAGGAATGATCATGGATGGGCGGTGACTATGGTTCCTTAGGTCGTATTTGATAGTCCGGAAAAATTTTAGGCGATGGGGGTCCGGAGTTCCCGGGTTCACTTGGAAGGCGTGGGCTATAGGACACGAAAATATGGGAATTGCGCGGAATTCTAGTTTTTTGGCCCAAAAACGGAAAAAACTAGGAACGATCATGGCTGGGCGGTGACTATGGTTCCTTAGGTCTTATTTGATATTCCGGAAAAATTTTAGGCGATCGGGGTCCGCGGCTCTTGGGACCATTCGGAATGCGTGGGTATAGCACACGAAAATATGGGAATCGGGCGAAATTCTAGTTGTTTGGCCGAAAAACGTAACAAATGAGGAATGATCATGGCGGGGTGGTTACTATGGTTCCTTAGGTCGTATTTGATGGCCCGGAAAATTTGTAGGCGATCGGGGTCGGGGTTCCCGGGACCCCTTTGAAGGCGTGGGCTAAAGCACACGAAAATATGGAAATCGCGCGGAATTCTAGGTTTTTGGCTGAAAAACGCAAAAGACTAGGAACGATCATGGTGGGGAGGTGACTATGGTTCCTTAGGTCGTATTTGATAGTCCGGAAAATTATTAGGCGATCCGGCTCCGGGGGGCCCGACCCACTCGGAAGGCGTGGGTGATAGCACACAAAAATATGGAAATTTGGCGGAATTCTTGTTTTTTGGCCAAAAAATGCAAAAAATGAGGAACGTTCATGGCGAGGCGGTGACTATGGTTCCTTAGATCCTAATTGATGGCCCGAAACATTTTTAGGCGATCCGAGTCCGGCGGCCCGACCCACTCGGAAGGCGTGGGCAATAGCACACAAAAATATGGTAATCGAGCGAAATTCTAGTTTTTTGGCCGAAAAATGCAATAAATGAGGAACGATCATGGCGGGGAGGTGACTATGGTTCCTTAGGTCGTATTTGATGGCCCGGAAAATTTTAGGCGATCGGGGTCCACGGCTCCCGGGACCACTCGGAAGGCGTAAGCTTTGGCACACTAAAATATGCAAATCGCGCGGAGTTCTAGTTTTTTGGCCAAAAAATGCAAAGCATTTGGAACGATCATGGTGGGGCGGTGACTATGGTACCTTAGGTCGTATTTGATAGTCCGGAAAAATTTTATGCCATCGGGGTCCGCGGCTCCCCGGACCACTTGGAAGGCGTGATACGAAAATATGGGAATCGGGCGTAATTCTAGTTTTTTGGCCGAAAAATGAAAAAAATGAGAAACGATGATGGCGGGGCGGTTACTATGGTTCCTTAGGTCGTATTTGAAGGCCCGGAAAAATTTTAGGCGATCGGGGTCCGGGAGTCTCGGAACCACTGGGAAGGGTGGGCAATAGCACACAAAAATATTGTAATCGGGCGGAATTCTAGTTTTTTGGCCGAAAAATGCAACAAATGAGGAATGATCATGGCTGGGCGGTAACTATGGTTCCTTAGGTTGTATTTGATAGTCCGGAAAAATTTTAGGCGATAGGGGTCCGGAGTTCCCGGGTTCACTAGGAAGGCGTGGGTTATAGGACACGAAAATATGGGAATCGCGCGGAATTCTAGTTGTTTGGCCGAAAAACGCAAAATATAAGGAACGATCATGGCTGGGCGGTGACTATGGTTCCTTAGGTCTTATTTGATAGTCCGGAAAAATTTTAGGCGATAGGGGTCCGGAGACCCGGGACCACTTGTAAGGCATGGGTATAGCACACGAAAATATGTGAATCGGGCGGAATTCTAGTTGTTTGGCCGAAAAATGCAAAAAATGAGAAACGATCATGGTGGGAAGGTGAATATGGTTCTTTAGGTCTTATTTGATCGCTCAAAAACTTTTTAGGTGATCCGAGTGCGGGGGGCACGGCCCACTCGAAAGGCGTGGGCTATAGCACACGAAAATATGGGAATCACGCGGAATTCTAGTTGTTTGGCCGAAAAATGCAAAAAATAAGGAACGATCATGGCGGGGCAGATACTATGGTTCCTTAGGTCATATTTGATTGCCCGGAAAAATTTTAGGCGATCGGGGTCTGCGGCTCTTGGGACCACTCGGAATGCGTGGGTATAGCACACAAAAAATATGGGAATCGGGCGAAATTCTAGGTCTTTTTCAGTAACATGCAAAAAATGTGGAAAGATCTTGGCAGGGCGGTGAATATGGTTCCTTTGGTCTTATTTGATAGTCCGGCAGCCCGGCCCACTCGGAAGGCGTGGGCAATAGCACACAAAAATATGGTAATCGAGCGGAATTCTAGTTTTTTGGCCGAAAAACGCAATAAATGAGGAACGATCATGGCGGGGCGGTGACTATGGTTCCTTAGGTTGTATTTGATAGTCCGGAAAAATTTTAGGCGATAGGGGTCTGGAGTTCCCGGGTTCACTTGGAAGGCGTGGGTTATAGGACACGAAAATATGGGAATCGCGCGGAATTCTAGTTGTTTGGCCGAAAAACGCAAAATATAAGGAACGATCATGGCTGGGCGGTGACTATGGTTCCTTAGGTCTTATTTGATAGTCCGGAAAAATTTTAGGCGATAGGGGTCCGGAGACGCGGGACCACTTGTAAGGGGTGGGTATAGCACACGAAAATATGGGAATCGGGCGGAATTCTAGTTGTTTTGCCGAAAAATGCAAAAAATGAGAAACGATCATGGTGGGAAGGTGAATATGGTTCCTTAGGTCTTATTTGATGGCCCAATAACTTTTTAGGTGATCCGAGTGCGGGGGGCACAGCCCACTCGGAAGGCGTGGGCTATAGCACACGAAAATATGGGAATCGCGCGGAATTCTAGTTGTTTGGCCGAAAAACGCAAAAAATAAGGAACGATCATGGCGGGGCAGATACTATGGTTCCTTAGGTCGTATTTGATTGCCCGGAAAAATTTTAGGCGATCGGGGTCCGCGGCTCTTGGGACCACTCGGAATGCGTGGGTATAGCACACAAAAATATGGGAATCGGGCGAAATTCTAGGTCTTTTTCTGTAACATGCAAAAAATGTGGAAAGATATTGGCAGGGCGGTGACTATGGTTCCTTTGGTCTTATTTGATAGTCCGGAAAAATATTAGGCGATCGGGGTCCGGAGGTCCCGGGACCACTCGGAAGGCGTGGGCTATAACACACAAAAATATGGGAATCGCGCGGAATTCTAGTTGTTTGACCGAAAAACGCAAAAAATGAGGACCGATCATGGCGGGGCGGATACTATGGTTCCTTAGGGTCGTATTTGATTGTCCGGAAAAATTTTAGGCGATAGGGGTCAGGAGGTCCCGGGACCACTCGGAAGGCGTGGGCTATATCACACAAAAATATGGGAATCGCGCGGAATTCTGGTTGTTTGGCCAAAAAATGCAAAAAATGAGGAACGATCATGGAGGGGTAGTTACTATGGTTCCTTAGGTCGTATTTGATGGCCCGAAAAATTTTTAGGCGATCGGGGTTCGGGGTTCCCGGGACCCCTTGGAAGGCGTAGGCTAAAAAACACGAAAATATGGAAATCGCGCAGAATTCTAGTTTTTTGGCTGAAAAACGCAAAAGAATAGGAACGATCATGGCGTGGTGGTGTCTATGGTTCCTTAGGTCATATTTGATAGTCCAGAAAATTTTTAGGCGATCCGGCTCCGGGGGGCCCGACCCACTCGGAAGGCGTGGGCGATTGCACACAAAAATATGGGAATCGGGCGGAATTCTATTTTTTTGGCCAAAAAATGCAAAAAATGAGGAATGATCATGGCGAGGCGGTGACTATGGTTCCTTAGGTCCTAATTGATGGCCTGAAAATTTTTTAGGCGATCCGAGTCCGGCGGCCCGGCCCACTCGGAAGGCGTGGGCAATAGCAGACACAAATATGGTAATTGAGCGGAATTCTAGTTTTTTGGCCGAAAAACGCAATAAATGAGGAACGATCATGGCGGGGCGGTGACTATGGTTCCTTAGGTCGTATTTGATGGCTCGGAAAATTTTAGGCGATCGGGGTCTACGGCTCCCGGGAACACTCGGAAGGCGTAAGCTATAGCACACTAAAATATGCAAATCGCGCGGAGTTCTAGTTTTTTGGCCAAAAAATGCAAAGCATTTGGAACGATCATGGTGGGGCGGTGACTATGGTACCTTAGGTCGTATTTGATAGTCCGGAAAAATTTTAGGCGATCGGGGTCCGCGGCTCCCCGGACCACTTGGAAGGCGTGGGTATAGCACACGAAAATATGGGAATCGGGCGTAATTCTAGTTTTTTGGCCGAAAAATGTAAAAATGAGAAACGATGATGGCGGGCGGTTACTATGGTTCCTTAGGTCGTATTTGACGGCCCGGAAAAATTTTAGGCGATCGGGGTCCGGGAGTCTCGGAACCACTGGGAAGGGTGGGAAATAGCACACAAAAATATTGTAATCGGGCGGAATTCTAGTTTTTTGGCCGAAAAATGCAACAAATGAGGAATGATCATGGCTGGGCGGTAACTATGGTTCCTTAGGTTGTATTTGATAGTCCGGAAAAATTTTAGGCGATAGGGGTCCGGAGTTCCCGGGTTCACTCGGAAGGCGTGGGCTATAGCACACGAAAATATGGGAATCGCGTGGAATTCTAGTTGTTTGGCCGAAAAATGCAAAAAATAAGGAACGATCATGGCGGGGCAGATACTATGGTTCCTTAGGTCATATTTGATTGCTCGGAAAAATTTTAGGCGATCGGGGTCCGCGGCTCTTGGGACCACTCGGAATGCGTGGGTATAGCACACAAAAATATGGGAATCGGGCGAAATTCTAGGTCTTTTTCAGTAACATGCAAAAAATGTGGAAAGATCTTGGCAGGGCGGTGACAATGGTTCCTTTGGTCTTATTTGATAGTCCGGAAAAATATTAGGTGATAGGGGTCCGGAGGTCCCGGGACCACTCGGAAGGCGTGGGCTATAACACACAAAAATATTGGAATCGCGCGGAATTCTAGTTGTTTGGCCGAAAAACGCAAAAAATGAGGAATGATCATGGCGGGGCGGATACTTTTGTTCCTTAGGTCGTATTTGATTGTCCGAAATTTTTTTTGGCGATAGGGGTCAGGAGGTCCCGGGACCACTCGGAAGGCGTGGGCTATAACACACAAAAATATGGGAATCGCGCGGAATTCTAGTTGTTTGGCCGAAAAATGCAAAAAATGAGGAACGATGATGGAGGGGTGGTTACTATGGTTCCTTAGGTCGTATATGATGGCCCGGAAAACTTTTAGGTGATCGGGGTTCCCGGGACCCCTTGGAAGGCGTGGGCTAAAGCACACAAAAATATGGAAATCGCGCGGAATTCTAGTTTTTTGGCTAAAAAATGCAA
This sequence comes from Nicotiana tomentosiformis, assembly GCF_000390325.3. Classification (NCBI taxonomy): domain Eukaryota; kingdom Viridiplantae; phylum Streptophyta; class Magnoliopsida; order Solanales; family Solanaceae; genus Nicotiana; species Nicotiana tomentosiformis. The sequence continues at coordinate 264,168 of NW_027174565.1, forward strand.
AAGACTAGGAACGATCATGGCGGGGCGGTGACTATGGTTCCTTAGGTCGTATTTGATAGTCCGGAAAATTTTTAGGCGATCCGGCTCCGGGGGGCCCGACCCACTCAGAAGGCGTTGGTGATAGCACACAAAAATATGAGAATTGGGCGGAATTCTATTTTTTTTGCCAAAAAATGCAAAAAATGTGGAACGATCATGGCGAGGCGGTGACTATGGTTCCTTAGGTCGTATTTGATGGCCCGGAAAATTTTAGGCGATCGGGGTCCACGGCTCCCGGGACCACTCGGAAGGCGTAAGCTATAGTACACGAAAATATGGGAATCGTGCGGAATTCTAGTTGTTTGGCCGAAAAACGCAAAAATTGAGGAACGATCATGGCGGGGCGGATACTATGGTTCCTTAGGTCATATTTGATTGTCCGGAAAAATTTTAGGCGATAGGGGTCAGGAGGTCCCGGGACCACTCGGAAGGCGTGGGCTATACCACACAAAAATATGGGAATTGCGTGGAATTCTAGTTGTTTGGCCGAAAAATGCAAAAAAATGAGGAACGATCATGGCTGGGTGGTTACTATGGTTCCTTAGGTCATATTTGATGGCCAGAAAATTTTTAGGCGATCGGGGTTCGGGGTTCCCGGGATCCCTTGGAAGACGAGTGCTAAAGCACACGAAGATATGGAAATCGCACGGAATTCTAGTTTTTTGGCTGAAAAATGCAAAAGACTAGGAACGATCATGGCGGGGCGGTGACTATGGTTCCTTAGGTCGTATTTGATAGTTCGGAAAATTTTTAGGCGATCCGGCTCCGGGGGGCCCGACCCACTCGGAAGGCGTGGGCGATAGCACACAAAAATATGGTAATCGAGCGAAATTCTAGTTTTTTTGCCGAAAAACGCAATAAATGAGGAACGATCATGGCAGGGCGGTGACTATGGTTCCTTAGGTCGTATTTAATGGCCCGAAAAAATTTAGGCGATCGGGGTCCACGGCTCCCGGGACCACTCGGAAGGCGTAAGCTATAGCACACGAAAATATGCAAATCGGGCGGAGTTCTAGTTTTTTGGCCAAAAAATGCAAAGCATTTGGAACGATCATGGTGGGGCGGTGACTATGGTACCTTGGGTCGTATTTGATAGACTGGAAAAATTTTAGGCGATCGGGGTCCGCGTCTCCCCGGACCACTTAGAAGGCGTGGGTATAGCACACGAAAATATGGGAATCGGGCGTAATTCTAGTTTTTTGGCCGAAAAATGCAAAAAATGAGAAACGATGATGGCGGGGCGGTTACTATGGTTCCTTAGGTCGTATTTGACGGCCCAAAAACATTTTAGGTGATCGGGGTCCGGGGGTCCCAGAACCACTGGGAAGGGTGGGCAATAGCACACAAAAATATTGTAATCGGGCAGAATTCTAGTTTTTTGGCCGAAAAATGCAACAAATGAGGAATGATCATGGCTGGGCAGTGATTATGGTTCCTTAGGTCGTATTTGATAGTCCGGAAAAATTTTAGGCGATAGGGGACCTGAGGTCCCGGGACCACTCGGAAGGTGTGGGCTATAACACACAAAAATATGGGAATCGCGCGGAATTCTAGTTGTTTGGCCGAAAAACGCAAAAAATAAGAAACGATCATGGCGGGGCGGATACTATGGTTCCTTAGGTCGTATTTGATTGCTCGAAAAACTTTTACGCGATCGGGGTCCGCATCTCTTGGGACCACTCGGAATGCGTGGGTATAGCACATGAAAATATGGGAATCACGCGAAATTCTAGGTCTTTTTCAGTAACATGCAAAAAATGTGGAAAGATCTTGGCAGGGTGGTGACTATGGTTCCTTTGGTCTTATTTGATAGTCTGGAAAACTATTAGGCGATAGGGGTCCGGAGGTCCCAGGACCACTCGGAAGGCATGGGCTATAACACACAAAAATATGAGAATCGCGCGGAATTCTAGTTGTTTGGCCGAAAAACGCAAAAAATAAAAGGAACGATCATGGCGGGGCGGATACTATGGTTCCTTAGGTCAGATTTGATGGCCCGGAAAATTTTTAGGCGATCAGGGTTCGGGGTTCCCGGGACCCCTTGGAAGGCGAGTGCTAAAGCACACGAAAATATGGAAATCGCGCGGAATTCTAGTTTTTTGGCTGAAAAAGGCAAAAGAGTAGGAACGATCATGGCGGGGCGGTGACTATGGTTCCTTAGGTCGTATTTGATAGTCCGGAAAATTTTTAGGCGATCCGGCTCCGGGGGGCCCGACCCACTCGGAAGGCGTGTTTGATATCACACAAAAATATGGGAATCGGGCAGAATTCTATTTTTTTGGCCAAAAAATGCAAAAAATGAGGAACGATCATGGCGAGGCGGTGACTATGGTTCCTTAGGTCCTAATTGATGGGCCGAAAAATTTTTAGGCGATCCAAGTCCGGCGGCCGGGCTCACTCGGAAGGCGTGGGCAATAGAACACAAAAATTTGGTAATCGAGCGGAATTCTAGTTTTTTGGCCGAAAAATGCAATAAATGAGGAACGATCATGGCAGGGCGGTGACTATGGTTCCTTAGGTCGAATTTAATGGCCCGGAAAATTTTAGGCGATCGGGGTCCACGGATCCCGGGACCACTCGGAAGGCGTAAACTATAGCACACGAAAATATGCAAATCGCGCGGAGTTCTAGTTTTTTGGCAAAAAAATGCAAAGCATTTGGAACGATCATGGTGGGGCGGTGACTATGGTACCTTAGGTCATATTTGAAAGTCCGGAAAAATTTTAGGCGATCGGGGTCCGCGGCTCCCCGGACCACTTGGAAGGCGTGATACGAAAATATGGGAATCGGGCGTAATTCTAGTTTTTTGGCCGAAAAATGAAAAAGATGAGAAACGATGATGGCGGGGCGGTTACTATGGTTCCTTAGGTCGTATTTGACGGACCGGAAAAATTTTAGGCGATCGGGGTCTAGGGGTCCCGGAACTACTGGGAAGGGTGGGCAATAGTAGACAAAAATATTGTAATCGGGCAGAATTCTAGTTTTTTAGCCGAAAAACGCAACAAATGAGGAATGATCATGGCTGGGCGGTGACTATGGTTCCTTAGGTCGTATTTGATAGTTCGGAAAAATTTTAGGCGATATGGGTCCTGAGGTCTCGGGACCACTCGGAAGGTGTGGGCTATAACACAAACAAATATGGGAATGGCGCGGAATTCTAGTTGTTTGGCCGAAAAACGCAAAAAATAAGAAACGATCATGGCGGGGTGGATACTATGGTTCCTTAAGTCGTATTTGATTGCTCGGAAAAATTTTAGGCGATCGGGGTCCACGGCTCTTGGGACCACTCAGAATGGGTGGGTATAGCACACGAAAATATGGGAATCGGGCGAAATTCTAGGTCTTTTTCAATAACATGCAAAAAATGTGGAAAGATCTTGACAGGGTGGTGAATATGGTTCCTTTGGTCTTATTTGATAGTCCGGAAAAATATTAGGCGATAGGGGTCCGGAGGTCCCAGGACCACTCGGAAGGCGTGGGCTATAACACACAAAAATATAGGAATCGCGCGGAATTCTAGTTGTTTGGCCGAAAAATGCAAAAAAAGAGGAACGATCATGGCGGGGCGGATACTATGGTTCCTTAGGTCGTACTTGACAGTCCGGAAAAATTTTAGGCGTTAGGGGTCAGGAGGTCCCGGGACCACTCGGAAGGCGTGGGCTATAACACACAAAAATATGGGATCGCGCGGAATTCTAGTTGTTTGGCGAAAAATGCAAAAAATGAGGAACGATCATGGCGGGGCGGATACTATGGTTCCTTAGGTCATATTTCATTGTCCGGAAAAATTTTAGGCGATAGGGGTCCGGAGGTCCCAGGACCACTCGGAAGGTGTGGGCTATAACACACAAAAATATGGGAATCGCGCGTAATTCTAGTTGTTTGGCCGAAAAACGCAACAAATGAGGAACGATCATTGCGGGGCGGATACTATGGTTCCTTAGGTCGTATTTGATAGTCCGGAAAAATTTTAGGCGATAGGGGTTAGGAGGTCCCGGGACCACTCGGAAGGCGTGGGCTATAACACACAAAAATATGGGAATCGCGCGGAATTCTAGTTGTTTGGCCGAAAAACGCAAACAATGAGGAACGATCATGGCGGGGTGGTTACTATGGTTCCTTAGGTCGTATTTGATGGTCCGTAAAATTTTTAGGCGATCGGGGTTCGGGGTTCCCCGGACCCCTTGGAAGGCATGGGCATTAGCACACGAAAATATGAAAATCGTGCGAAATTCTAGTTTTTTGGCTGAAAAACACAAAAGACAAGGAACGATAATGGCGGGCGGTGACTATGGTTCCTTAGGTCGTATTTGATAGTCCGGAAAATTTTTAGGTGATTCGGCTCCGGGGGGCCCGACCCACTCGGAAGGCGTGGGCGATAGTATACAAAAATATGGGAATCGGGCGGAATTCTAGTTTTTTGGCCAAAAAATGCATAAAATGAGGAACGATCATGGCGAGGCAGTGACTATGGTTCCTTAGGTCTTAATTGATGGCCCGGAAATTTTTTAGGCGGTCCGAGACAGGCGGCCCGGCCCACTCGGAAGGCGTGGGCAATAGCACACAAAAATATGGTAATCGAGCGGAATTCTAGTTTTTTGGCCGAAAAACGCAATAAATGAGGAACGATCATGGTGGGGTGGTGACTATGGTTCCTTAGGTCTTATTTGATAGTCCGGAAAAATATTAGGCGATAGGGGTCAGGAGGTCCCGGGACCACTCGGAAGGCGTGGGCTATAACACACAAAAATATGAGAATCGCGCAGAATTCTAGTTGTTTGGCCGAAAAATGCAAAAAATGAGGAACGATCATGGCGGGGCGGATACTATGGTTCCTTAGGTCGTATTTGATAGTCCGGAAAAATTTTAGGTGATAGGGGTCAGTAGGTCCCGGGACCACTCGGAAGGCGTGGGCCATAACACACAAAAATATGGGAAACGCGCGGAATTCTAGTTGTTTGGCCGAAAAACGCAAAAAATGAGGAACGATCATGGCGGGGCGGATACTATGGTTCCTTAGGTCGTATTTGATAGTCCGAAAAATTTTTAGGTGATCGGGGTTCGGGGTTCCCGGGACCCCTTGGAAGGCGTGGGCTAAAGCACACGAAAATATGGAAATCGCGCGGAATTCTAGTTTTTGGCTGAAAAACACAGAAGACTAGGAACGATCATGGCGGGGTAGTGACTATGGTTCCTTAGGTAGTATTTGATAGTCCGGAAAATTTTTAGGCGATCCGGCTCCGGGGGCCTGACCCACTCGAAAGGCGTGGGCGATAGCACACAAAAATATGGGAATCGGGCGGAATTCTAGTATTTTGGCCAAAAAATGCAAAAAATGAGGAACGATCATGGCGAGGCGGTGACTATGGTTCCTTAGGTCCTAATTGATGGCCCGAAAATTTTTTAGGCGATCCGAGTCCGGCGGCCCGGCCCACTCGGAAGGCGTGCGCAATAGCACAAAAAAATATGGTAATCGAGCGGAATTCTAGTTTTTTGGCCGAAAAACGCAATAAATGAGGAACGATCATGGAGGGGCGGTGACTATGGTTCCTTAGGTCGTATTTGATGGCCCAGAAAATGTTAGGCGATCGGGGTCCATGGCTCCCGGGACCACTCGGAAGGCGTAAGCTATAGCACACTAAAATATGCAAATCGCGCGGAGTTCTAGTTTTTTGGCCGAAAAATGCAAAGCATTTGGAACGATCATGGTGGGGCGGTGACTATGGTACTTTAGGTCGTATATGATAGTCCTGAAAAATTTTAGGCGATCGGGGTCCGCGGCTCCCCGGACCACTTGGAAGGCGTGGGTATAGCACACGAAAATATGGGAATCGGGCGTAATTTTAGTTGTTTGGCCAAAAAATGCAAAAAATGAGAAACGATGATGGCGAGGCGGTTACTATGGTTCCTTAGGTCGTATTTGACGGCCCGAAAAAATTATAGGCGATCGGGATCCGGGGGTCCCGGAACCACTTGGAAGGGTGGGCAATAGCACACAAAAATATTGTAATCGGGCGGAATTCTAGTTTTTTGGCCGAAAAACGCAACAAATGAAGAATGATCATGGCTGGGCAGTGACTATGGTTCCTTAGGTCGTATTTGATAGTCCGGAAAAATTTTAGGCGATAGGGGTCCGGAGTTCCCGGGTTCACTTGGAAGGCGTGGGCTATAGGACACGAAAATATGGGAATCGCGCGGAATTCTAGTTTTTTGGCCGAAAAACGGAAAAAACTAGGAACGATCATGGCTGGGCGGTGACTATGGTTCCTTAGGTCTTATTTGATAGTCCGGAAAAATTTTAGGCGATAGGGGTCCGGAGACCCGGGACCACTCGGAAGGCGTGGGCTATAACACACAAAAATATGGGATCGCACGGAATTCTAGTTGTTTGGCCGAAAAACGCAAAAAATGAGAACGATCATGGCGGGGCGGATACTATGTTTCCTTAGGTCGTATTTGATAGTCCGGAAAAATTTTAGGCGATAGGGGTCCGGAGGTCCCGGGACCACTCAGAAGGTGTGGGCTATAACACACAAAAATATGGGAATCGCGCAGAATTCTAGTTGTTTGGCCGAAAAATGCAAAAAATGAGGAACGATCATGGCGGGGCGGATACTATGGTTCCTTAGGTCGTATTTGATAGTCCCGAAAAATATTAGGCGATAGGGGTCAGGAGGTCCCGGGACCACTCGGAAGGCGTGGGCTATAACACACAAAAATATGGGAATCGCGCGGAATTCTAGTTGTTTGGCCGAAAAACGCAAAAAATGAGGAACGATCATGGCGGGGTGGTTACTATGGTTCCTTAGGTCGTATTTGATGGCCCGGAAAATTTTTAGGTGATCGGGGTTCGGGGTTCCCGGGACCCCTTGGAAGGCGTGGGCTAAAGCACACGAAAATATGGAAATCGCGCGGAATTCTAGTTTTTTGGCTGAAAAACGCAAAAGACTAGGAATGATCATGGCGGGGTGGTGACTATGGTTCCTTAGGTAGTATTTGATAGTCCGGAAAATTTTTAGGCGATCCGGCTCCCGGGGGCCCGACCCACTCGGAAGGCGTGGGCGATAGCACACAAAAATATGGAAATCGGGCGGAATTCTAGTTGTTTGGCCAAAAAATGCAAAAAATGAGGAACGATCATGGTGAGGCGGTGACTATGATTCCTTAGGTCCTAATTGATGGCCCGAAAAAATTTTAGGCGATCCGAGTCCGGCGGCCCGGCCCACTCGGAAGGCGTGGGCAATAGCACAAAAAAATATGGTAATCGAGCGGAATTCTAGTTTTTTGGCCGAAAAACGCAATAAATGAGGAACGATCATGGCGAGGCGGTGACTATGGTTCCTTAGGTCGTATTTGATGGCCCGAAAAATTTTAGGCGATCGGGGTCCACGGCTCCCGGGACCACTCGGAAGGCGTAAGCTATAGCACACTAAAATATGCATATCACGCGGAGTTCTAGTTTTTTGGCCGAAAAATGCAAAGCATTTGGAACGATCATGGTGGGGCGGTGACTATGGTACCTCAGGTCGTATTTGATAGTCCGGAAAATTTTTAGGCGAGCGGGGTCCGCGGCTCCCCGGACCACTTGGAAGGCGTGGGTATAGCACACGAAAATATGGGAATCGGGCATAATTCTTGTTTTTTGGCCGAAAAATACAAAAAATGAGAAACGATGATGGCGGGGCGGTTACTATGGTTCCTTAGGTTGGATTTGACGGCCCGGAAAAATTTTAGGCGATCGGGGTCCGGGGGTCCCGGAACCACTTGGAAGGGTGGGCAATAGCACACAAAAATATTGTAATCGGGCGGAATTCTAGTTTTTTGGCCAAAAAACGCAACAAATGAGGAATGATCATGGCTGGGCGGTGACTATGGTTCCATAGGTCGTATTTGATAGTCCGTAAAAATTTTAGGCGATAGGGGTCCGGAGTTCCCAGGTTCACTTGGAAGGCGTGGGCTATAGGACATGAAAATATGGGAATCGTGCGGAATTCTAGTTTTTTGGCCGAAAAATGGAAAAAACTAGGAACGATCATGGTTGGGCGGTGACTATGGTTCCTTAGGTCTTATTTGATAGTCTGGAAAAATTTTAGGCGATAGGGGTCCGGAGACCCGGGACCACTCGGAAGGCGTGGGCTATAACACAAAAAAATATGGGATCGCGCGGAATTCTAGTTGTTTGGCCGAAAAACGCAAAAAATGTGGAAAGATCTTGGCAGGGCGGTGACTATGGTTCCTTTGGTCTTATTTGATAGTCCGGAAAAATATTAGGCAATAGGGGTCCGCAGGTCCCGGGACCACTCGGAAGGCGTGGGCTATAACACAAAAAAAATGGGAATCGCGCGGAATTCTAGTTGTTTGGCCGAAAAACGCAAAACATGAGGAACGATCATGGCGGGGTGGTTACTACGGTTCCTTAGGTCGTATTTGATAGTCCGAAAAAATTTTAGGCGATAGGAGTCAGGAGGTCCCGGGAACACTCGGAAGGCGTGCGCTATAACACACAAAAATATGGGACTCGCGCGGAATTCTAGTTGTTTGGCCGAAAAATGCAAAAAATGAGGAACGATCATGGCGGGGTGGTTACTATGGTTCCTTAGGTCGTATTTGATGGCCCGGAAAATTTTTAGACGATCGGGGTTCGGGGTTCCCGGGACCCCTTGGAAGGCGTGGGCTAAAGCACACGAAAATATGGGAATCGGGCGGAATTCTAGTTTTTTGGCCAAAAAATGGAAAAAATAAGGAACGATCATGGCGAGGCAGTGACTATGGTTCCTTAGGTCTTAATTGATGCCCCGAAATTTTTTTAGGCGATCCGAGTCCGACGGCCCGGCCCACTCGGAAGGGGTGGGCAATAGCACACAGAAATATGGTAATCGAGCGGAATTCTAGTTTTTTGGCCGAAAAACGCAATAAATGAGGAACGATCATGGCTGGGCGGTGACTATGGTTCCTTAGGTCATATTTGATGGCCCGGAAAATTTTAGGCGATCGGGGTCCACGGCTCCCGGGACCACTCGGAAGGCGTAAGCTATAGCACACTAAAATATGCAAATGGCGCGGAGTTCTAGTTTTTTGGCCGAAAAATGCAAAGCATTTGGAACGATCATGGTGGGGCGGTGACTATGGTACCTTAGGTCGTATTTGATAGTCCGGAAAAATTTTAGGCGATCGGGGTCCGCGCCTCCCCGGACCACTTGGAAGGCGTGGGTATAGCACACGAAAATATGGGAATCAGGCGTAATTCTAGTTTTTTGGCCGAAAAATGTAAAAAATGAGAAACGATGATGGCGGGGCGGTTACTATGGTTCCTTAGGTCGTATTTGATGGCCCGGCAAAATTTTAGGCGATCGGGGTCCGAGGGTCCAGGTACCACTTGGAAGGGTGGGCAATAGCACACAAAAATATTGTAATCGGGCGGAATTCTAGTTTTTTGGCCGAAAAATGCAAAAAATGAGGAATGATCATGGCTGGGCGGTGACTATGGTTCCTTAGGTCATATTTGATAGTCCGGAAAAATTTTAGGCGATAGGGGTCCGGAGTTCCCGGGTTCACTTGGAAGGCGTGGGCTATAGGACACGAAAATATGGGAATCGCGCGGAATTCTAGTTTTTTGGCCGAAAAACGGAAAAAACTAGGAACGATCATTACTGGGCGGTGACTATGGTTCCTTAGGTCTTATTTGATAGTCCGTAAAAATTTTAGGAGATAGGGGTCTGGAGACCCGGGACCACTCGGAAGGCGTGGGCTATAACACACAAAAATATGGGATAACGCAGAATTCTAGTTGTTTGGCCGAAAAATGCAAAAAATGAGGAACGATCATGGCGGGGCGGATTCTATGGTTCCTTAGGTCGTATTTGATAGTCCGGAAAAATTTTAATCGATAGGGGTCCGGAGACCCGGGACCACTCGGAAGGCGTGGGCTATAACACACAAAAATATGGGATAGCGCGGAATTCTAGTTGTTTGGCCGAAAAACGCAAAAAATGAGGAATGATCATGGCGGGGCGGATACTATGGTTCCTTAGGTTGTATTTGATAGTCCGGAAAAATTTTAGGTAATAGGGGTCCGGAGGTCCCGGGACCACTCGTAAGGCGTGGGCTATAACACACAAAAATATGGGAATCGCGCGGAATTCTAGTTGTTTGACGAAAAACGCATAAACTGAGGAACAATCATGGCGGGGCGGATCCTATGGTTCCTTAGGTCGTATTTGATAGTCCGGAAAAATTTTAGGCCATAGGGGTTAGGAGGTCCCGGGACCACTCAGAAGGCGTGGGCTATAACACACAAAAATATGGGAATCGCGCGGAATTCTAGTTGTTTGGCCAAAAAATGCAAAAAATGAGGAACGATCTTGGCGGGGTGATTACTATGGTTCCTTTGGTCGTATTTAATGGCCCGGAAAACTTTTCGGCGATCGGGGTTCGGGGTTCCCGGGACCCCTTTGAAGGCGTGGGCTTAAGCACACGAAAATATGGAAATCGCGCGGAATTCTAGTTTTTTGGCTGAAAAACGCAAAAGACTAGGAACGATCATGGCAGGGCGGTGACTATGGTTCCTTAGGTTATATTTGATAGTCCGGAAAATTTTTAGGCGATCCGACTCCGGGGGCCCCGACCCACTCGGAAGGCGTGGGCGATAGCACACAAAAATATGGAAATCGGGTGGAATTCTAGTTTTTTGGCCAAAAAATGTAAAAAATGAGGAACAATCATCGCGAGGCGGTGACTATGGTTCCTTAGGTCCTAATTGATGGCCCGAAAATTTTTTAGGCGATCCGAGTCCGGCGGCCCGGCCCACTCGGAAGGCACGGGCAATAGCACACAAAAATATGGTAATCGAGCGGAATTCTAGTTTTTTGGCCGAAAAACGCAATAAATGAGGAACGATCATGGCGGGGCGGTGACTATGGTTCCTTAGGTCGTATTTGATGGCCCAGAAAATGTTAGGCGATCGGGGTCCACGGCTCCCGGGACCACTCGGAAGGCGTAAGCTATAGCACACTAAAATATGCAAATCGCGCGGAGTTCTAGTTTTCTGGCCGAAAAATGCAAAGCATTTGGAACGATCATGGTGGGGCGGTGACTATGGTACCTTAGGTCGTATTTGATAGTCCTGAAAAATTTTAGGCGATCGGGGTCCGCGGCTCCCCGGACCACTTGGAAGGCGTGGGTATAGCACACGAAAATATGGGAATCGGGCGTAATTTTAGTTGTTTGGCCGAAAAATGCAAAAAATGAGAAACGATGATGGCGGGGCGGTTAATATGGTTCCTTAGGTCGTATTTGACGGCCCAGAAAAATTTTAGGCGATCGGGATCCGGGGGTCCCAGAACCACTTGGAAGGGTGGGCAATAGCACACAAAAATATTGTAATCGGGCATAGGACACGAAAATATGGGAATCGCGCGGAATTATAGTTTTTTGGCCGAAAAACGAAAAAAACTAGGAACGATCATGGCTGGGCGGTGACTATGGTTCCTTAGGTCTTATTTGATAGTCCGGAAAAATTTTAGGCGATAGGGGTCCGGAGGTCCCGGGACCACTCGGAAGGTGTGGGCTCTAACACACAAAAATATGGGAATCGCGCGGAATTCTAGTTGTTTGGCCAAAAAATGCAAAAAATGAGTAACGATCATGGCGGGGCGGATACTATGGTTCCTTACGTCGTATTTGATAGTCCGGAAAAATATTAGGCGATAGGGGTCAGGAGGTCCCGGGACCACTCGGAAGGCGTGGGCTATAACACACAAAAATATGGGAATCACGCGGAATTCTAGTTGTTTGGCCGAAAAATGCAAAAACTGAGGAACGATCATGGCGGGGCGGATACTATGGTTCCTTAGGTCGTATTTTATTGCTCGGAAAACTTTTACGCGATCGGGGTTCGCATCTCTTGGGACCACTCGGAATGCGTGGGTATACCACATGAAAATATGGGAATCGGGCGAAATTCTAGGTCTTTTTCAGTAACATGCAAAAAATGTGGAAAGATCTTGGCGGTGAGGTTACTATGGTTCCTTAGGTCGTATTTGATTGCCCGGAAATTTTTTAGGTGATCGGAGTTCGGGGTTCCCGGGACCCCTTGGAAGGCGTGGGCTAAAGCACACGAAAATATGGAAATCGCGTGAAATTCTAGTTTTTTGGCTGAAAAACGCAAAAGACTAGGAACGATCATGGCGGGGCGGTGACTATGGTTCCTTAGGTAGTATTTGATAGTCCGGAAAATTTTTAGGTGATCCGGCTCCGGGGGCCCGACCCACTCGGAAGGCGTGGGCGATAGCACACAAAAATATGGGAATCGGGCGGAATTCTATTTGTTTGGCCAAAAAATGCAAAAAATGAGGAACGATCATGGCGACGCGGTGACTATGGTTCCTTAGGTCTTAATTGATGGCCCGAAAAATTTTTAGGCGATCCGAGTCCGGCGGCCCGGCCCACTCGGAAGGCGTGGGCAATAGCACAAAAAATATGGTAATCGAGCGGAATTCTAGTTTTTTGGCCGAAAAACGCAATAAATGAGGAACGATCATGGCGGGGCGGTGACTATGGTTCCTTAGGTCGTATTTGATTACCCGAAAAATTTTAGGCGATCGGGGTCCACGGCTCCCGGGACCACTCGGAAGGCGTAAGCTATAAAATACTAAAATATGCAAATCGCGCGGAGTTCTAGTTTTTTGGCCGAAAAATGCAAAGCATTTGGAACGATCATGGTGGGGCGTTGACTATGGTACCTCAGGTCGTATTTGATAGTCCGGAAAAATTTTAGGCGAGCGGGGTCCGCGGCTCCCCGGACCGCTTGGAAGGCGTGGGTATAGCACACGAAAATATGGGAATCGGGCGTAATTCTAGTTTTTTTGGCCGAAAAATACAAAAAATGAGAAACGATGATGTCGGGGCGGTTACTATGGTTCCTTAGGTTGTATTTGACGGCCCAGAAAATTTTTAGGCGATCGGGGTCCGGGGGTCCCGGAACCACTTGGAAGGGTGGGCAATAGCACACAAAAGTATTGTAATCGGGCAGAATTCTAGTTTTTTGGCCGAAAAACGCAACAAATGAGGAATGATCATGGCTGGGCGGTGACTATGGTTCCATAGGTCGTATTTGATAGTCCGTAAAAATTTAAGGCGATAGGGGTCCGGAGTTCCCGGGTTCACTTGGAAGGCGTGGGTTATAAGACACGAAAATATGGGAATCGCGCGGAATTCTAGTTTTTTGGCCGAAAAACGGAAAGAACTAGGAACGATCATTACTGGGCGGTGACTATGGTTCCTTAGGTCTTATTTGATAGTCCGGAAAAATTTTAGGCGATAGGGGTCTGGAGACCCAGGACCACTCGGAAGGCGTGGGCTATAACACACAAAAATATGGGATAGCGCGGAATTCTAGGTATTTGGCGAAAAAACGCAAAAAATGAGGAACGATCATGGCGGGGCGGATACTATGGTTCCTTAGGTCGTATTTGATAGTCCGGAAAAATTTTAGGCGATAGGGGTCCGGAGGTCCCGGGACCACTCGGAAGGTGTGGGCTATAATACACAAAAATATGGGAATCGCGCGGAATTCTAGTTGTTTGGCCGAAAAACGCAAAAAATGAGGAACGATCATGGCGGGGCGGATACTATGGTTCCTTAGGTCGTATTTGATAGTCCGGAAAAATTTTAGGCGATAGGGGTCCGGAGGTCCCGGGACCACTCGGAAGGCGTGGGCTATAACACACAAAAATATGGGAATCGCGCGGAATTCTAGTTGTTTGACGAAAAACGCAAAAACTGAGGAACAATCATGGCGGGGCGGATACTATGGTTCCTTAGGTCGTATTTGATAGTCCCGAAAAATTTTAGGCCATAGGGGTCAGGAGGTCCCGGAACCACTCAGAAGGCGTGGGCTATAACACACAAAAATATGGGAATCGCGCGGAATTCTAGGTGTTTGGCCGAAAAACGCAAAAAATGTGGAAAGATCTTGGCAAGGCGGTGACTATGGTTCCTTTGGTCTTATTTGATAGTCCGGAAAAATATTAGGCAATAGGGGTCCGGAGGTCCCGGGACCACTCGGAAGGCGTGGGCTATAACACACAAAAATATGGGAATCGAGCGCAATTCTAGTTGTTTGGCCGAAAAACGTAAAACATGAGGAACGATCATGGCGGGGTGGTTACTATGGTTCCTTAGGTCGTATTTGATAGTTCGGAAAAATTTTAGGCGATAGGGGTCAGGAGGTCCCGGGAACACTCGGAAGGCGTGCGCTGGGAACGATCATGGCGGGGTGGTTACTATGGTCCTTAGGTCGTATTTGACGGCCCGGAAAATTTTTAAACGATCGGGGTTCGGGGTTCCCGGGACCCCTTGGAAGGCGTGGGCTAAAGCACACGAAAATATGGGAATCGGGCGGAATTCTAGTTTTTTGGCCAAAAAATGGAAAAAATAAGGAACGATCATAGCGAGTCGGTGACTATGGTTCCTTAGGTCCTAATTGATGGCCCAAAAAAATTTTAGGCGATCCGAGTCCGACGGCCCGGCCTACTCGGAAGGCGTGGGCAATAGCACACAAAAATATGGTAATCGAGCAGAATTCTAGTTTTTTGGCCGAAAAACGCAATAAATGAGGAACGATCATGGCTGGGCGGTGACTATGGTTCCTTAGGTCGTATTTGATGGCCCGGAAAATTTTAGGCGTTCGGGTCCACGGCTCCCGGGACCACTCGGAAGGCATAAGCTATAGCACACTAAAATATGCAAATCGTGCGGAGTTCTAGTTTTTTGGCCAAAAAATGCAAAGTATTTGGAATGATCATGGTGGGGAGGTGACTATGGTACCTTAGATCGTATTTGATAGTCCGAAAAAATTTTAGGCGATCCGGGGGTCCGCGGCTCCCCGAACCACTTGGAAGGCGTGGGTATAGCACACGAAAATATGGGAATCGGGCGTAATTCTAGTTTTTTGGCCGAAAAATGCAAACAATGAGAAACGGTGATGGCGGGGCGGTTATTATGGTTCCTTAGGTCGTATTTGACGGCCCGAAAAAATTATAGGCGATAGGGATCCGGGGGTCCCGGAACCACTTGGAAGGGTGGGCAATAGCACACAAAAATATTGTAATCGGGCGGAATTCTAGTTTTTTGGCCGAAAAACGCAACAAATGAAGAATGATCATGGCTGGGCAGTGACTATTGTTCCTTAGGTCGTATTTGATAGTCCGGAAAAATTTTAGGCGATAGGGGTCCGGAGTTCCCGGGTTCACTTGGAAGGCGTGGGCTATAGGACACGAAAATATGGGAATCGCGCGGAATTCTAGTTTTTTGGCCGAAAAACGTAAAAAACTAGGAAAGATCATGGCTGGGCGGTGACTATAGTTCCTTAGGTCTTATTTGATAGTCCGGAAAAATTTTAGGCGATAGGGGTCCAGAGACCCGGGACCACTCGGAAGGCGTGGGCTATAACACAAAAAAATGTGGGATAGCGCGGAATTCTAGTTGTTTGGCCGAAAAACGCAAAAAATGTGGAATGGCCATGGCAGGGCGGATACTATGTTTCCTTAGGTCGTATTTGATAGTCCGGAAAAATTTTAGGCGATAGGGGTCCGGAGGTCCCGGGACCACTCGGAAGGCGTGGGCTATAACACACAAAAATATGGGAATCGCGCGGAATTCTATTTGTTTGGCCGAAAAATGCAAACACTGAGGAACGATCATGGCGGGGTGGATACTATGGTTCCTTAGGTCGTATTTGATTGTCCGAAAAAATTTTAGGCAATAGGGGTCAGGAGGTCCCGGGACCACTCGGAAGGCGTGGGCTATAACACACAAAAATATGGGAATCGCGCGAAATTCTAGTTGTTTGGCCGAAAAACGCAAAACATGAGGAACGATCTTGGCGGGGTGTTTACTATGGTTCCTTAGGTCGTATTTAATGGCCCGGAAAATTTTTAGGCGATCGGGGTTCGGGGTTCCCGGGACCCCTTGGAAGGCGTGGGCTAAAGCACACGAAAATATGGAAATCGCGCGGAATTCTAGTTTTTTGGCTGAAAAACGCAAAAGACTAGGAACGATCATGGCGGGGCGGTGACTATGGTTCCTTAGGTCGTATTTGATAGTCCGGAAAATTTTTAGGCGATCCGGCTCCGGGGGCCCGACCCACTCGGAAGGCGTGGGCGATAGCACACAAAAATATTGGAATCGGGCGGAATTCTAGTTTTTTGGCCAAACAATGCAAAAAATGAGGAACGATCATGGCGAGGTAGTGACTACGGTTCCTTAGGTCCTAATTGATGGCCCGAAAAAAATTTAGGCGATCCGAGTCCGGCGGCCCGGCCCACTCGGAAGGCGTGGGAAATAGTACAAAAAAATATGGTAATCGAGCGAAATTCTAGTTTTTTGCTCGAAAAATGCAATAAATGAGGAACGATCATGGCGAGGCGGTGACTATGGTTCCTTAGGTCGTATTTGATAGTCCGGAAAATTTTTAGGCGATCCGGCTCCGGGGGCCCGACCCTCTCGGAAGGCGTGGGCGATAGCACACAAAAATATGGGAATCGGGCGGAATTCTAGTTTTTTGGCCAAAAATGCAAAAAATGAGGAACGATCATGGCGAGGCGGTGACTATGGTTCCTTAGATCCTAATTGATGGCCCGAAAAAATTTTAGGCGATCCGAGTCCGGCGGCCCGGCCCACTCGGAAGGCGTGGGCAATAGCAAAAAAAAATATGGTAATCGAGCGGAATTCTAGTTTTTTGGCCGAAAAATGCAATGAATGAGGAACGATCATGGCGGGGCGGTGACTATGGTTCCTTAGGTCGTATTTGATGGACCGGAAAAATTTTAGGCGATCGGGGTCCACGGCTCCCGGGACCACTCGGAAGGCGTAAGCTATAGCACACTAAAATATGCAAATCGCACGGAGTTCTAGCTTTTTGGCAGAAAAATGCAAAGCATTTGGAACGATCATGGTGGGGTGGTGACTATGGTACCTTAGGTCGTATTTGATAGTCCGGAAAAATTTTAGGCGCTCGGGGGTCCGAGGCTCCCCGAACCACTTGGAAGGCGTGGGTATAGCACACGAAAATATGGGAATTGGGCGTAATTCTAGTTTTTTGGCCGAAAAATGCAAAAAATGAGAAACGGTGATGGCGGGGCGGTTACTATGGTTCCTTAGATCGTATTTTACGGCCCTGAAAAATTTTAGGCGATCGGGGTCCGGGGGTCCCGGAACCACTTGGAAGGGTGGGCAATAGCACACAAAAATATTATAATCGGGCGAAATTCTAGTTTTTTGGCCGAAAAACGCAACAAATGAGGAATGATCATGGCTGGGTGGTTGACTATGGTTCCTTAGGTCGTATTTGATAGTCGGGAAAAATTTTAGGCGATAGGGGTCCGGAGTTCCCGGGTTCACTTCGAAGGCGTGGGCTATAGGACACGAAAATATGGGAATCGCGCGGAATTCTAGTTTTTTGGCCGAAAAACGGAAAAAACTAGGAACGATCATGGCTGGGCGGTGACTATGGTTCCTTAGGTCTTATTTGATAGTCCGGAAAAATTTTAGGCGATAGGGGTCCGGAGACCCGGGACCACTCGGAAGGCGTGGGCTATAACACAAAAATATTGGGATAGCGTGGAATTCTAGTTGTTTGGCCGAAAAACGCAAAAAATGTGGAACGATCATGGCGGGGCGGATACTATGTTTCCTTAGGTCGTATTTGATAGTCCGGAAAAATTTTAGGCGATAGGGGTCCGGAGGTCCCGGGACCACTCGGAAGGCGTGGGCTATAACACACAAAAATATAGGAATCGCGCGGAATTCTATTTGTTTGGCCGAAAAACGCAAAAATTGAGGAACGATCATGGCGGGGCGGATACTAGGGTTCCTTAGGTCGTATTTGATAGTCCGAAAAAATTTTAGGCAATAGGGGTCAGGAGGTCCCGGAACCACTCAAAAGGCGTGGGCTATAACACACAAAAATATGGGAATCACGCGGAATTCTAGTTGTTTGGCCGAAAAACGCAAAACATGAGGAACGATCTTGGCGGGGTGGTTACTATGGTTCCTTAGGTCGTATTTAATGGCCCGGAAAATTTTTAGGCGATCGGGGTTCGGGGTTCCCGGGACCCCTTGGAAGGCGTGGGCTAAAGCACACAAAAATATGGAAATCGCGCGGAATTCTAGTTTTTTGGCTGAAAAACGCAAAAGACTAGGAACGATCATGGCGGGGCGGTGACTATGGTTCCTTAGGTCGTATTTGATAGTCCGGAAAATTTTTAGGCGATCCGGCTCCGGGGGGCCCGACCCACTCGGAAGGCGTGGGCGATAGCACACAAAAATATGGGAATCTGGCGGAATTCTAGTTTGTTGGCCAAACAATGCAAAAAATGAGGAACGATCATGGCGAGGTAGTGACTATGGTTCCTTAGGTCCTAATTGATGGCCCGAAAAAATTTTAGGCGATCCGAGTCCGGCGGCCTGGCCCACTCGGAAGGCGTGGGCAATAGCACAAAAAAATATGGTAATCGAGCGAAATTCTAGTTTTTTGGCCGAAAAATGCAATAAATGAGGAACGATCATGGCGGGGCGGTGACTATGGTTCCTTAGGTCATATTTGATAGTCCGGAAAATTTTTAGGCGATCCGGCTCCGGGGGGCCCGACCCACTCGGAAGGCGTGGGCGATAGCACACAAAAATACGGGAATCGGGCGGAATTTTAGTTTTTTGGCCAAAAATGCAAAAAATGAGGAACGATCATGGCGAGGCGGTGACTATGGTTCCTTAGATCCTAATTGATTGCCCAAAACAAATTTAGGCGATCCGAGTCCGGCAGCCCGGCCCACTCGGAAGGCGTGGGCAATAGCAAAAAAAAAATGGTAATCGAGCGGAATTCTAGTTTTTTGGCCGAAAAACGCAATAAATGAGGAACGATCATGGCGGGGCGGTGACTATGGTTCCTTAGGTCGTATTTGATGGACCGGAAAATTTTAGGCGATCGGGGTCCACGGCTCCCGGGACCACTCGGAAGGCGTAAGCTATAGCACACTAAAATATGCAAATCGCACGGAGTTCTAGTTTTTTGGCCGAAAAATGCAAAGCATTTGGAACGATCATGGTGGGGCGGTGACTGTGGTACCTTAGGTCGTATTTGATAGTCCGGAAAAATTTTAGGCTAACGGGGTCCGCGGCTCCCCGGACCACTTGGAAGGCATGGGTATAGCACACAAAAATATGGGAATCGGGCGTAATTCTAGTTTTTTGGCCGAAAAATGCAAAAAATGAGAAACGATGATGGCGGGGCGGTTACTATGGTTCCTTAGGTCGTATTTGACGGCCCGAAAAAATTTTAGGCGATGGGGTCCGGGGGTCCCGGAACCACTTGGAAGGGTGGGCAATAGCACACAAAAATATTGTAATCGGGCGGAATTCTAGTTTTTTGGCCGAAAAATGCAACAAATGAGAAATGATCATGGCTGGGCGGTGACTATGGTTCCTTAGGTCGTATTTGATAGTCCGAAAAAATTTTAGGCGATAGGGGTCCGGAGTTCCCGGGTTCACTTCGAAGGTGTGGGCTATAACACACAAAAATATGGGAATCGCGCGGAATTCTAGTTCTTTGGCCGAAAAATGCAAAACAAAAGGAACGATCATGGCGGGGCGGATAGTATGGTTCCTTAGGTCGTATTTGATTGCCCGAAAAATTTTTAGGCGATCGGGGTCCGCGGCTCTTGGGACCACTCGGAAAGCGTGGGTATAGAACACGAAAATATGGGAATCGGGCGAAATTCTAGTTCTTTTTCAGTAACATGCAAAAAATGTGGAAACATCTTGGCAGGGCGGTGACTATGGTTCCTTTGGTCTTATTTGATAGTCCGGAAAAATATTAGGCGATAGGGGTCCGGAGGTCCCGTGACCACTCGGAAGGCGTTGGCTATAACACACAAAAATATGGGAATCGCGCGGAATTCTAGTTGTTTGGCCGAAAAACGCAAAAAATAAGGAACGATAATGGCGGGGCGGAGACTATGGTTCCTTAGGTCGTATTTGATAGTCCGGAAAAATTTTAGGCGATAGGGGTCCGGAGGTCCCGGGACCACTCGGAAGGTGTGGGCTATAACACACAAAAATATGGGAATCGGGCAAAATTCTAGGTCTTTTTCAGTAACATGCAAAAAATGTGGAAAGATCTTGGCAGGGCGGTGACTATGGTTCCTTTGGTCTTATTTGATAGTCCGGAAAAATATTAGGCGATAGGGGTTCGGAGGTCCCGGGACCACTCGGAAGGCGTGGGCTATAACACACAAAAATATGGGATAGCGCGGAATTCTAGTTGTTTGGCCGAAAAACGCAAAAAATGAGGAACGATCATGGCGGGGCGGATACTATGGTTCCTTAGGTCGTATTTGATAGTCCGAAAAAATTTTAGGCGATAGGGGTCCGGTGGTCCCGGGACCACTCGGAAGGTGTGGGCTATAATACACAAAAATATGGGAATCGCGCGGAATTCTAGTTGTTTGGCCAAAAAACGCAAAAAATGAGGAACGATCATGGCGGGGCGGATACTATGGTTCCTTAGGTCGTATTTGATAGTCCGAAAAAATTTTAGGCGATAGGGGTCCGGAGGTCCCGGGACCACTCGGAAGGCGTGGGCTATAACACACAAAAATATGGGAATCGCGCGAAATTCTAATTGTTTGGCCGAAAATGCAAAAAATAAGGAACGATCATGGCGGGGCGGATACTATGGTTCCTTAGGTCGTATTTGATTGCCCAGGAAAATTTTAGGCGATCGGGGTCCGCGACTCTTGGGACCACTCTGAATGCGTGGGTATAGCACACCAAAATATGGGAATTGGGCGAAATTCTAGGTCTTTTTCAGTAACATGCAAAAAATGTGGAAAGATCTTGGCAGGGCGGTGACAATGGTTCCTTAGGTCATATTTGATTGCCCAGAAAATTTTTAGGCGATAGGGGTCTGGAGGTCCCGGGACCACTCGGAAGGCGTGGGTTATAACACACAAAAATATGGGAATCGTGCGGAATTCTAGTTGTTTGGCCGAAAAACGCAAAAAATGAGGAACGATCATGGCGGGGCGGATACTATGGTTCCTTAGGTCGTATTTGATAGTCCGGAAAAATTTTAGGCGATAATGGTCAGGAGGTCCCGGGACCACTCGGAAGGCGTGGGTTATAACACACAAAAATATGGGAATTGCACGGAATTCTAGTTGTTTGGCTGAAAAATGCAAAAAATGAGGAACGATCATGGCGGGGCGGTGACTATGGTTCCTTAGGCCGTATTTGATAGTCCGGAAAATTTTTAGGCGATCCGGCTCCGGGGGGCCCGACCCACTCGGAAGGCGTGGGCTAAAGCACACGAAAATATGGGAATCGGGCGGAATTCTAGTTTTTTGGCCAAAAAATGCAAAAAATAAGGAACGATCATGGCGAGACGGTGACTATGGTTCCTTAGGTCTTAATTGATGACCCGAAAATTTTTTAGGCGATCCGAGTCCGGCGGCCCGGCCCACTCGGAAGGCGTGGACAATAGCACACAAAAATCTGGTAATCGAGCGGAATTCTAGTTTTTTGGCCGAAAAATGCAATAAATGAGGAACGATCATGGCGGGGCGGTGACTATGGTTCCTTAGGTCATATTTGATAGTCCGGAAAATTTTTAGGCGATAGGGGTCCGGAGTTCCCGGGTTCACTTGGAAGGCGTGGGCTATAGGACATGAAAATATGGGAATCGCGCGGAATTCTAGTTTTTTGGCCAAAAATGCAAAAAATGAGGAACGATCATGGCGAGGCGGTGACTATGGTTCCTTAGATCCTAATTGATGGCCCAAAAAAATTTTAGGCGATCCGAGTCCGGCAGCCCGGCCCACTCGGAAGGCGTGGGCAATAGCACAAAAATATGGTAATCGCGCGGAATTCTAGTTGTTTGGCCGAAAAACGCAATAAATGAGGAACGATCATGGCGGGGCGGTGACTATGGTTCCTTAGGTCGTATTTGATGGACCGGAAAATTTTAGGCGATCGGGGTCCACGGCTCCCGGGACCACTCGGAAGGCGTAAGCTATAGCACACTAAAATATGCAAATCGCACGGAGTTCTAGTTTTTTGGCCGAAAAATGCAAAGCATTTGGAACGATCATGGTGGGGCGGTGACTGTGGTACCTTAGGTTGTATTTCATAGTCCGGAAAAATTTTAGGCTAACGGGGTCCGCGGCTCCCCGGACCACTTGGAAGGCATGGGTATAGCACACAAAAATATGGGAATCGGGCGTAATTCTAGTTTTTTGGCCGAAAAATGCAAAAAATGAGAAACGATGATGGCGGGGCGGTTACTATGGTTCCTTAGGTCGTATTTGACGGCCCGAAAAAATTTTAGGCGATGGGGTCCGGGGGTCCCGGAACCACTTGGAAGGGTGGGCAATAGCACACAAAAATATTGTAATCGGGCGGAATTCTAGTTTTTTGGCCGAAAAATGCAACAAATGAGAAATGATCATGGCTGGGCGGTGACTATGGTTCCTTAGGTCGTATTTGATAGTCCGGAAAAATTTTAGGCGATAGGGGTCCGGAGTTCCCGGGTTCACTTCGAAGGTGTGGGCTAACACACAAAAATATGGGAATCGCGCGGAATTCTAGTTCTTTGGCCGAAAAATGCAAAACAAAAGGAACGATCATGGCGGGGCGGATACTATGGTTCCTTAGGTCGTATTTGATTGCCCGGAAAATTTTTAGGCGATCGGGGTCCGCGGCTCTTGGGACCACTCGGAAAGCGTGGGTATAGAACACGAAAATATGGGAATCGGGCGAAATTCTAGTTCTTTTTCAGTAACATGCAAAAAATGTGGAAACATCTTGGCAGGGCGGTGACTATGGTTCCTTTGGTCTTATTTGATAGTCCGGAAAAATATTAGGCGATAGGGGTCCGGAGGTCCCGTGACCACTCGGAAGGCGTTGGCTATAACACACAAAAATATGGGAATCGCGCAGAATTCTAGTTGTTTGGCCGAAAAACGCAAAAAATAAGGAACGATCATGGCGGGACGGAGACTATGGTTCCTTAGGTCGTATTTGATAGTCCGGAAAAATTTTAGGCGATAGGGGTCCGGAGGTCCCGGGACCACTCGGAAGGTGTGGGCTATAACACACAAAAATATGGGAATCGGACAAAATTCTAGGTCTTTTTCAGTAACATGCAAAAAATGTGGAAAGATCTTGGCAGGGCGGTGACTATGGTTCCTTTGGTCTTATTTGATAGTCCGGAAAAATATTAGGCGATAGGGGTTCGGAGGTCCCGGGACCACTCGGAAGGCGTGGGCTATAACACACAAAAATATGGGATAGCGCGGAATTCTAGTTGTTTGGCCGAAAAACGCAAAAAATGAGGAACGATCATGGCGGGGCGGATACTATGGTTCCTTAGGTCGTATTTGATAGTCCGAAAAAATTTTAGGCGATAGGGGTCCGGAGGTCCCGGGACCACTCGGAAGGTGTGGGCTATAATACACAAAAATATGGGAAACGCGCGGAATTCTAGTTGTTTGGCCGAAAAACGCAAAAAATGAGGAACGATCATGGCGGGGCGGATACTATGGTTCCTTAGGTCGTATTTGATAGTCCGAAAAAATTTTAGGCGATAATGGTCAGGAGGTCCCGGGACCACTCGGAAGGCGTGGGCTATAACACACAAAAATATGGGAATTGCACGGAATTCTAGTTGTTTGGCTGAAAAATGCAAAAAATGAGGAACGATCATGGCGGGGTGGTTACTATGGTTCCTTAGGCCGTATTTGATGGCCCGAAAAATTTTTAGGCGCTCGGGGTTCGGGGTTCCTGGGACCCCTTGGAAGGCGTGGGCTAAAGCACACGAAAATATGGGAATCGGGCGGAATTCTAGTTTTTTGGCCAAAAAATGCAAAAAATAAGGAACGATCATGGCGAGACGGTGACTATGGTTCCTTAGGTCCTAATTGATGACCCGAAAATTTTTTAGGCGATCCGAGTCCGGCGGCCCGGCCCACTCGGAAGGCGTGGACAATAGCACACAAAAATCTGGTAATCGAGAGGAATTCTAGTTTTTTGGCCGAAAAATGCAATAAATGAGGAACGATCATGGCTGGGCGGGGACTATGGTTCCTTAGGTCGTATTTGATTGCCCAGAAAATTTTAGGCGATCGGGGTCCACGGCTCCCCGGACCACTTGGAAGGCGTGGGTATAGCACACGAAAATATGGGAATCGGGCGTAATTCTATTTTATTGGCCGAAAAATGCAAAAAATGAGAAGCGGTGATGGCGGGGTGGTTACTATGGTTCCTTAGTTTGTTTTTGACGGCCTGGAAAAATTTTAGGCGATCGGGGTCCGGGGGTCCCGGAACCACTTGGAAGGGTGGGCAATAGTATACAAAAATATTGTAATCGGGCGGAATTCTAGTTTTTTGGCCGAAAAATGCAACAAATGAGGAATGATCATGGCTGGGCGGTGACTATGGTTCCTTAGGTCATATTTGATAGTCGGGATAAATTTTAGGCGATAGGGGTCCAGAGTTCCCGGGTTCACTTGGAAGATGTGGGCTATAGGACACGAAAATAGGGGAATCGCGCGGAATTCTAGTTTTTTCGCCGAAAAACGGAAAAAACTAGGAACGATCATGGCTGGGCGGTGACTATGGATCCTTAGGTCTTATTTGATAGTCCGGAAAAATTTTAGGCGATAGGGGTCCGGAGACCCGGGACCACTCGGAAGGCGTGGGCTATAACACAAAAAAATATGGGATAGCGCGGAATTCTAGTTGTTTGGCCGAAAAATGCAAAAAATGAGGAACAATCATGGCGGGGCGGATACTATGTTTCCTTAGGTCGTATTTGATAGTCCGGAAAAATTTTAGGCGATAGGGGTCCGGAGGTCCCGGGACCACTCGGAAGGCGTGGGCTATTACACACAAAAATATGGGAATCGCGCGGAATTCTAGTTGTTTGGCCGAAAAACGCAAAAACTGAGGAACGATCATGGCGGGGTGGATACTATGGTTCCTTAGGTCGTATTTGATTGTCCGGAAAAATTTTAGGCAATAGGGGTCAGGAGGTCCCGGGACCACTCAGAAGGCGTTGGCTATAACACACAAAAATATGGGAATCGCGCAGAATTCTAGTTGTTTGGCCGAAAAATGCAAAAAATGAGGAACGATCTTGGCGGGGTTGTTACTATGGTTCCTTAGGTCATATTTAATGGCCCGGAAAACTTTTAGGCGATCGGGGTTCGGGGTTCCCGGGACCCCTTGGAAGGCGTGGGCTAATGCACACGAAAATATGGAAATCGCGCGGAATTCTAGTTTTTTTGCTGAAAAACGCAAAAGACTAGGAACGATCATGGCATGGCGGTGACTATGGTTCCTTAGGTCGTATTTGATAGTCCGGAAAATTGTTAGGCGATCCGGCTCCGGGGGGCCCGACCCACTCGGAAGGCGTGGGCGATAGCACACAAAAATATGGGAATCGGGCGGAATTCTAGTTTTTTGGCCAAAAAATGAGGAACGATCATGGCGAGGCAGTGACTATGGTTCCTTAAGTCCTAATTGATGGCCCGAAAAAATTTTAGGCGATCCGAGTCCGGCGGCCTGGCCCACTCGGAAGGCGTGGGCAATAGCACAAAACAATATGGTAATCGAGCGGAATTCTAGTTTTTTGGCCGAAAAATGCAATAAATGAGGAACGATCATGGCGAGGCGGTGACTATGGTTCCTTAGGTCCTAATTGATGGCCCGAAAAAATTTTAGGCGATCCGAGTCCGGCGGCCCGGCCCACTCGGAGGGCGTGGGCAATAGCACACAAAAATATGGGAATCGGGCGAAATTCTAGTTTTTTGGCCAAAAAATGCAAAAAATGAGGAACGATCATGGTGAGGCGGTGACTATGGTTCCTTAGGTCCTAATAGATGGCCCGAAAATTTTTTAGGCGATCCGAGTCCGGCAGCCCGGCCCACTCGGAAGGCGTGGGCAATAGCACAAAAAAATATGGTAATCGAGCGGAATTCTAGTTTATTGGCCGAAAAACGCAATAAATGAGGAACGATCATGGCAGGGCGGTGACTATGGTTCCTTAGGTCGTATTTGATGGACCGGAAAATTTTAGGCGATCGGGGTCCACGGCTCCCGGGACCACTCGGAAGGCGTAAGCTATAGCACACTAAAATATGCAAATCGCGCGGAGTTCTAGTTTTTTGGCCGAAAAGTGCAAAGCATTTGGAACGATCATGGTGGGGCGGTGACTATGGTACCTTAGGTCGTATTTGATAGTCCGGAAAAATTTTAGGCGATCGGGGTCCGCGTCTCCCCGGACCACTTGGAAGGCGTGGGTATAGCAAACAAAAATATGGGAATCGGGCGAAATTCTAGTTTTTTGGCCGAAAAATGCAACAAATGAGGAATGATCATGGCTGGGCGGTGACTATGGTTCCTTAGGTCGTATTTGATAGTCCGGAAAAATTTTAGGCGATAGGGGTCCGGAGTTCCCGGGTTCACTTGGAAGGCGTGGGCTATAGGACACGAAAATATGGGAATCGCGCGGAATTCTAGTTTTTTGGCCGAAAAATGGAAAAAACTAGGAACGATCATGGATGGGCGGATACTATGGTTCCTTAGGTCGTATTTGATAGTCCGGAAAAATTTTAGGCGATAGGGGTCCGGAGTTCCCGGGTTCACTTCGAAGGTGTGGGCTATAACACACAAAAATATGGGAATCGCGCGGAATTCTAGTTGTTTGGCCGAAAAATGCAAAACATGAGGAACGATCATGGCGGGGCGGGATACTATGGTTCCTTAGGTCGTATTTGATTGCCCGGAAAAATTTTAGGCGATCGGGGTCCGCGGCTCTTGGGACCACTCGGAATGCGTGGGTATAGAACACGAAAATATGGGAATCGGGCGAAATTCTAGGTCTTTTTCAGTAACATGCAAAAAATGTGGAAACATCTTGGCAGGGCGGTGACTATGGTTCCTTTGGTCTTATTTGATAGTCCGGAAAAATATTAGGCGATAGGGGTCCAGAGGTCCCGTGACCACTCGGAAGGCGTGGGCTATAACACACAAAAATATGGGAATCGCGCGGAATTCTAGTTGTTTGGCCGAAAAACGCAAAAAATAAGGAACGATCATGGCGGGGCGGATACTATCGTTCCTTAGGTCGTATTTGATAGTCCGGAAAAATTTTAGGTGATAGGGGTCCGGAAGGTCCCGGGACCACTCGGAAGGTGTGGGCTATAACACACAAAAATATGGGAATCGGGCGAAATTCTAGGTCTTTTTCTGTAACATGCAAAAAATGTGGAAAGATCTTGGCAGGGCGGTGACTATGGTTCCTTTGGTCTTATTTGATAGTCCGGAAAAATATTAGGCGATAGGGGTACGGAGGTCCCGGGACCACTCGGAAGGCGTGGGCTATAACACACAAAAATATGGGATAGCGCGGAATTCTAGGTGTTTGGCGAAAAAACGCAAAAAATGAGGAACGATCATGGCGGGGCGGATACTATGGTTCCTTAGGTCGTATTTGATAGTCCGGAAAAATTTTAGGCGATAGGGGTCCGGAGGTCCCGGGACCACTCGGAAGGTGTGGGCTATAATACACAAAAATATGGGAATCGCGCGGAATTCTAGTTGTTTGGCCGAAAAACGCAAAAAATGAGGAAGGATCATGGCGGGGCGGATACTATGGTTCCTTAGGTCGTATTTGTTAGTCCGGAAAAATTTTAGGCGATAGGGGTCCGGAGGTCCCGGGACCACTCGGAAGGCGTGGGCTATAACACACAAAAATATGGGAATCGCGCGGAATTCTAGTTGTTTGGCCGAAAAACGCAAAAAATAAGGAACGATCATGGCGGGGCGGATATTATGGTTCCTAAGGTCTTATTTGATTGCCCAGAAAAATTTTAGGCGACCGGGGTCCGCGGCTCTTTGGACCACTCGGAATGCGTGGGTATAGCACACGAAAATATGGGAATTGGGCGAAATTCTAGGTCTTTTCAGTAACATGCAAAAAATGTGGAAAGATCTTGGTAGGGCGGTGACTATGGTTCCTTTGGTCTTATTTGATAGTCCAGAAAAATATTAGGCGATAGGGGTCCGGAGGTCCCGGGACCACTCGGAAGGCGTGGGCTATAACACACAAAAATATGGGAATCGCGCGGAATTCTAGTTGTTTGGTCGAAAAACGCAAAAAATGAGGAACGATCCGGGGCGAATACTATGGTTCCTTAGGCCGTATTTGATAGTCCGGAAAAATTTTAGGCGATAAGGGTCAGGAGGTCCCGGGACCACTCGGAAGGCGTGGGCTATAACACACAAAAATATGGGAATCGCACGAAATTCTAGTTGTTTGGCTGAAAAACGCAAAAAATGAGGAACGATCATGGCGGGGTGGTTACTATGGTTTCTTAGGTCATATTTGATGGCCCGAAAAATTTTTAGGCGCTCGGGGTTCGGGGTTCCCAGGACCCCTTGGAAGGCGTGGGCTAAAGCACACGAAAATATGGGAATCGGGCAGAATTCTAGTTGTTTGGCCGAAAAATGCAAAAAATGAGGAACAATCATGGCGGGGCGGATACTATGTTTCCTTAGGTCGTATTTGATAGTCCGGAAAAATTTTAGGCGATAGGGGTCCGGAGGTCCCGGGACCACTCGGAAGGCGTGGGCTATTACACACAAAAATATGGGAATCGCGCGAAATTCTAGTTGTTTGGTCAAAAAACGCAAAAAATGAGGAACGATCATGGCGGGGCGGATACTATGGTTCCTTAGGTCATATTTGATAGTCCGGAAAAATTTTAGGCGATAAGGGTCAGGAGGTCCCGGGACCACTCGGAAGGCTTGGGCTATAACACACAAAAATATGGGAATCGCACTGAATTCTAGTTGTTTGGCTGAAAAACGCAAAAAATGAGGAACGGTCATGACGGGGTGGTTACTATGGTTCCTTAGGTCATATTTGATGGCCCGGAAAATTTTTAGGCGCTCGGGGTTCGGGGTTCCCGGGACCCCTTGGAAGGCGTGGGCTAAAGCACACGAAAACATGGGAATCGGGCGGAATTCTAGTTGTTTGGCCGAAAAATGCAAAAAATGAGGAACGATCATGGCGGGGCGGATACTATGTTTCCTTAGGTCGTATTTGATAGTCCGGAAAAATTTTAGGCGATAGGGGTCCGGAGGTCCCGGGACCACTCGGAAGGCGTGGGCTATTACACACAAAAATATGGGAATCGCGCGGAATTCTAGTTGTTTGGCCGAAAAACGCAAAAACTGAGGAACGATCATGGCGGGGCGGATACTATGGTTCCTTAGATCGTATTTGATAGTCCGGAAAAATTTTAGGCAATAGGGGTCAGGAGGTTCCGGGACCACTCAGAAGGCGTGGGCTATAACACACAAAAATATGGGAATCGCGCAGAATTCTAGTTGTTTGGCCGAAAAATGCAAAAAATGAGGAACGATCTTGGCGGGGTTGTTACTATGGTTCCTTAGGTCGTATTTAATGGCCCGGAAAATTTTTAGACGATCGGGGTTCGGGGTTCCCGGGACCCCTTGGAAGGCGTGGGCTAATGCACACGAAAATATGGAAATCGCGCGGAATTCTAGTTTTTTTGCTGAAAAACGCAAAAGACTAGGAACGATCATGGCGTGGCGGTGACTATGGTTCCTTAGGTCGTATTTGATAGTCCGGAAAATTGTTAGGCGATCCGGCTCCGGGGGGCCCGACCCACTCGGAAGGCGTGGGCGATAGCACACAAAAATATGGGAATCGGGCGGAATTCTAGTTTTTTGGCCAAAAAATGAGGAACGATCATGGCGAGGCAGTGACTATAGTTCCTTAGGTCCTAATTGATGGCCCGAAAAAATTTTAGGCGATCCGAGTCCGGCGGCCCGGCCCACCCGGAGGGCGTGGGCAATAACACACAAAAATATGGGAATCGGGCAGAATTCTAGTTTTTTGGCCAAAAAATGCAAAAAATGAGGAACGATCATGGCGAGGCGGTGACTATGGTTCCTTAGGTCCTAATTGATGGCCCGAAAATTTTTTAGGCGATCCGAGTCCGGCGGCCCGGCCCACTCGGAAGGCGTGGGCAATAGCACAAAAAAATATGGTAATCGAGCGAAATTCTAGTTTATTGGCCGAAAAACGCAATAAATGAGGAACGATCATGGCAGGGCGATGACTATGGTTCCTTAGGTCGTATTTGATGGACCGAAAAATTTTAGGCGATCGGGGTCCACGGCTCCCGGGACCACTCGGAAGGCGTAAGCTATAGCACACTAAAATATGCAAATCGCGCAGAGTTCTAGTTTTTTGGCCGAAAAATGCAAAAAATGAGAAACGATGATGGCGGGGCGGTTACTATGGTTCCTTAGGTCGTATTTGACGGCCCGGAAAAATTTTAGGCGATCGGGGTCCGGGGGTCCCGGAACCACTTGGAAGGGTGGGCAATAGCACACAAAAATATTGTAATCGGGCGGAATTCTAGTTTTTTGGCCGAAAAACGCAACAAATGAGGAATGATCATGGCTGGGCGGTGACTATGGTTCCTTAGGTCGTATTTGATAGTCCGGAAAAATTTTAGGCGATAGGGGTCCGGAGTTCCCGGGTTCACTTGGAAGGCGTGGGCTATAGGACACGAAAATATGGGAATCGCGCGGAATTCTAGTTTTTTGGCCGAAAAACGGAAAAAACTAGGAACGATCATGGCTGGGCGGTGACTATGGTTCCTTAGGTCTTATTTGATAGTCCGGAAAAATTTTAGGCGATAGGGGTCCGGAGACCCGGGACCACTCGGAAGGCGTGGGCTATAACACACAAAAATATGGGATCGCGCGGAATTCTAGTTGTTTGGCCGAAAAACGCAAAAAATGAGGAACGATCATGGCGGGGCGGATACTATGGTTCCTTAGGTCGTATTTGATTGCCCGGAAAAATTTTAGGCGATCAGGGTTGGCGGCTCTTGGGACCACTCGGAATGCGTGGGTATAGAACACGAAAATATGGGAATCGGGCAAAATTCTAGGTCTTTTTCAGTAACATGCAAAAAATGTGGAAACATCTTGGCAGGGCGGTGACTATGGTTCCTTTGGTCTTATTTGATAGTCCAGAAAAATTTTAGGCGATAGGGGTCCGGAGGTCCCGGGACCTCTCGGAAGGTGTGGGCTATAATACACAAAAATATGGGAATCGCGCGGAATTCTAGTTGTTTGGCCGAAAAACGCAAAAAATGAGGAACGATCATTGCGGGGCGGATACTATGGTTCATTAGGTCGTATTTGATAGTCCGGAAAAATTTTAGGCGATAGGGGTCCGGAGGTCCCGGGACCACTCGGAAGGCGTGGGCTATAACACACAAAAATATGGGAATCGCGCGGAATTCTAGTTGTTTGGCCGAAAAACGCAAAAAATAAGGAACGATCAAGGCGGGGCGGATACTATGGTTCCTTAGGTCGTATTTGATTACCCAGAAAAATTTTAGGCGATCGGGGTCCGCGGCTCTTGGGACCACTCGGAATGCGTGGGTATAGCACATGAAAATATGGGAATTGGGCAAAATTCTAGGTCTTTTTCAGTAACATGCAAAAAATGTGGAAAGATCTTGGCAGGGCGGTGACTATGGTTCCTTTGGTCTTATTTGATAGTCCAGAAAAATATTAGGCGATAGGGGTCCGGAGGTCCCGGGACCACTCGGAAGGCGTGGGCTATAACACACAAAAATATGGGAATCGCGCGGAATTCTAGTTGTTTGGCCGAAAAACGCCAAAAATGAGGAACGATCATGGCGGGGCGGATACTATGGTTCCTTAGGTCATATTTGATAGTCCGGAAAAATTTTTGGCGATAAGGGACAGGAGGTCCCGGGACCACTCGGAAGGCGTGGGCTATAACACACAAAAATATGGGAATCGCACGGAATTCTAGTTGTTTGGCTGAAAAACGCAAAAAATGAGAAACGATCATGGCGGGGTGGTTACTATGGTTCCTTAGGTCGTATTTGATGGCCCAAAAAATTTTTAGGCACTCGGGGTTCGGGGTTCCCGGGACACCTTGGAAGGCGTGGGCTAAAGCACACGAAAATATGGGAATCGGGCGGAATTCTAGTTTTTTGGCAAAAAAATGCAAAAAATAAGGAACGATCATGGCGAGACGGTGACTATGGTTCCTTAGGTCCTAATTGATGACCCGAAATTTTTTTAGGCGATCCGAGTCCGGCGGCCCGGCCCACTCGGAAGGCGTGGACAATAGCACACAAAAATATGGTAATCGAGCGGAATTCAAGTTTTTTGGCCGAAAAACGCAATAAATGAGGAACGATCGTGGCTGGGCGGGGACTATGGTTCCTTAGGTCGTATTTGATGGCCCGGAAAATTTTAGGCGATCGGGGTCCACGGCTCCCCGGACCACATGGAAGGCGTGGGTATAGCACACGAAAATATGGGAATCGGGCGTAATACTATTTTTTTGGCCGAAAAATGCAAAAAATGAGAAGCAGTGATGGCAGGGTGGTTACTATGGTTC
The DNA here is from genome assembly GCF_000390325.3 of Nicotiana tomentosiformis. Taxonomy (NCBI): domain Eukaryota; kingdom Viridiplantae; phylum Streptophyta; class Magnoliopsida; order Solanales; family Solanaceae; genus Nicotiana; species Nicotiana tomentosiformis. The sequence goes on from NW_027174565.1 coordinate 296,752, forward strand.
CTTAGTTCGTTTTTGACGGCCCGGAAAAATTTTAGGCGATCGGGGTCCGGGGTCCCGGAACCACTTGGAAGGGTGGGCAATAGTACACAAAAATATTGTAATCGCGCGGAATTCTAGTTTTTTGGCCGAAAAATGCAACAAATGAGGAATGATCATGGCTGGGCGGTAACTATGGTTCCTTAGGTCGTATTTGATAGTCCGGAAAAATTTTAGGCGATAGGGGTCCGGAGTTCCCGGGTTCACTTGAAGGTGTGGGCCATAACACACAAAAATATGGGAATCGCGCGTAATTCTAGTTGTTTGGCCGAAAAATGCAAAACATAAGGAACAATCATGCCGGGGAAGATACTATGGTTCCTTAGGTCGTATTTGATTGCCCGGAAAAATTTTAGGCGATCGGGGTCCGCGGCTCTTGGGACCACTCGGAATGCGTGGGTATAGAACACGAAAATATGGGAATCGGGCGAAATTCTAGGTCTTTTTCAATAACATGCAAAAAATGTGGAAACGTCTTGGCAGGGCGGTGACTATGGTTCCTTTGGTCTTATTTGATAGTCTGGAAAAATATTAGGCTATAGGGGTCCGGAGGTCCCGTGACCACTCGGAAGGCGTGGGCTATAACTCACAAAAATATGGGAATCGCGCGGAATTCTAGTTGTTTGGCCGAAAAACACAAAAAATAAGGAACGATCATGGCAGGGCGGATACTATGGTTCCTTAGGTCGTATTTGATAGTCCGGAAAAATTTTAGGCGATAGGGGTCCGGAGGTCCCGGGACCACTCGGAAGGTGTGGGCTATAACACACAAAAATATGGGAATCGGGCGAAATTCTAGGTCTTTTTCAGTAACATGCAAAAAATGTGGAAAGATCTTGGCAGGGCGGTGACTACGGTTCCATTGGTCTTATTTGATAGTCCGGAAAAATATTAGGCGATAGGGGTTCGGAGGTCCCGGGACCACTCGGAAGGCGTGGGCTATAACACACAAAAATATGGGAATCGCGCGGAATTCTAGTTGTTTTGCCGAAAAATGCCAAAAATGAGGAACGATCATGGCGGGGCGGATACTATGGTTCCTTAGGTCGTATTTGATAGTCCGGAAAAATTTTTGGCGATAAGGGTCAGGAGGTCCCGGGACCACTCGGAAGGCGTGGGCTATAACACACAAAAATATGGGAATCGCACGGAATTCTAGTTGTTTGGCTGAAAAACGCAAAAAATGAGGAACGATCATGGCGGGGTGGTTACTATGGTTCCTTAGGTCGTATTTGATGGCCCGAAAAATTTTTAGGCACTCGGGGTTCGGGGTTCCCGGGACACCTTGGAAGGCGTGGGCTAAAGCACACGAAAATATGGGAATTGGGCGGAATTCTAGTTTTTTGGCCAAAAAATGCAAAAAATAAGGAACGATCATGGCGAGACGGTGCCTATGGTTCCTTAGGTCCTAATTGATGACCCGAAATTTTTTTAGGCGATCCGAGTCCGGCGGCCCGGCCCACTCGGAAGGCGTGGACAATAGCACACAAAAATATGATAATCAAGCGGAATTCAAGTTTTTTGGCCGAAAAACGCAATAAATGAGGAATGATCGTGGCTAGGCGGGGACTATGGTTCCTTAGGTCGTATTTGATGGCCCGGAAAATTTTAGGCGATCGGGGTCCACGGCTCCCCGGACCACTTGGAAGGCGTGGGTATAGCACACGAAAATATGGGAATCGGGCGTAATACTATTTTTTTGGCCGAAAAATGCAAAAAATGAGAAGCGGTGATGGCGGGGTGGTTACTATGGTTCCTTAGTTCGTTTTTGACGGCCCGGAAAAATTTTAGGCGATCGGGGTCCGGGGGTCCCGGAACCACTTGGAAGGGTGGGCAATAGTACACAAAAATATTGTAATCGCGCGGAATTCTAGTTTTTTGGCCGAAAAATGCAACAAATGAGGAATGATCATGGCTGGGCGGTGACTATGGTTCCTTAGATCGTATTTGATAGTCCGGAAAAATTTTAGGCGATAGGGGTCCGGAGTTCCCGGGTTCACTTCGAAGGTGTGGGCTATAACACACAAAAATATGGGAATCGCGCGTAATTCTAGTTGTTTGGCCGAAAAATGCAAAACATAAGGAACAATCATGCCGGGGAAGATACTATGGTTCCTTAGGTCGTATTTGATTGCCCGAAAAAATTTTAGGCGATCGGGGTCCGCGGCTCTTGGGACCACTCGGAATGCGTGGGTATAGAACACGAAAATATGGGAATCGGGCGAAATTCTAGGTCTTTTTCAGTAACATGCAAAAAATGTGGAAACATCTTGGCAGGGCGGTGACTATGGTTCCTTTGGTCTTATTTGATAGTCTGGAAAAATATTAGGCTATAGGGGTCCGGAGGTCCCGTGACCACTCGGAAGGCGTGGGCTATAACACACAAAAATATGGGAATCGCGCGGAATTCTAGTTGTTTGGCCGAAAAACACAAAAAATAAGGAACGATCATGGCGGGGCGGATACTATGGTTCCTTAGGTCGTATTTGATAGTCCGGAAAAATTTTAGGCGATAGGGGTCCGGAGGTCCCGGGACCACTCGGAAGGTGTGGGCTATAACACACAAAAATATGGGAATCGGGCGAAATTCTAGGTCTTTTTCAGTAACATGCAAAAAATGTGGAAAGATCTTGGCAGGGCGGTGACTACGGTTCCATTGGTCTTATTTGATAGTCCGGAAAAATATTAGGCGATAGGGGTTCGGAGGTCCCGGGACCACTCGGAAGGCGTGGGCTATAACACACAAAAATATGGGAATCGCGCGGAATTCTAGTTGTTTGGCCGAAAAAGGAAAAAAATGAGGAACGATCATGGCGGGGCAGATACTATGGTTCCTTAGGTCGTATTTGATAGTCCGGAAAAATTTTAGGCGATAGGGGTCATGAGGTCTCGGGACCACTCGGAAGGCGTGGGCTATAACACACAAAAATATGGGAATCGGGCGGAATTCTAGTTGTTTGGCTGAAAAATGCAAAAAAAGAGGAACGATCATGGCGGGGTGGTTACTATGGTTCCTTAGGTCGTATTTTATGGCCCGGAAATTTTTTAGGCGATCGGGGTTCGGGGTTCCCGGGACCCCTTGGAAGGCGTGGACAATAGCACACAAAAATATGGTAATCGAGCGGAATTCTAGTTTTTTGGCCGAAAAACGCAATAAATGAGGAACGATCGTGGCTGGGCGGTGACTATGGTTCCTTAGATCATATTTGATGG